>NC_056730.1:1011113428-1011435928 GCF_019279795.1 Protopterus annectens
CTTTTTATCAATTTTGGAGGGACGTCCAGTTCTTTGCAACCTCACTGTTGTCCCATATTTTCTCCACTTTTTGATGACTGTCTTCACTGTGTTTCATGTTATATCTAATGCTGTGGAAATTTTTTGTACCGTCTCCTGACTGATACCTTTCAACAACGAGATCCCTTTGATGCTTTGTAAGCTCTCTGCAAACTATGGCTTTTGTTGTAGCAGGCAACAGAGTAAATGTCAAGAAAAATCCTACTAGGACAGCTGAACTTTATTTGGGGTTAATCAGAGTCTCTTTAATTGATGACAGGTGTGTACCCAAGAAGACTGAATGCTGTAATTAAATAAAAATGTGCTTCAACAAAGTATTAGTTTAAGGGTGTGCACACTTATGCAACCAGCTTATTGTACGTTTTTTATTTTTTATATTTTTTCCGCTAACATACTTGTTTGTTTTTCAATTGAATTGTACAGGTTATAGGTCACATTGAGTGTGGGAAAAGTTTTGAAATGATTTATTGTGATCTCATTTTTTATATCACAAAAACCTGGTGTGTACACTTTTTATATCCACTATATACATACATAAATTTATATATATATATATATATATATATATATATATATATATATATATATATATATATAAGTAGTGTTTTGATGTACTGATTAATCCCGTGAATTATAACAAGTGATGGTGATATATTGTGCTTATCAGTGTAGTGCCTTGTTCTGGTAATTTGTTCAGTACAGCTCAAACTTCAAGATGTTTTCAGCCATCAATACTGAACAATACCGAAATTGAACTGGTTCAGCATGACAAACTACTAGGTCTCACAAATGACGATAATCTCACATTTGATCTACACATACAAAACAGTATAAGTATATAAAAAAAACTAGGCATGCTATACAGAAATAAAAACTTCCTCACAGCAGCTAACAAGATTACCCTGGCAAAAACTTAACTCTTGCCTTCACTGTTATATGAGCCCCAGTTCTAACTAATTTACAGACCCCCCCCTAAGAAATAAAACTTTTATAGCTGCTATAACAGAATTGCCAAATTTGCCATAAATGCAACCGATCTAAATCATTCTCTCACCTCCAATATGTACATCTCACTATAGTATACAAAATCATCCACAGCCCACTAGCTCTTCTTGCTCTTTGCCATTAATCAACTTTTATATCCCAAACAAATATTTCAGATTTGAAGACAAATGTCTCCTCACAACTTATAAAACTAACAAACCCCAGACCTACGCCTTTAATCCTGCTCTGTGGCAAAACTATGGAACTCCCTTCCTTTAACTATCAGAACCGCTACTAACCTGCACTCTTCAAACCCTATATAAAAGAAAACTTCAACCAAGCTTGGATTTGCTCCTAAATGAGCCCAGGCTGAGGTACTATTACACTTTTTTCTACGTCTACTCTCTCTAATCCCAGTGCTATTTTACTCTACCCTCCCTTTCTCTACACATACTCCCCTGAGATTACACTCATACCTTTTCCACATCTATTCCTACCATTCCCTCTAGCACACCCTACCCTTCTCTACTCGTACTGTCCATTGCCTTCACCAATATAATCTGCTACCATATTCCATGACCTCTAGAATATTAATAATCATTATGATAATTATCTGTTATATAAATAATGCTACATATTCCAATTATCAGGCTTTCCGTATAATTTATGCTTGAAGACTATGACTTTATTATGTTTGTTAACTTTTCATTCTGACAAATTACTGTGTGGTTTTCATATTTGTGCTTAAATGTTTTGACTTTATTATGTTAGTTTTGTTTTGCATTCTTTTAACCAAATGTATCTAGAGCTTTTCTCACTTGGGCTCCACTGAAAATAGGTACCTCATGACCCAGTCTGACTTCTCTGGTAAACAAATGCCAAATACATACATGTATTGTTTATTTCCAGGCCAGGAATGACTACCATAGAGGGATAGATGGTCACCGCCTATGATGCCTTCTCAATTAAACTCACTGTTGTTTGGACAGACTTTTCTGGTATATGTATTTCTCTATTACAGGCTTTAATTGGCTTTCCTTTTATGATACAGACTTCTGACACTGCAGCATTAAAAAAAAACGAGAGGAGTACTATTATTACTATTATTGTTATTATTAGCACTATTATTTGCTGACATTAAAGTATGGCTTCGAACTGTTACCTGGAGGTAGGAATTGCTGTGAACACTGATAGCCGTGTCAGAGTAAATTCTTGGTCTGCTTCTGGATTTCACTTGTCAGCTCTGCATTCCATGTTTTATAATAGCTGTGTATTTCATATACATGAATGTTCTATACAGTGAAACGAGATAGCAACAGTCACCATGAATGGGAGCTCAATGTGTGGTCATTTATTGGTTATAGGGCATAGAAGTCAGTTTTCAAGTTTTTCTCTGCTATAAATATGCAAGTTTGCGCAGAGTTGCCAACTCACAGCGGAGATTTATTTTGCCCTGTATAGTACCAAACATTGGAAAGTAAAATTTCCCTGTAAAGTTAGGATTAGATCTGAAACCTGTTAAACAGCATGGCATTTTGTGTTATTAAGCATAGGACTTGTTCATCGAATAGCACTGCTATATGCTAGCACTATATAACATCTTGCCTGTAACTCCAGAAACTACTTTAGGAGACCCATATTAAAACTCAATCCTTAATCCTAAATAGCCCAGTACAGGACCAGACAACACGGATATTCAGTTTATTAATGTCTCTGTTACCAGCATGGTAGATTTTGCATCGTAAGCCAATGTAACAATTGTCTCAGGTTTTCAGACAGCCAGTTAATCATTAAGGAAAGTAACACAGTGTGCAAGAGATGTAAATACACAATTTTCTTTAAGGCAAAAATCTCACATGCAAACAAGGTTGTCAAGAATACACACAAAACATCCCTCACACACACACACACACACACACACACACTGTCCTATGCTGAAGTATTTGAAAAAAACGTTCCCAAATCTCAAAAACATCTAAAGCCGTGTAACAACAACATTGCTTCTCAGCAATCACTAAAACACACACCAAAAGCAACATCAAATGGTTCACAAAAGCCTACACCCAATGGCCCCCCAAGAGCAAAAGCCATAAGGCAAGCATATACTTTACTTAATACTCTGGTCATTGGGAGTGCCATTATGTGACCCACAGGTGCCCTACCCAACAGATTAGACAAGGAGAAGATAATGGTTAGTTACCTGTATGGAGTCAAGATCTGCAGTATCACTTCACACACTGAAGTTATTGCAGCCTAGATACCAATGCGATTCTATCATAGTCCATATAGGCATAAATGACCTGAGACATACTTCAATGGATTAAATGAAAAGACACATGATGGATCACTCAGAATATGTGTCACAGACAGACAGCTACAAGCCTTGCATTGAGCAGCATTCTACCTTCACCAGGAATGATATCACAGTATGAACATAAAATGATTGATTTTAATAATTGACTTAGTTTCTGGTGTCACTCCAAGGGAATCCAGTATCTTTCCGTATGAGAGGACATGGTCAACAGACCACATTGTCCTTCCAAGAATGGACTGCACCTGTACCCCCTAGGCTTTTACATATTAGCTAAAACTGTATCCACCCCTTTATGCCTTTTTTAGGTAATGCAAAAACAGAAAACTACCAACATACTGAAAACTTTCAAAGCAATCTTAAGGTGTTACTCCTCAATGCCATATCCTCCAAGCCCTCCTCACCCTAGAAACCATGACAGGAAATGGGTTTAAAGATGTAGAAAGAACTCCAGCAGTGCAAGAATACAGTGCCTTCCACACATTTAGACCAACAACAGCACAGACTGTAGCCAAACATGGAGATGACTCGACCTATGTTTGCAACAAACATATCTCCAAGTTGATTAAACAGGATGATTCCATGATGTTTATTCACATGTAAGTCACCATAGATAAGGACCCTCATCATATCATGGCTAGCTACAGGTCACCATTTTTGCCCCTAGAGTCTCATAATTCTTACCAAAACCTATTAGAAGCATTCACCATCCAACCTACCACCCTATTCGTGGGTGACTTAAGCTACCCATCTATAGACTGGGAAACGTACATTACCTTAAACTCAATTGCAAAATGCATTCTGGACATTATTAACATAAACACCTTGGAATAGATAGTGCACTCCCCAACCAGAGTTTCATACATACTCGATCTGGTACTCACCAGTGTGGGAGACCATTGCCCAACCCCCCCCACACACACACACACACACACACACACACACACACACCAATATTACATCCTCACTAGTGACGTCAGATCACAAAGCTCTCTCCTTTGAAGTAAAATACCTGGAAAAACAGTTTTACAGTAACAGTTAGGAACTATTATAAGGCAAACTACATCCAATTAAGTGACAGTTTGTCAAAATTCAAGGCTCCCCTTAACCCTGAGAACACAACTACCTATGCAGAAATATTCAGATGCTTTTGTATCTATTGCAAGTAAACATATAACCAAAACTAACAACAACTCCCCATGGATGCGATCCTCATCTAAACAGGGTATATTATAATAGAAGAAACCTCATGGGCAAAGTCAGGAAGAGCAACTCCCTTAAAGACAAGTGCTCTCTTAGACAAATAAACAAGAAATTAAGAGGTCTAATAAAGTCCAACAAGGCCAACTATAAATAAAGACAGGATAACCTCACAAGACAATCACAAGGCCTTCTTCAGCTATGTCTAGAACCAAAATGGTAACACACAGCAGTGTGCTGAAATGGTGAAGATCATTACTATTGTCACCAGTCAGGGTGACATAGCAAATATGCTGGCTGATAAATTCAGCTCAAACTTCATTCCCCACTCCCACCAGCTCCACCATGTGAAATCCCCTCCAACATACTTCCCAACTATTAGCAGGGACCAGGTGCTTGTAGCATTCGGTAAAGCAAAGAGCACTGCCTCTATGGTCCTAACAACAACAACCTGGGTTGCCTCCTGAACAGTTTAAATCACAACCTGTCAGGACCACTTGAAGCACTCTTCAACTAGAGCTTCGAAACAAGCTACATTCCAAGTGAATGGAGGACTGCAACAGTCATTCCCCTCTACAAGGTCGGACCATTAACTGACCCAGGGAACTACAGACCAAGCAGATAACAAGCTTAATATGCAAAGCCATGCAACTAATTATCATGAAAATGATAAACAAAGATACTGGCAACTGACAGAGAGTGGACCCATCCCAGTTTGGCTTTGTTAAGGTAAGATTGTGCCTACTTACCCTGGTAATTTTCTTTGAGGGGGTCACCAAGGCAATGTACTAGGGTAAAATGTGCATACTGCATATCCTGACCTGGCCAAGACATTTGATAGAATACCCCATTCAGGCACTTCTAACAAGCTCTATGAGCTAGGCATAAATGTCTGCGTAACTTGCTTTATTGCTGACTGGCTCACAGACAGGATCCGAGAAGTCATGATCAGTGAGATCACGTCCACCAAGAGACTCGTCACTAGCAGAGTACCCAGGGCTCTTTGCAAGGTCCACCCTTGTTTGGCATCTACTTCTCAGAAGTCAAGTCTAACATTCAAGGACTCTGGCTCACCAAGTTCACAGATGACTGTAAATTAGGCACTATTATAGGTTTTCTCCATGACACCAGCATGTTGCAAGAGGGTTTAACAAAGACAAATGTCTGGTGCCAAAAGCATGGCCTAAAACTTAATGCCAAAAATGCATTATAATGCCCCTTGGAAAGACGGCAACCCAAGTTAATTAGTCCATGAATAAAGCAACCCTACCAGGGATCTGGGAACATATGTAGAAAGTAATCTGGCCTTTGACCAACATGTAGCTAAGACAGAAAGAAAATCATTCTATGTCACTCAACTTATAGGTAATAATATGACTTCTAGGTCCAAGGAAGTTATAATACTATAGTACACTTTACTTAGCCCTTATCATACCTGTCATTGGGTACAATGCCCCTTTTGACATGTACCAAGCCAAACACAAAGGTTTCTCACCAGGAGAATTCAGCACATGAATACCTTCTCCTACAGTGATCATCTAAAGGCTCTGTCTCTCTTTTCAGTAGGAATTCCTCAGACCCAGTCCTGATAGATCTGTTGCAAATGTGCAGAACAAACAGCATCAGAAGCACGAGATCCAGGTAGTTGAACTTTGCTTGTAACAAAGACAAAAATGCTGGAGATACAAATATGTGTCACAAAGGATCCCTGTGCTATTGAATAGGGTCCCCAAACATGTAAAACAAAATTCATCCCTAACCCAATTCCAATAAAACCTTGACAATTGGAGGGTAAATTGTAAATTTACCCCAGTTTGTCCCCCATGTCCCTTATGGACAGAGGCCATCAATAAGAGAAGTATCATCCTAACTAACACCCCCTCACAGATTCCTTAGCTGCCTCCCAACTAACATGCCCCTCCATAGATGCCTGTGATACTCAGAACCTAAATGGTTTGGGGTATGCTGCTAGCCTTGTAAGGTCCCTAATGGTCATTAGCCTAGAAACAATCTATCAAAGTAAGAAGCAATAAAACACTCAATTCCAGCTTAGAAAGTGTAAACTATAATTAGTGTTCCTTACCCCACACAGCAGGTAGCCTTTAATCATTTTTATAGTGCATGAGAATTAAAAAAAGAGAAAACACTATGATTCTGTCTTTTCTTTACCTACCACCATAAATTGAAAGATTACCAGTGATTTCACTCATGCATTATCATTGTTTTCTTATTGTGTCATCAGCTTATGACCTCATCAGTTCTCTAATCTAAGGAATATATTGTCTTTCTTTAATTAAAGCATCTGGGCCATAAGTAATTAGGCAATGTAGTGGCCCTGCAAAGGATTTCTTCAGAATGTTATTCTTGAAATAGTGTACATGACATGCCATGTTTAGCTAACCAAGTTCTGTTGAAAAGGCCAGCATATATGTTGACATTTTTTCTCCTTATCCTCCCTGCATGAATATTTTGCTTTCTGGAATAATGAAGAAAATGCATAATATTGAACATCAACATATTTATTTTTAATCCACAGGAACTGCAAATTTCCTAAAAAATTTCAGTTTGTTCTCTCTTGTAGCATTTTAGTTTCTTATATATTATTACGGCAGCAATGGCTAAAGTGGTAGAACCGCGGCAAGGAGGAAAGGAGGAAAGTGAATGAGTTAATGCGATCTTAATGAGCTTGTTTATTGTCTAGGAGTCAGTTCAGTGTAATGGTTAGGGCAGAGATCTCTGAAGATGGAGAACCCTTATGCAATGCATTTTTATTACTGAGCAATTGATTAATATGCTTAGGCTTTCCCATCACACCTCTTAATTTATATCTGCTGTTTGAATGTACTTGTTCTCTTGAAATGACAGGGGTATCTATCAGCTTAATTTAGTCTTGTTCTCCGCTACTGTTTCAAGAATGCACAGTGATTTTTGAGATTAATGTCTGAACTATCAGCCAATGCCAGTTTTTTGAGCAGAATGGCGCCTCTATCCAAAAAGATGAAATATTCAATATATTCACTGCTGGGGGTGGGAAAAACATAATGCAGCTCATCTCTGTAGAACCAGAGATTATGATTCTCCTTGATGATAAATAACCATTGTTACATTGTTTATTAGGTTTATTAGGGTCATGTGTTATTTTACTGGAAAGAAAACCAGAAGGGTGTCATCAAATGAGATTAATCTTTCAAAGAGTGCCATTTTAAAAGAAGTACTAGCAAAAATAATGTAGCTCTGAACCCTCAGATAATACACATATAAAACTCTTCCCACTTTAATTAACCCTCATTTTCTCTATTATGTTTCATAAACTGAGAACGCAACAACTCTGCAAATGATTAGCAATAACTCATATTGCGGTACATAACAAGTAAACGTCACGTCTTATATCAGACCCTGACACACTATAGCCTGTGACATGATGAGATACAGATTTATCTTTACTGCAGCTGGGCCTCATCACAGCTATGTTGTGACAATCTCCACTCCAGCTTCTAAGAGTCTTTCTCAACATTGTTGAATTCATTCCACACCTGGCACACATGAAATTGCATAAAGCTTTACAAATGTGGATTGGCCTTGCAAGCACTGCACCGACTGAACACGGCAAGCAAAGGGCCTCATTTTGTTCTGTGTTGTTTTTAATTCTCAGAATGAAATAATCTCAAGCCCTTATGTGTTTTGCAATGTTTTAACACAGTATATTGAATTAAACAATTAAACATAACCACGGCAAATGCTTTCATAGTGTATGAGTTCCTTTGTGATAATATTATCTATACAGAGATCCTCGGGCTAGACGGATTTATGATGCAAACAGACACTGAGTGCACACAGATGTGCCTGCCTGCTCCGAACTTAACCATGAACAATACATTATGTGTCACTCTACTTCAGCTCTGGGTGTAAACTGAAATTCAAAGAATAACCATAAAAGGTAAAGTTTATGCAAGAGGTGGACCAGCAGAAAATACACATTACAGGTTCTGTCTCTACCATATTGTTACAAGCATGATTTATAGAACTCACATACAATAATTGGTTGAAAAACGTAACAAAGCAAAAAAAAAAAAACACCACTGGGCCTTATAATTTATGATTTGATTAGCATATAAAATGGGAAAAGTATATACTGATCAAATCCTAAAGTATACATATATGTATATACATTATACAGTGGAATTTACAGTGGAATATATATGGAACAGGCAGTACTCCAATTCAGTCTCTTTAGGCATGAGATATACTCCAGCTGTTGTAGAACCCTGACTATAGGCTTAAAGGGTCCATCCTTGGACCTCTACTCTTCTCTGTTTTCACCAATAATCTAGCCTCTGCCACCAAACATGGCACAGCCATACAATATGCATATGACTCAACCATCATCTGCTCAGCCCAGTCTCTACCCAAACTGCAAAAAGTCACACAGGAAGCTTTTTCCTCTGTTGAAACTTGGTTATCTGATGCCCAATTAATACTCAACCCAAACAAAACTAAACTACTTATCTTCCAACCCACCAAACATACTCAAATCAACTCTCACTTTAACATCACAGCAAAAGACAACATCACTGTATACCCAACTGAACACACCAAATTGCTAGGAGTGGAAATAGACAATAAACTAAAATTTGACATTCACATATCCATGACCATAAAAAAAGTCCACAAAAAACTAGGAGCGTTATACAGAAATAAGCAACTTCTCTCCAAAGCAGCAAAGATTTCAATAGCAAATTCCCACCTTATCTCCACCCTATTGTATGCCTCTCCAATATATACCAATCTAAGGCAATGCGATCTAAACAAGCTAGAGACCTGCTACAACAAAATCACCAAATTCGCCACAGGGGCATCCTACCATAGTCACCACTGTCTCTCACTTGCTG
The DNA here is from genome assembly GCF_019279795.1 of Protopterus annectens. Classification (NCBI taxonomy): domain Eukaryota; kingdom Metazoa; phylum Chordata; order Ceratodontiformes; family Protopteridae; genus Protopterus; species Protopterus annectens. The sequence continues at coordinate 1,011,122,852 of NC_056730.1, forward strand.
AACTGGGCTGGCTTGAACTCCCTCACCTCCTTCAATGGTATCAACTCTCACTCACCCACAAACTAGTAAACCATCCACTAAATGTCCCATCCCTCCAGAATCTACACCAACCCTATTGCACCACCAGACCAATAAGATCCAGCAACAAAAATCACTTTCAGATCACTAAAGCCAATAACTCTGCTGGTGAAGCACTATTCTCTTGCACCATAGCCCAATTATGGAACTCCCTCCCACCCACAATTACCTCCATACCATCATGCATCCACTTCAAAACTTTACTAAAAGCGCACCTAAAAACATGCTGGCTATGCTCTTGCAACTCCCACTCTAATATCACCCAACCCATCCAACCACTACCTTTCTTTCCACTCCACTAACTACCTTGATTATAGCAAGCTCAGATGCTCATAAGCCTAGTACTTATTATACAGCAGGAACTTCTTATTGTAACATTTGTTAATGTCTGTTATGTACTTCACAGATAAAGATTCTAGTTGTCTACTGATGTACTATGTTCTTCATCTGTAAATATGTTGTAAGTAATTGCTATGTTAAATTGTTAATCGCTATGTAATCCAATGTAACTACTGTCTGTTTATTTTAACTGTGGAGCTTTTCTCCCCGGGCCTCAGCTGAAAATGGACCTACGTCCAGTCGGACACTCCCAGTCAACAAATGTAAATAAATAAATAAAAATAAATAAATAAATAAATACATCAGTCTAATAATCTCTCATTCCATGCATGATATCTATTTTCTATAAGTAAACATTTTTCTGATTGCTGTGTTTTCTTTCTTTTTGAATTCCCAGGCTTTATTTTTTGCAAATAAAATGCATTTCTGCTAGTTTTATTGGGCCATTTTTTATCCAATATCTCCATGACCACAACAGAGAGTCACTGATTGAAAAATTAATTACTGCTGCAGATAAATTATGCTGATCAAGCATTTACTTTTATTTTGTTTTGCTTTTAAAGACATCATTCTGCAAACTGGTAGGTAAAGAACAAATAAGAAAATCAAAAGCAAATCAATATAGGCTTGGAGTGATTTCTATTAAAATGTCTCTCCCTTCAGTCAAAACTGTGATATAACCATCAAAATCGAGCAAATTTTTGTTATCTGATGCCGTGGTAAGAGAATTATGAAATACTATTATAAACTAGGTGCTTGGCCACATAGCCAGAGCTATAAAACCCCTCAGTGGTGTAAAGTTATCATGAGACAGTAAAAGACTTTTAATTTCTTAGATAGGAACACAACTTAGTCAGCAGGCTGCAGAAGATCTAAAAAAAGAGAAAGGTAGGACTAAACATCCCTATACATAACATTAACTCTGATTACTGTCTGAAGCAATGTGAGTTTGTACAAGGAAATTAAATTTAAGGTTATGTTGTACTTGAAGTAACCCCCAGTTGGACTGCACAGAGGTGTGTGTGGCCTGTAAGACTGACATGCCAAATGGTTTGGATGATGCATGCAAATAATGCAAGACTGACTGCCATGCAGATTTGCCAGAGACATAATGCGTACATTAGGGTTAGGGTAAGGGCTAATCCTAACCCTAAAGTAATCAGTGGATGGAGGACATTACGGTTAGGGTTAGAAATAACTTGACATCTTGGCTGAGACCAGATAGAACTTAAATTAAGCATGGAGCCACTTCAAAAAATACACAAACTGCCCATTCTACAGTTGATTTTATAAAGCACCATTGCATCAATTTGGTAGTGTCTTGCTGAGGTCTTCCCAAAGAGTGACATAGTAGCCTTTTATAAAACACAATTTATCTTCCTCTGGGGTAAAGGAACATGCCTGCATTTTTTTACAACAGAAGGTGGTTCAACACCTGTAAATTAGTAAATTTGCTCCAAGATATACACCCTGGGGGGATGCAGTGGGGCAGCAGTTAGCATTGTCGCCTCAAATTAAAAGATTCTCCCAAAAACAAAATTAATACTATTACCCTTTTTTACTGTGGTCAAACTGTAAACCAAACATAATTTATTGGTGTTATTATTGATTAGCTGATGAAATCTAAATATCATTGTCAAAGATTATGCAACTGATGATACAGAACACATTGCTTCCACACTACTTCCTCCATCACTTCTCTATGCTGCTGCAAATTTCACTAATATCCAACCATCATTGCTATTAAAACAATAAAAATTGCCACAATGGCTGTCAGTCAGCATTACAGATACTACCACTGTCTAACCCTCAAGAAACTTAATATGGCCAGAACTGGTATATGACCCAACTCTAATTTACAACTACCAAGGTGCACAATCTTATTTAAAAGCCTGAAAACTACCTAGCTTTAAACAACATCATACAACACTATCTCCCAAAAAATTGCTTTATGTTCTCAAAACAAATCTCAACTTAGTATGGTTAGTGGTGGAGTAGTAGGTGTGTTGTCATATTAGTATGATTAAACCTCTAATTGCTGAAGGACAAGCATACTCAAATAGCATTGTCAGCTATGAAAAGATGTCCCTTTAATTGTTAGAACTATTCCAAATATTAGAGCCTTCAAATCACCACTCAAGTTATGTTTCTTTAACATTTTCCTTTGGCATTATTATATTGTAATATACCCCCAAGCTAATGTGCCCAATACCTGATGAATGATCATGAGGCCAGTGAAGACATCACCATCAATATTCATTCCTTATTCATACACATCACCATCTGTTGGGTGGTGGGCTGGGTTTAGGCAGGACTTGCTACTGCACATTCAGGGGATTACTTCACTAAAACATAACCAAATTTAAAATGCTACCATTGTGAATAAAGGTAATAAAGTATAAGAGAAAAGTCTGGCATGAATGAATAGTCAGATTTATGTAGGAAGGCAACAGCATTTCAGTGGTTCGTTCACTAAGTGTTATTACCCTTTTGTTTCCTCCTCCATGGCAGTATTCCTTTAGATTCTGAAAGACAGCAGAAATCTCCTATTGTTGTTACACATCTTGCAGCTTGAAAGGCTGTCAACTTCAGGTCAAGTGTCTGTGATAGACAAGGGACAGAGTGTCAGTGTCTCCAGCTGCTAGCTCCACTTACATGTGAAGATGAATCACTGCACATCTTCTCTAAACAATCAAAGGATCCATAGATGTTTTATGATGGCAAACATAGCAATGTCATCTCTCTGATCCTTGAGAACAAAAAAAAAAAAAAAAACTAGGCAGGAAAACAGAAATCATCTGTTTGACATTCGAGTACATGCATATCACTAATTCTATTGCATTTAGGTATATTTGGATCCACAACACTTAATGACAGCCTCTTTAAGGAAAACATGGAACGCTGTCTGAAATCTAAAAGCTGTATCATAACACTGCAGCAGCGAAGTCAGAGAGCAATGTAAAACTTCAAAAACTTCACTCAAGGGTTGCTAGTTGGCGATACGGGAGGTGATCTGAATTCTCTTAATGCTTACTATCTTTAGTTCTATTAGATCTGACTCGGCACAGAAGAACTGATAGAAATGGAAATCTGGCAAGTGCATTTTATGGATCACAGGTGAATGAAAGGGACACCAGTCAATGCTGGACTTGTTGATACCTGGTATTCAGAAGGATACAGTTCTGTGAAATAATATTTATTGCACGAGAGCTGACAGTAAATAACTATGCTGTTATCCATGGTGCATAGAGTATTCGTGTGTGGACACCTACTGGACAGCTGGCCTCTAACACTGCATAAAGTAAAAACTGCCAAAGCATGTATTATAGAGTAATGTTGTCACCAAACCTTATTTGCCTGCATGGCAACCATGGCTTTGTTTAAATAATCCCTGAAGGGTATAGGGACAGATGAAAACTGCCAGATGCATTGGTTGTTTCTATATTTATTTGTATGTTTTCTACTTTGTCTGACTACTGTCCATTACTATGCTTTTATTTTAGAAATGTCACTAAAATTAGTCTGGTTTAAAATAATTCCTGCATTTAGGTTTCTGTATTACATCTTTATTGAACTGTCCCTACTTCTGTCTGAAATGGTACAACATGTGTTCACCTTTTGCTTGTTTCAGTAAGTATTTCACATATTTAAATAACTGTATTATTAATTTCCATTTACAAATATCAATTTATATAGTTAACTTTTAGTGTTTAAGATGGATGTTTCACTTAATTTTTTACTTAAGGGATGTATACATATACTTTGTGATTCCAAATGTAACCATAGTGTTCACATTTGCAGTCAATATGTTGTTACATTTATCCTTTGTGATAGAAGTGATTATAAATTAAATTGATCAATGTATTGCATCTCAATTAATTTCATCGATGATTTCTCATAATGCCATACATATATATTTATATAAATATATGATTGTAGTCGGTAACAGTGAACGTAGGTGATTCCCTTGTTTTTTAGTTTTACATGTGAGCGCAAAGTACAGTGGGGTCCATACCTCTAAACCTCTTAGAGCATGAAATCTGGACAGTCATCAATAATGGGGGGGCAAAGGCCCCAAAATAGGGACACTTTTTTAATATTACTCTTACAAACTTAGAAAATTGATAGCACAACAGTTTTTTTCAGCATGAATTTTCTGAGGGTATGAAGTCTGAAACTCAAATGTCTGTCATTATTTTCTGACTTCAACTCTCAATGATTTGCCCAGAAAACCACAATTTTATGAGAAATGGATCAAAAATATGAGGCAAAAATCAGTACAGTCTGAAAATCTGTAAAGCTGAGGGGTATGGTTGGGGTCTTGTGCAGTCTTGATATAATTACTACAGTATAGGGGTGCAGGGGGACTCCACCCCCCCCCATTGAGAAAAGTATTGTTTTTTTAGCTGGGCTTTATAGTTTGATCTTTTTCAGGCCAATCTAAAAAGACTACTCTTTTTGTATTCACTCTTTGGTGAGATCAATATTTTATGATAGACTTGTGTATATATGTATGCTTTTTTCTAAATCCCATGCAGAATCAGCTCCACACTTTATCTTCCTCTGGGAGACACACTATGTACCCCAGGCTATTTTCAAACATCATTTATGAGCATCACCATTATACATCAGCTTCAGGAACTTTAGTTGCAACCAAAATTGCTCACTATTTAAACAGATTCACAGTTATAGAGTAATGAGCACATTGTCCCGGTCCCCTTCAATCAACACATCACACCAAATGACATTCAATGACCTTTATTAAACTTCCATAACATAGTTTTGATCACCAAAATTATTAATTATAACTAGACACAATATAGTTGGTTCAAAACACAGCATAAACGTCCTTGTAATGTTAATCAGGGAAGTGTACCTACTCACCCTGTCCCAGTAAGCAGTGTCCATACCTTTGCTCGCTTACTTTACTTAAGAAGCAGTGTCCAAGACTCACTTCATATCCCATTTACCCATTAATCAGCATCCATACCTGTACTCGCTTACTTTGCTTATGAAGCAGCATCCCATCTCACTTTATACACCATTCATTGAATTACCTTCCACCAAATAAGCCACATCCTTACCTCAGCTTGCTTATCTATTCAGCAAGCTTCCTCCAGCTACTCATTTTCCTTTCCTCCAAATCCTTGAAATGAGCATCCAGACCCCCAGAGGGGAAACACAAGAGCGCAAGCCTGTACATCTTCTCCACCAACCAACCTGACCAGGCTGTTCCCCTTCCCTTCTACCCAAAATTGTTCAACCAACTACCTCCCATAAAAGGAAGGGTTAAGCCAAACATCATTTGGAGTACCCAACATCTGTAAAGTACATTAGAACCCCATCATCAACCCCACGCCTTGACATACCAGCACTGAAACACACCATAATGAAACTAAATAAAGTAGGATTAACCATGACCCCACTGTACTACCGGAACATCCACTCGAAGAGCATACATTCCTTTTTAGTCCATTTCCTTCAAGCCACTAACCATTGCTCGACCTTTTTGGAATGATAACCTATAGCCATAACAAGAGCTCCAGAAACTATAACCCTTTGAACACAAATCTGCACCCAGTCAAAGAAAAACGCTTAGCAAGTCTCAAACCCAAGACCCTGTCAACTATAGCATATCACATTAGCCCACCAAACTACACAGCTCTGGATATGCAGTAACCCAATTATTGCAGGGAATAGTCTAACTCCAAATTTTATTGACCTGACACTAAGTGCTAGAAAACCAGATCCCCTTGACATAGTTCCTGAAAACTCATTTATGCCCAGCAAAGAAATACTCTATGTGTCCAACCTTAAACACCCCCAATTCACTCATTACCAAATGGCAATCACACTACCTACTCAAGGGACAAATTTGTCACCCCAAAAATACCACACATTAGGAACAAACTCCAGCATCCTGTCAAAGAACAACACATCATTGACCCTTCCCCCAAATACAGTTTGAACAACTGGATGATTAACTATAATCACCCCAAGAGTCCAACCACCTGAAAGCAAGGGTTGAACTCAGCTGGCTTGCAAGAGCCATAGGGGTTTAGCCTAATAAGTTCCTGTGCTCCTATGAATGTTGTGACTCTACTCCTACTGTGGACTCCACACACCCCGTAATCCATCCCCAACAGTGTTACCCTGCCCCCCCACCTACCTATTCCTAACTTGTACCACATTCCAATGCAATAATCAGCTCCCACACTACTTGAACACAGTGTTCTAACTTGTCTTAATGACCCTAATTAAAGGGGATTACCAGTGACCACATTGTGCTCCACTCCAGACACCAAAGCACCCCCCCCCGCAAAATCCATTACCTTACAATTTTACCTCATTCCTGCTGCTGACCAGTATTCTCTGTGCACTGCCCTCTCAGCCTCAATATACACCACTGTGCTGACTGTGACTTCCATTGCAACCAGCCTCCTTCACTCTGGCCATCAATTGATCCACTAACTGCTGCCACTCTGCACTTCTACCATCTGCGACCCCATTGCGATATGCAAAAGAAAGAAAACTATAATTCCTCTTGACACACAAGGTGTGACAACCTTCGTCACCGCCAAGAGCTTACCTCCTACCAAAATGCATAGATTCATAGATTAAAGTCCAAATATTCAACATCCCCCCCGTCGTCCTTCCGGGTCACCCATGCCACTATACTATTCTCAAATAAATCCTACTTGCCCAAGTGAGCCACCATCCCGTGTTTCCACCTGACAATTAAATTTCTCCCCATCAAAATCCTTCCCAAAGGCAGCCGCCACACAAGCAACTAGTCCGGCAATGTTTTTCCCTACCCAGCCACAACCAGCCCCCCATATTATTCTCCCCACCAACTCCTTCCCTCACATTTGTAAGCTAATGCAACTACCAATGAATAAATCTAACCATCTGCTAAAAGGTCATCCCTCTGAAATGCACCAAAAGGTGCCACCCTGTTATAACAGAGCACCAATGTATAAACCCAAGAAAACTGAATGACATGCAACTCTAGAAGCCCAAATGTTGAACAGCTTTAATTCACTGATTGCCCTTAGCTTTCACCTCAAAGCTCATTTCCCATGTGTAACCTTGCACTATAAGCAATCCCCAACTTTGCTTTACCCGGCCCCCCAGCATACCTCCTCCTTGCCTACCCCTACACTACCCCAGCTGCACCAACACTGATACGCCTTAAGAAAACTGAATAAAGTCAAATAACCTATGACCTTATTGTTTGCCACTCCGGCCACAGACCTCCACCATCGCAGAATCCCTTGCCTTTCAGATCCAAATCCTTAAGCCACTGAGTGTTGCACACTGTGCACTCCTCCATCTGTGACCTCATCGCACGCCCCTTTTGTGACCTGGGATCCTCCACTGTAACTGCCTGCATCACTCTCTGGGCTTGCTTCCTCTAGGTCATTGACCAGTACCCCTGCTGCACTTCTCACCTGCAAAAGAAAGGGAAGACTGTCAAACGTTAAAGCAAAACTGTGCACAAAGGTATAAAGGGTGGCACAAAAACCCCCGATCAAAGGGGAGTCCCAGGTCCCAGCAGCCACCCCCCTCTGAAAAATGTTGTAATAAAGGTTTCAGGCAATGTAGTTAGATGAAATCTGGGCATGGGTACATAAAGTAGCCCTGAACTAACTGCCCCTGTGGGACTCTTTTAATCTAGCCAATTTGCCCTGTGAAAGTCAAAACCCTGGCCCTTGTGTCTGTAAGTCCTCTATCTTACCCCTGATACCAACCTACATCTGGCAAAATAAACGTGCCAGGTATTGCAACTAGCATACGCAGCAACCCCTTACAAATATGTAATAGTGTAACACCATAACACTAGCATCCCGCAAAGTCTGTCATAACTTGCTAACCTCAATCTTAAGAAAGTATCCCCTACCACCCACAATGCTATGACACAAGCACCAAAATATGGACATGCTGCAAAACTCCCTCTACCTCAAAGCACAGAACCATGAACCGAACCATGGACCTGCTAAAAAACTCATCTTACTTCAAAGGTCAGAACCATGCACCTCCCCACTTTCCCATCTTTAATACAGCAAAGCAAAAGCCCTAATACTAGACCTCTCAGCAGCTCATCTGAGTACCGAACCACCATTACATTCTACCAAATTGAGACTTCATAATTAAAGGACCCTCCCCCAGCAGCTCCAAATGATGTCAAACCATGTCTCTAAAGTAGGCACAAGAGACCTTACCCCAAGTGGCCCAGAAATAATAGAGGAGGCCTTAATGTAAACACAGAATGCAAGATTGCAAGTCCAACTCCCAATAGATTCCCGTTCCCTATAAAGTGACATTGTGACCTAAAAGCACTCCCCCCAGCTGTCACTGCTGCAATGCACATACTCACTGCTTGGAGTGCCCCTTAGCCACATAAATCCTCCTTCATGTCAGCAAGCCACATCAACGTCGAAATCTTTGTACCAACTACCTTGCTCCCCCTCTATCGCTCAACTGTCCCCCATTAACTTAAACTCCTCGAATTACCACAAGCCCTTCCTGTAACCCTGATGCCTTTATTATTATTACACACACACACACACACACACACATATATATATATATATATATATATATTATATATATATATATATATATATATATATATATATATATATATATATATATATATATATATTTTTTTTTTTTTTTTTTTAATGGCAGAATGACCCAACATTGGAACATATTGCTTCCCCAGTTTGGATCTATGTCTTTCAGACCACCCCTGCACGTCAGCCACTTGCACTTACCGTGAAACCCATTTAAACAAGCCTACCACTTGCATGACTGTAACCACAACCCTAAGCCACTAAGATTAAGTACGCTGACAATTAAATTTTCACTAAATGTACATCCACTTCACTGGAGATCAAATACCCAGCCTGTCCCTGTCAATACTGCTAGCAGCCAATGCTCAGCTGATACAAGAACCTGAACAACCACATACGAGTACCTTTGGGCTACTTAGGGGTCAGCTCATCTGTTTCACCAAAGGTTTGTTGTATCAGGTGTCCGTAGGGCCAGAAATGGAAAACTCAGTGTCTGCCCTTATCACTAATAATAGTTATTGCATTAGCATGAATTTTCCGATAGGTTATGAAATCTTAAACTCAAGTATCTTTCATTATTTTCTAACCTAACTCTTTAATGATTTGTTACTAATTTGCCAGGAAACCATAATTTTCTGAACACACACCAAAATATGAGGTTAAAATCTGGACATTCTACAAAATCTGTACAGTTGAGAGGTACCATAGATCCAAGACATGCAAACCCCACTACATCCTTGAAACAAACGCAGGGCAGCTCCAGCTGTCACTGCTCATGCGCACAACAAACACTCACGACTGCTCCCAAACCCGCAAAAATGTTGCCCCTCCGAGAACCAGTACACACACATTCTCCTTCAAACTCTGACAAGAGGAACTCTCGACCATCCAAGCAAAAGAATTGGCCAAATCCACTAAACCATAGGACAAGGACAACAAACTGTCCAACAGCCGCCACCCACCCAAAACTGCGAGGAACAACAAATCCAGCATGCTCCCTCCAAACGCCCAACATGCAAAACCCAACTGTCTGACCTTGTGGCCTACGGCCAGCCTGCAACGGCTGAAGACCACCATGAAAGATGCCCCAACAAACCACTGCCAACCCTTCTCATGGGCAACACGAATGACATGCAGACACCTCCACTAGGCAAACACTACAAAGACAACAATTCGAGGAATACCAATCAACCAAACTTCCCTCTGCAACAAAATCAAATACAACAGGGAGCCAAAATCCAAACTATGAAGCCTAGAAGAAGAACTCTCAAACCAGGAATCCCGGCAAAGGTTACCCAAAAATATCAGAATGACTTGCCCATTCAAGCAATGGTCATCATGGCTTAAATCCAGTTCTTCAAGTCTTCCTTTTTCCCCTTTTTCTCCCAGAATAAGCTTCAATATCTTCAATATACTTAATTAAAATAAAAAGTCAATGTATCTCATAAATCCGATAAAGGCTGCCACCAGACAAGAAACATTATTCCTGTAGTGCAGGATATATAATCAACAAATACAGTTCCACTCCGGAACTCTTGACCGATGAAAAGCATCCCACCACCAGCCAACACCAAACACATGCGTAGAACCCTGTACCACCGCGAAACCACACAGCACACACCAGGAAGGCACAAAACTGAAAAACAAAAGCAACCGCTGCCTGACCAACAGGTGCCTCACAACCCGCAAAAGCACCCAAAACCATCACACATGACAAAACCAAAACTGCATGGTCTGCTCTCTTTTTCCTTTCTTTTTTCTTTTTTTTTTTTTTGCAATACAGATCCACCCACCTAGCTGAACAGTGAAGCCACACCACCTCCACTCCCTCACTGAGCTGGAAAGCTATCACCACAGTGAAACAACCATGCAACTCCACCAATGACCCCGCTGCCTCCCTGGCACTCACCACTAAAATCCACCCCCATGCCCTGCATCCACAGGCCATGTTCAACAAGCATGTCCATCTAAGAGCCCCACCAGCCAGCGACCAGAACCACCAGACAGCACTCCAACCCTGTCCTCGACCACAAATCAAACAAGTCTGCAAGTATCAAAAGAAATCCACTCCCTCACTCCCTCCCAAAGGATCAACAAAAGGGGGCATAACACAAACAATCAATTGGGCAAATACATATCCCCAACCCTGGAAAACAGAGAGAAGTCGTAGAAAGAGAAAACCGCAATGTACTCTACCATACCTTGCCACTATCAACCCCAAGGCCTGCCGGTACCCGCAAGTACCTACAGGTCACCAAGGATGTAGTACATGCTGTAGCAAGTTCATGCTAAAATATGATTGCTTACCCAGCTACATTTGTCTAAACCCCTTAAGCCCCTCCCCACCCTTATCTCATCTCCTCCCAATCATCCCTCCCTCCATTTAACCCTTTCACCTCCTCAACCCAACTAATTCCCACTAATATATCACCCTAACACCTCTTGAAGATGTCCCAAGACAACTTGGTTTGTTACCAAACTTCATTTACTAAATGAAAATGTGTGTCTTCTAGAACCAAATGAAGAGGGGTGCCTTCTAGAACCAAATGAAAATGTGAGTCTTCTAGAACAGAATAACACAAATAGAATAAACTTTTTCAGAATAATCAGATATATTTCCCTGCCATCCTGCATAAATATGACTTTTTTTAAGTAAAAATGTTTGCTAAAATACAAATACCAGAGTCATGTACAGCATTGTCTATTTCAGATAAAAAAATCTGGTTGTGATGCAGACACATTATCAATGCAGATACATTTGTCAGTAATCTACTAGTACAAACAAAAATATATGTTTTCTTCAAAGGAAAATGCTCATCCTTCATAAAATAGCACACATAAAGGGGGTTTCTTATAGCACTGTTCAATTCTAACTTCTCCAAAACTTCTGTGTCATTAAGAAGTATTTGGGATCGTGCACATGCAAGGGTAACTGAAGCCAAATGCATGATATGATATATTTACTGTACCAGTTTAATCCACAGGAAAGGCATGAATTTTAAATGATTTTATCAACACCTCTGTACTAAATCATATCTGGCTACCCATGATTTGCTTGAATACCTTAATTTAGAATACAATAGTTGTGCTTACTATGCTTATTAATGCAAATTATTTTAGACATTTTGTACTATAGATGGCAAACATTTACTGGTTACTTGACATTAGCTACTACAATAAATTTTGTCTGATGTGACAATGTGTTTTCTTTTGGACTCTTTTCAGACCCTAAAGAAACACCATGTTTGAGTGCAATATGTCCAAAACATGATCAATACTAATGGTGGCAGTGTCTAGTACAGCTGTTTGCATGCTAGGGGCTCATGGCACACTTGCTCGTTGCTCAGTGCGCGAACTCCCACTCTCCTATTTCTATATAGCCCTCTCAACACAGGACTCTGCCAAACCTCTATAGCCCTATCACTATACTAATGCTAGCCCTAAAACTCCCAACTAGTTCCCAACCAAAGCCATTGCAAGTCTATATCATATATTCGAAAGTTGACAATGTCGAATGCTCTAAAGAGTGAAAATGCCGGAACTCGAAGTTCTGTTATTGAGGTTGCAGTACAGTGAAGATTGGAATATTTGCACTTTCCTCATTGTAGTGCGATTTCGGAGTTGGAACATATATTTAGTGGGGGGGGGCATAGCCCCCCACAAGAAGGAGTTTGAGTTCCAGCATTTTCGCTCTTTAGAGCATTCAACATTGTCAACTTTCGATTATATGATATAGGCCGTCCTTACTCACTTACCCTAAAATTCCATTCCCCCTCCCTAACCGTAAAGTACAGATCATTCCCTAAACCTAAAACTCCAACAGCCCTCCCTAAACATAAATTCCCCAATCTCTCCCAAATCCTAAAACTTTCTTCCTGTTCCTTTAACCTTAAAACTCCTTTCCTGATCCCTAACCCTAAAATCCAAGTCCCAGTCCCTAAATCTGAAATCCCCCAGTACTCCTTCCCCATAGCTGCCACATTTAACATATTCACACTCAAATAATCTATGCAGATAAGGTGCATTAACTTTTTACCAGAACTCATATTCAACTTTGAGCATGAGTGGTAGCCTATACAAACTGCAATACCCGAGTCCTCAACTTCAAGACAGTCTTTTCTTTGAGTGTTTATGTCTCAAACTCCCTCCCTACTTTGTGCCCTAGTCCAGCTGTTCAACCTTCTGCTTACTGCCAGTGGCTTATACTTTCTCCTACACGATGTGTGCAAAAGCTGAATCTCAGGGCAGCCAGGTGCACCATAGTATTTTAACACTGCTGTAAATGATGGCACCTATTCTTCTTCTCTAAAGAGACCAAAAAATCCCCAAAACCTGAGTGCCTCATAATAAACCTTCAAAATGTTTGAGCATCCGCCGATCCAGGAAATTATAGACCCATCAGCCTAACTAGCCTGATCTGCTAGGCCATGGAGTGGATTATCATGGACCTCATTAACAAGGACATTGGCAAACTCCAAACACTCGATTCCACACAGTTTGGTTTTGTCAAGGGGAGGTCATGCCTGTTAAATATGGTCAACTTCTTGGAGACAGTCACCAAAGCCATGGAAGATGGGAAGAGATGCACACTGCCTATCTTGACCTGGCCAAAGCCTTTGATACTATTCCCCACTTGGGTATAATAGATAAACTCTCTCAATTAGGCATCAATCTCTATGTTACCAGATGAGTAGCAAACTGGCTAACTGATAGAACCCGCCTAGTCAAAATAGGGGACGCCACCTCAAGCAGTAGACCAGTAATGAGTGGTGTTCCCCAGGGATCGGTATTGGGACCTCTGTTGTTTGGGATATACTTTTCATAAGTGCGGGCCAAAACCAGTGGGCAATGGCTGACCAAGTTTGCAGATAACTGCAAGCTGGGTGCTGTCATCAATTCCCCTAGTGATGTGGACATCCTCCAAGATGGTCTCACCCAAACAAATGACTGGTGCCAGAAACATGGCCTCAAACTGAATGCCAAAAAATGTATCATCATCCTCTTTGGGGAGAGTGATGTCCCCACAAATTATCATATTAATAATAAGGTCCTAAGTATGTAATCAGTTGTAAGGGAATTGGGCACCCAGGTTGATAGCATACTGACTTTTGACCACCATATTGCCTCTGTTGTACAGAAAGCTTTCTACATAGCCCACCTCATTAGTAGGGGTATCTCATCCAGGGACAAGGTGGTCATAACATCCCTGTATTCTTCCCTTATAAGACCCATTATTGATTTCAGTGCACTTTTCCACATGTATCTCACAAAGCACATGCAGCAGCTGGAGAGACCACAGAGGCTCCTCACCAGGAGAATCCAGGGACTCAAACAGATAGGCTAAAGACCATGGCTTTACAATCAGTCTTATACAGACTCCTCAGAGATGACCTATGTCTGCATACAAAGCAATCTCAGACTCTGCTTGATGGGACTGCTGCATATCTGCAAGTCAATTTCCACTCCAATATCCCGCATGCATGACCACAACCTGATCTGTGACATCAGTAGGACTTCTTGGAGGGACAGATTTGTGTTCCACAGACTCCCCCTTCTGAGGAATAGACTTCCTCTCCACGTCAAGCACAGTACCTCATTAACCCTTTTTAAGTGCAACCTGGATAACTGAATGGGGAACAGAAATACACCCCCTGGGATTCCACCTGTGTCCCCGCTGGACAGGGGCATCGAGTACTGACTTGTCGGAACATGGGCTAAATTCTTGGCTAGGTTTGTAAGGGCCTCAGGCCCAATAGCCTAGTAATTCCTATGATCCTATGTAACCAGGAATCCCTTATCAAATGACCTGCTACCACTGTCTAGTCAACAAAATCTCCTCTCAGACTGTGATCTGTTGAATCTCTGCCTTTGGCATGAAGTCATAAAATATTTCATCTTCAAATCATACAGACTGTCAGAAATGCACTTTATTTTGCCTGAAAAATATGTTGGAGAAGGTGACATGGCCAGCTCATGTGATAGTTCCAGTTCAGTTTCCACTGACAAAACTCAAACTCATTTTTGAAACTAACTTAAAAGTTACTCAGTATTTTGTACTATAATACACATTGGAAAAAAATATGTTTCTACTAGAAGTCTTTAATTCCATAACTTCAAAGAAGAAAAAAAAAAAAAAACACTGGTAATATTCAAGAAGCTGACACAATTCACTCTAGATGCCTGTCCATGCCATGAAAAAACAAAAATGCAGAGCAAAATGGTAGCTACAGTGGTGAATAAAGTGGAACCATTAAAGATTAAACAGAAAATATAATAAGAGCAGTACTTTGTTGAGACGTAAAATTAGACACCATAGGCAAAAAGCTGATGTCAATGCAACACAAACTAGACAATCTAGAAGACCACATTAAAACAAATAAAGTGAAGCTAATAAGGGTACCAGAGGGTATTGGTATGGCAGACTTTGATAATCCTGTTAAAAATTTGATTAAATGTGTGCACAAAATTCCAGAATAAAATGATTGATGATACAGTGTTGAAAGATGTTCAGTAATAAGATTCCTATTTTAGGACGAAACCATAAGTTATAAATTAGAAAATCTAATTTACTGTATAGAAAGAGAAACTATGTTTTTTCGTTAAAGATGTATGGCACTGGTTTATTTTTATGATTGATATTAAGAAAGTAAAGGTGCAATAAAAAGACTTAACCAAAAATATCTTACTGAAAAAGTACCATTGCATTTCAAACATGGCAAAACAAAATGTCTAAACAAATATTTCCTGTTTAGTACATAAACAACAGCTTCATTAGATGACTGAAATATTTTTTTCTAATGGGCACATGCATAGCCCATACCATACTAGGCACACACATTGGCATAGGTACATAAAAATGTGCTGGCCTTTAAGATCCCTGATTGCTTCTGCTCATTTTGCCAATGATAAGCAAGCTACTTTTATTTAAAAACACACCTTGTTCACAGATGTGAGTCATTGCTTTCTACCAGTTTAATATTTCCAGAGTGAAGTCCCATTAAAATCCAAAGATAATTCCTTGCAAGTCTTCCTTCACCCAGCTGAGGATCCAGTTCCTATGATACTTTTGCTTTTTCATTTTCAGAATGAGTTCCAGAAATCTTGTAAAAGTCCTGCCTGGTCCCACAACCTTGCATGAATAATTTACTAGACCTTATCAAAAGCACAGCACACTCTACTCTGCATTTTTTTATGTCGGCACATAATCAAGTTTTTCCTTCTATTCCTTCATCATACTCATTGTTAGCCGAAATACATGAGCCAGATGCAACCCCAGGTCCATGAAAACGAATTTCTTAGAAGGACCTCCTAGCTTGTCTGCTGACTGCAGTGTCCTGATCCCTCATAAGTGCACCACCTGCCCTCCACCACTACTAGAAAATCATCTAAGTAGTGAACCAACTTCCTGCTTGAGTCCACAGATTCCCAAGTCCAGTGGAGGCTTACACTAAACTCCTGAACGGTGGAACAGGCCGTTGAAAAGCTGATTGACATGGTTTTATTAAAATAGTGTTTTTCTCGTACCCTTATGCCAAAAGGGAGCTGTGTCTTCCTACCAAACTGGAAAAAGTTGAAAGGGCGACTCTGTATTATGCTTCCCCAAACATTGATCTTGATCTGACCTTATAACCTTAACTGCATCATCAAGCAAAACATACTACACCTTAGAGGTTACCTTATATATGTTATAACTAACGGGTCCAACAACTGAAAGTCTCCCATACATTTTATACATTCAAAGTCAAGTAGACATACCTTAAAATCTTGTTTGTGAGGTACATGAAACAATCTTGTAACTCTGTCAGACACCATCACATTCCCTAACAATGCCATAGCTTTACTTTGCTTTCCCTTGTCTGAATTCAAAATGATTCAACGGCTCACTGAAACAGACTGACTACCCCACTCAGAATGAAAACCCTCATCAAGACACTTCTGCTAATGGATTTGATGTTGATCTCTATAGATAATCCCTCAAAATCTCCTGTAAGTTGGGCAATCTAAACGGTATTAGTGCTTTCTAGTCTTTGACACTCGTCACCTATAGCAGTTCTATCTCTCCCACCACCAAAGGAAACCCTTATCATACATCAAAAGTCAACACCTGTCCGGAATTATTACTTGTTGTTGTATGTCCTACTTAATTTATTTATTACCTGTTTGGTAAATGGGTCTGTAGACTGGTGCAAAGATCCATTTCAGTCACAACCAAGGCACAGAAACAAAAATAGTAAGAACAAAGTAAGGGACACAAATACAAATTGTATAGAGATTCACTGATGATAAACACTGCACTGCACTTTATATAACATTTTTACAGTTGATTGGTTATTTTTTGCTTGTTTTTTTTTTTTTTGTTTTTTACATTTATTTTTATGTATTTTACATTTGTTGACCAGGAATGTATGACTGAGCCAAAGCTCTTTTTCAGCAAAGACCCGGGGAGAAAAGCTCCAATTAATACAAACAATTTAAGCTCAGATAATGCAAACAATTTAACAGTTCCAGGGTAATTTAAGAACTCATGCAATATAGATAACATAATTAAAGTCAATAGAAAACAAGCATCAGTACTGTATTAGATATTTTACATAATATATGAACACATATATTGAATACATATATTTTGAATACATCAATTTACATAAGTTACAATACACTTTAGAATAATGCTTCCCAAATGAATGGCTAAATTGAGTTTTCTCATCAAAATGATAAGCACGTTGTTCCATATTACCATAAATGGCATTAAGTGTATACATAAGAAAGGATTATGCAAGCAGGCATTGTGAGAACAAAAAGAGCTTAACGGAAGAATGGAAAGCAAACACAGTTAAAATCATTTTTTTAACAAGAGCTATAGTAAGTTAGTGATTGATGTTTTTTAATTTATCCATTATTTGTAAAACATTTTCATGTTATTTCACTGTAGAGGTGGTCAGAAAGAGACTTCTGGAACCTGGACATATTATTGTGATGCCTAATTTCAGAAGGTAATTTATTTCAGAGCGATGAGTCTGTTGTACAGAAGGTTCCGTCATCAATGTCTGTTTTAAATGGGAGTTGGTTAAGTGACAATTATAACTAAGACAATAAGACTGTGGCCTGATTGAGAGTTTTCTTTTGGGGGGCACTGGTCTCCTTTCAAAATGTTATATACCAAGATGTTTAATAAGTGGATCTTAAAATAATGGGTAGCCAGTTAGATGTTTTAGAAGGTTGCAGTGGTGTATCCAGGAGTTAGTGAGTAAGGCAAATCTGTCAGTTTCATTCTCAGTGACTTTCAATCTTTGAATGTGGAAAGTAGAGTGGAATGAGAGTGCGAGAAGCTCCTATTTTAGTTTAGGAAGGGCTTCATGGGCACTAGGAGATGGTTGGTGTGAAATTCTAAGGCATGGTTTTAGTTGCTAGATGACTTTTACATGAAATTGTCAGCATGGGTTGTGAAGGCTAGAAAAGGAGGAAGAGTTAAACCTAAATACTTAAATACTTGATATGTACAGGTTTACTATCATAATGTTGAAAAAAAATATTTTCCTATCAGAGCACTGAATAGTATGTCCGATATTTAAAATAACTTATCGTAATACTGAATGACATCTCCGAAAGGGACTTTTCGATATTAATATCAAAAATATACAGCATTTGAAAGGAAGTGTTCTCCATATGTGTATGCCATGTGTCATTTTTCTTTTAATTTTTCATTAAACCATGTCCCACACATCACATGAATAATGTAAACTCTAACTGAACCAGCCAGTGTTCTGCTACACATATACCATAACATGACCACAGTTATGGTTATATCCTTTAAATTATATTTAATGCGATCCACTTTAATGTTTAAAATGAGTATACCTCAATTGCCGTGTTACAAGCAGACCACTGAATTCTGCTTACACATGTTTGACTCGGTGACATCATCCCATTTATCTAACCGAGTTCTTAAAGGCAAATGTACCTGCTCATTCGTTCTTTTCTATTTCAATGTTTTAACACTACAAATGTTTTTTACACAATCTTGTCATTTTCGAGCATCTGTACTACATACAATAGATGCTCGATATTATGACAGTAAACTATATATACACATATATCTACATATATATATATATATATATATATATATATATATATATATATATATTTTTTTTTTTTGTTCGTTTGCTTGTTTATCCAAGATGGTAAAGATTGGAAGGAGAGGAGCTTTGTAAGGAGACATGAAAAGCATATCTTTTTTTATTTCTTTTCTTTTTTTGTGGTTAATCAGAAATGTTATTCTCTTCACACCATTGAAAGACATAACAGAAGGATTGCTGAGGTTGAGACTGAACTGTGGTGGGACATTTGTTTGAATGAAATAATAATATATTAAATGCATAAAGAGTTGGGTTAAGTTCTGGTAAATCTTTGACAATATCATTAATTAATAAAGAGAACAAGGGACATGAACAGAGTCTTGGGAGCTCCTCTTCTTCTTTCGGCTTTTCCCGGTTATGGGTCGCCACAGTGGATCACAGTGGATCACCTATCTGCTCATGACTGGCAGTGGAGTTTTACAGTGTTGAGTTGCCAGCCCGGTGCCCAACCTTCCATAGAAGGCACACACACACACACACACATATGCACTCACACCTATGGCCAATTTAGAGTGTCCAATCCACCTACTGCATGTCTTAGGGATGTGGGAGGAAACCGGAGCACCCAGAGGAAACCCACGCAACCACAGGGAGGAAATGCAGACTCCGCACAGAAGGCACCTCAGCCGAGCATCGAACCAGAGCACCTCTTACTGTGAGGTGACAATGCTAACCACTGCACCATCGTGGCTGCCAGTCTTGGGAGTTCCTCTATTAAGGATATTTGAAGTTCCTACTGTTCAGGTAGTTTTGGGACTAGGTAATAACATTTTCACCAAAGCTGAATTTTTGCAGGTGAAGCAATTTGCAGTTTATAGAGCTGGGATCCTAAAAGTAGGTTAGATATTTGTTTTCTGGGTAGCCATTTGGCTTTTTCTAGGGTGATACAGGGATGCTCACAGTTGCAAGTTTCTAATCAATCAGCAAATGCTGTTAGGGATACTGCAGAGTGTTATCAATGCTTTTCTTGGAGGTAGAAGCAAAATTTGGAATACCATATTGAAGCTGAGAAGGTAAATCCTTTTCCAATGGTTGCTCTGGCTGGTTGGGGTACAAAAGTGATTTTTTTTTTCCCCAGAAGAGGTGGGAGCTTATTTTGGATCTCATTTTGTCTATGTGGAAACGGAAGTTTAGCAACTGATCAAACCGTAACTCTAGGTATTTGAAGGTGGAGTTTGTAGCATGCCATTTAGCTGTTTAGCTTTGGAGCTATTAGCATCCAAGTTAAGGTCCCCCAGAATGAATGAATTCCTACTGGGGCCATGCAATTGCATTTGCAAGATGTGTTTTTAATAGCAGTTATTGAGGATAGTGCGAGAATATTAACAGAAGCAGTGTCAAGATGGCTATGGTTTCCTAAACCTAGGTTGGTTGACCGAATTAAGGGCTTCATAATCAACCTGATTAACTTTTGCCAAGTCATTGATGTGCAAGGAGATATCATGTTTGATTGCAAGCATGGGTCCACCACCTATTCTTGAAGCAATTCTAAAATAATACTGGCTGCTATAGTTGTCTTGGATATAGGTTGATGGGTAGAACAAATCCATAAATCAGATCTCTGTAATAGCTATTATATCAGGGTTTTCTGCAGAGAGGCACTGCTTCTTAAAATGCCTGATACTTGGGTGGATCCCCACATAAGGAACAGACGTAGGTGAATTTATAGGACATATAGTTACATATTGAAACATTAAGACCCTAACACAATCTAAATGGATTTCTAACATCTTCCGTTACTACAAATGTGTTCATCTGAGCTGTCAAAACTGCCAGCCATGTATTAGGGTTATATACTTCCATCCTATGGGTCCCTAATCATGCTCAGCTCTTCAGCATTCACACTATTGCCCAATGTTTTATAAAATCCAGCAAATCTTTGACTTGAAAAGTAAAACTCAAGGCAAACAAATGTACTTGAACCATTCTAACCTCTTCACCTAATCTAAATCATTGCATCAGATACTTTTCCACTAGGTCCACAGACAATTTCTTTTCTTGCTTAAAAAAGCTACAAGTAAAACCATCGCAAGATTTACAATCCCTGTCGTATGTGTGTGTGGCATTAATGACTCATGAGTCTCTTACTAGCACCCTTGTTTCCTTTTTCCAAGTTTCTGTACCTCCTGGGAACTTCTAGAAAAAGCTCCACTTCTATACTCAGAGCTCAAAAACAAATGGAACTGAAAGTTAGAAAGATTATCATATACCTCACTGCTTCTCTCCAGGTTATAAGATGCAGAAAAAGACAGACTTATCTTTGTGTTCTGTAGTACCAATATTTATAATAACTCCTGTGACCTAGTTGTAGAAATGATTATACTACCTCCTGTAACCTATGTTATTTAACACATTTACCACAACATGATTGACAAATCAAAACATAATTCTGTTCTTTATTAATATTTTTGTTCACAATACTGTGTTTGCCTATTTGGGGATGTGCTCCAAAATGTAATGTCTTTATATACCTCACTTCCCTATTATTGCCCTAGGCCTTGCTCTTGTAAATCCTTGGGATGGCTGTTCAAGTAACCCCAGGCCAAATAAGCCTGATGCATCTGTCTACATCTCTCAATCTACATTAGCTACGCAGTCATCTGGTCAAAAAGGAACTCAGCATTATACTGGAACTCTTCCAAGATTTCAAAATATTGTCTCATCCGTAGAGTAGCCTTTATATTAAGACTCAGTTTTCTACCTCTTTAAGTACATTTTCTAGCTATAACACATCTACCATCCCCTTTAAGTAAATGTTCTAGCCACAAAGTGGAAGCTCTGCCAGCTACTATAGACCTACAGGCAAAGTTTTCTTGTTCCAATTCCTTTTAACCATACACTGTCTTCACTTTTCTAGACAACTTTTCTTCCTTCTTCTCTCCTCACTCACATGATACTTTATAAAAATATTAAATTTAACTTAAGGTAGGCCTTCCTCCATTTTATTTCTCCTTTCCCTTTTTCTACTCTTAGACATGCTCCATGCTGAATATACTTCCAGCTTACTTCTGATCCTCTTTTTCCCTCTTCAAAAGCCATCTGTTCTTGCTCTAATATTTTTCACTCTACTTTGCCTTTTTTCTCATTCCAAAAACCACTTACTCTAACTCCACTAGATTTAGACTCTTCTCTCCTAACCCACACTTTACACACTCTACCTGGCTATTATCTCAGAACTCCTCTCTAAAAGCAATACTTATGCTCTGTACTGCATTACAACTACTATCCCTTCTGTGCTTTGATATTGCTATGAAACTGTGTATAAATGTGACTGAGTTTTACAATTGCTTTACCATGAGTCTACTTTGTATATGTAATTGTGAAAAGTTTAATTGTGAAAAGTTGTCAATGCAATAGACATACTGTCAATGCAATAAATCAGTGGGATAATCTCCTGCTTTTTCAACTATTTGTTAATAACCTTAGTCTGTATTGTTATCCTACTAAGAAAAGTATTATGTTATTCTCTCTTGTCTTTTCCATATTTATGTATGGGCCTTTTTTCCATGTGCCTCCACTGAAAAGGGACTTCCTTTTGCTGACCCAGTTTGACTATCCTGGTAAAAAAAATGTAAATAAATAAATAAAGTTCAATATATCTTCAAGTGGTATGCTGTCATATGCCCTTGGCTTTTTATTTTCCCTTCATATTGTCTACCTTGCCACTGAAATTTAACTTGTTGTTTAGCAGTCAGCAGGATTATGAATGCACATCTGTTTCCAGCCCTAAGACTGTCAAAATAGCAGAGGGGATCTGTAACTTGTCTGCCACTGGTGGAACACTCAGTTCTTGTTCCTCTGTTTAAT
Organism: Protopterus annectens; assembly: GCF_019279795.1. Classification (NCBI taxonomy): domain Eukaryota; kingdom Metazoa; phylum Chordata; order Ceratodontiformes; family Protopteridae; genus Protopterus; species Protopterus annectens. The sequence continues at coordinate 1,011,145,791 of NC_056730.1, forward strand.
AGCAATTATACAACGACCCCCCCCCCATTAATATTCCAAAACGTGCACGCTGATTGGTCAGTGTGCACGTTGTAAATCAGAGTTATACTAATGGAAAAAGGTCCGGTCGCCCAGACTTTTTCCATTAGTATAAGGCTTTTTTTACAGCAACGGAGAACGCAAGATCTCCGTTGCTTTTTACACACTGTCTCGCTATGTTAATCTCCTTTAACATAGTGAGACACTTTGTAAAAAGCAAAGGAGATCTTGCTTTCTCCGTTGCTTCCACCCACAGCTCTGATGTACTGTGTAAGCATATGCATGCGCAGTACATCATAACTGAATACCAGACAGCTGCTGAAGGGCAGCACGGAGGCATTATTATACTATGCCATTATTTAAGAAAAGTATTTTTTTTTCTTAAATAATGTCATTGTATAATAGCAATAACCCACTTCTGGGTGTGGGTAATGCTGGATTTACCCACGGTTGTCTTTGTTTGGCCACTCGGGCTTCACCCTCGTGACTAAACCACACCAACCGTGGGTATGTCCAGCATTACCCACACCCAGGCGTGGGTTATTGCTATAGTATTTATCAACTGATTGCCTGTCATGCTCCTGCAGTGATTAAAAAGGCATCTAAATAATGCAGATCCCTTCTGCTTTCCATCCATAGATTTGCAGATTCAATGCACAGAGGTGCTCAACTTCTTAAACAGTGCATGAGTCACTGCAGAACCCCTGGCATAGCCTTATCATAATAATTATTTCTATCATAACTTCATACTCAGCAACTGCCTATCTTTCCTGCACACTGACAATAGTTTATATGTTTTTTCTAACTCTAAATTACCCATTCAAGTGTCCCTTACTGCTCTTATTACTGTTCTAGTACCTTCCTTTTATGTATACTAAACCCTACTCAGTACTTTGTTAATGCCTTGTTCACTGAACCCCAGCCAGGTGAGACAAGAGCTAGAGAAGACAATATATACATGGCTTTTATTTAGAACAAACCCAATGTTGAGACTTTGAAATGATCGTAGTGAAAACCTTAGATAGAAGTATCACTTTACCTGCTGAAACTTATTTTTTAACAGGCACCTTCCTACTTTCTCCTTCCCTACAACAAACTTAAGGTCACTGCATGTACAGTGCAACACATGTGACTCTGCAGACAATGAGAAATCAAATCTGATTTTTAGGCTTTGGGCTGATGTTATGGAGAATTTACAGTGTTGTCAGACCGAACAAGGAAATATTTTTTTCATTATATTCACTCAATGTGCTTCCTTGACACTGCATTTATGTTTCCTTTGGAGCACTAATCAATGAAGCCCTTTGGTTGTTGATGATTTGTTAGGAAGGGAATTCACCAGAACAGTACTCGATAAAGTTTTCCCTCAAATCAGTACTGATAGTGACACTGGCCCAGATAACCTAGATTACAATTTTATATACCCCTCATACCTCTCAACCTCTTAGCACAAGAAATCTAAACAAAGCCAAAACTAATGGAGGGAGCAAAGGCCCAGAAATAGGGACAGTTTTGAAACATTGCACTTATTAACTTTGAAAGTTGATAGAATAACAGGCTTTGCATTAAAACACATTTCCTGAACAATATAAAGTCTGAAACTCAAATGTCTGTCATTATTTAGTGACTTCAACCTTCAATGAATTGCCAGAAAAATACAAACTTTTTGAGGAACAGACCAAAAATATGAGGCAAAAATATGGACATTTTACGAAAATCTGGAAAGTTAAGAGTTATGTACCCCCTTTTCTGAGAAGAAGGATTTTTTTCCCTTCATGTATAATTTTTCCCCTATAGCTGATAGTGTCTTTTGATTTATTTGAAATGTTAAAGATAAACATCTATTATATAACTGGTCTGCTGGTGTTGTTGACATTTTACTTTTATTGCGAGACTTGTGGTCTCTGTTTTGTATGCTCACCACTAACATTCATAAGGCATTTGATACTGTGCGAGATTCTGCACCAATGTTCTTTATTTCGTTCATATAGATTTGGTCCCCAGTGCATCATCTTGTGCCAGTTTGTATATAACTCCATCAATATTCTGTTAATGGCCAGTTTGTCCTTCCATGAAAAAGAATTGTGGTATTAAACGTATCTGTTTACTTAGCAATATGTTTTCCCTTTAATTATGAATGGAGTTTTATGTTTGGTGAATCATTCTACCTCTCAGGTGTTCTGGACATTTAGGTGTAACATGTTTTGTGATGGTCTCATTAGGTGTGTATGCTTTAATCTTGTGAAAAATAACATTTTTGTATTTGAGTTTAACTAGTTTAGAATGTATCTTTTTTATCTCATAATTTTAACAACCTATTGCTTATTTTAGATTTTGCAGGTTTGTTTTATGAAGCACCTTCTTTTTTTAATTCATTTTTCTTCTTTAAATATCGGACCTAGTGAAAATCTATTCTATGGGACAAGACTTTTTTGTTTGCAGGAAGGAAGCTTGGTTAATATCTTAGATTCTACACCATTTATTTGGAGGCCATTTGTTAGAGGTGTTCATATACATGCTGATCTATGGCCATTATGACCAGTTTACTTTGTCAACATCAGATTTCATTGATAAATTATACTTGTGACAGCTTTCACATTTGGTTAACCTAATGATGTAACATTTTTTGCCATACTATCTTGAAACCTACAAGTGCTTTCTGGCAACTTGCTCTTTGAATGTGAACCAAGGCATGGCAGATGCTGAGGGCCCTTTGTGGATATGTTTGTAACTATTGTTCTTTTAAAACTGTAAGACATTCAAAATTTGCTGCTTACACATTGCTCATTTATGGAATAAACTCTCAATTGATATATGCAACTCCAACCCTATGAAAGCTTTTAAGATATCACTAGATTCTTGGGTTGGTCAATTGGTATACTTAGCAAATATGGAGTCTTTGTTCTAACCTCAATGTGGAAGGTCTGAATATAGAAATACTTTGAACTTTGAACTATGAACTATTGTTATATATACTGTAGTTACATATGTTTGTTTTCATTGTTGAGCATTAGTAAGCAGTAGTTGTTCTGCTTTGTAGTTAGCACTGTTTTTTTGTTTTCAATTTACTTTTTTTTGTGTACTCTTTTCAGATGAATGTTTCTTTTTTCTTGCTTTTTGTTTTACATTCTATTTCCATAGTGCAGATTTAATTTTTCTCCTATTTTATTGTTGCATTTTATATGCATTTTATTGTATTTTAGTCATGAGTTTAATAAACTTCCTGTTCCAACCCCTCAAGTGTTTATTTGGCACCCACCCCAACCCCCTTCTTTTTTTTTTTTTTTTTTTTTTTTTGTGGTTCAGCCACATTTCTCCCAGGTCTATCCTTTCTATCATTTTAAACAACAAAATAGAATAGGAAAGTCAGGAAAATGCTGCTTTTCTCAAACCAACTTTACCACTGCTAATATAACTGCATGGAACATTTCCCCATAAAGTATGTAATGTAAATTGATGCCCAACTCTCTATGTTAAGACAAGCCTCAATTACTATAAATATTAAAAGATTAATTCATTTCTTTTTTAATACAAACTTGTATCTTGCTCAGGATTACAAAAGGCCCAAAACCTGTACCAGTGACACTGGATATAATGTATTGAACTGGTTCTAATTGAAATTTCAGCCATCACAGAAAGCATAATCAGGGACACACATTCACACATATATATACATACACATATACACACACACACACACACACACGCACGCACGCACACACACACACACACACACACACACACACACACACACACACACACACACACACACACACACACACACACACACACATTGTAAGCCTACAAGCAATTTTGAGTATCACAATTTCAGCTATCGGCTTATCTTTGGGATCTGGCTACAGGAAGGGCATGTAAACTCAAGGACGAAGGTACCAAAGACAAGAACAAAAATTAATGAGGAAAGAGCTGTGAAATAACAACACTAACTAATATCTATTGTATGACTCAAACTAAAGCATAACTCTTCACAATTCTGGAATTCTCCATCAAATAACATAATCATCATAATGTGAAGTAACTATAGACTAATATAAAACATCACTATTTTTTTGTTTTTCATTTGTATGTGCTGCTTTGTCAACAATTTGATTGGTGGGTATGTCTATGTAACCTCTTGTACAGGTACTTCAGTATATCAGATATTGCATTGTCACACATGTATTTTAATGTTATCTCCAATGTTATATACCTCACATAAAGGGAAAAAGGGAAACATTCTGTTTTTCTTCTATCTTTTCTCTGAGTTTCTTTGGCTTCAGAAATAATATGCCAAAGTTTCCAGAAAGTTTCCACATCTGAAACAGGTACAGAGAAGGTGATCTCATTTGCAAAACACCAGTCCTTCTTTTTTCCTATTTAAAATAACAGACAGTTAAACTGAATAGACTGATTTTTTTTAAGTCTTTTTTTGTTCATAGGCTCATAGATGTGTACTAGGCTAATGGCCCTGAAGCCTATATAAGCCTAGCCTAAGAAGATTTCCTGGCATCATGCCGCCTAAAGTTAGTTCCCAGTGCCCCTGTTAAGCAAGGCCACTGAAATGATCCCCGGGATGAACTTCCTATTGCCCATCCACTCATCAAGATTTCCTCTTAAAGATGGCTAGTGAAGTGCTGTGCTTGACGTGAATGGGACGTTTGTTCCAGAGTATGGGAAGCCTCTGGGTTAGGAACCTGTCCCTCCAGCATGTTCTGTTTATTGTGGTAATAAGATTTAGGTCTCTGGAGCATGTGGCATAGAGGGATTGGGATTTCCTTAGGTGTAGCATATCTAGCAGCTCTGGGTCAGACATGGCTTTGTAGATCAAGCAGAGATTGCCTCTAAGTAGGTGATATGATACAGTGCATAGCTGGGTTTTTTTGACTCTGCCCATATAGGGCATGTGTCTAAGGTCTAAGATCCTCTTAGTGAGGTAATTTTGTGGCCTTTCCAGTTGTTATAGGCGTCTAATGAGGTACATGTCAACCTGTGTCCCCAGATCTCTTATCACACCTTCGGTGTTTAGTGGACTACCTCCTATGTGGTAGTTCATGGGCACCGAATTTTTCCCAAAGGGAATGACAATGCACTTTTTGTCATTAAGCTTAAGGCCATGGTTCTGGCACCAGTCATTGGTGTCAGTGAGGCTTTTTTGTAGAATGTCTACATCAGTTGAAGAATCAATAATGGCTCCCAGTTTGCAATAATCTGTGAACCTGGTCAGCCAGAGTCCCTTTGTGTTGGCTTAAACTTCAGAGAAGTAGATGCTAAACAGGAGAGGACCTAGGACCAATCCCTGTGGGACACCACTTGTAAGTGGTCGGTAGTTAGGTTTGGAGTCCACTACTTTCACAGTGTGGTTTCTATCAGTGAGCCAGTTGGCAACCCATCTTATTACACAGGGGTTTATGCCTAGTTTAGTGAGTCCATCTATGATTCCTGAGTGAGGGATGGTGTTGAAGGCTTTGGCAAGATCTAGGTAGGCTGTGTGAACTACTGTGCCCTCATCCACATCTCTGGTGACAGACTCAAAGAAGTCTATCAAGTTGAGCAGGCATGATCTACCTTTCACAAACCCAAACTACGTGGGGTCCAGACTTTGAAGATTCCCTATGTCCTTATTTATAATGTCCATGATGATGTGCTCCATAGCCTTACATATCAGACTCATCAGGCTAATGGGGAGGTGGTTTCCAAGGTCTATAGTCACTCCCCCTTTGTGGAGTGGGATGACCATAGCAGTGTGGCATTCTGTAAGAACAAAGCCTGAAATTAGGCTGTGATTGAACAGGGTACTCAGGTGTGCTGCCAGTTCACTTTGTAATTCATGTAGAAAACAGCCAGGGATATTATCACGTCCCATTGAAGCTGTATTTTTGGCTTTGGACAATGCATGTTTTACCTGTGTAGCTGTGATAATAGGGACTTGGCATTTGTTTGGTATTGTTATAGGCCCTTTAGGGGGTGCAAGGGGGGTAAAGTTCACACTGAACCTATCGGCCAAAATGTTGGCAATATCAGTTGGTTCTGTATATGTATTGCCATTGTGCTGCAACTCAGAGCAGATCTGAGTACTGCCATGTAGATTCTTGGCATAACTATAGAATGCCTTGTGGCTGTCTTTAGTATCTGCAGCAATTTTGTTTTCATATCTAGCTTTAGAGGATTTGATGATGGATTTCAGTTTTTTGCTGAGGCTGACAAGGGAGTTTTTCCAGTCTTGGGACTTCACCCTTTTCTGCAACAGTTTTTTCCTTCTGTTGTAGAGTTTGTTTATGATGAGGGACCACCAAATTGGCTTCCTTTTTTTGGAGGCGAGCATCTTAGTTCTGTTTGGTATTACCCGTTCCATGCACTTTTGTATGTGCTCATACAGTGCATTGGTGTATGATTCAGTCATGTACCTATTTTCCATTTGCATGGGTGTCGTGAAGTTAGCCACTTCTGTGTTTAGAAGTCCAAAATTGTTTTTGGAGAAGTTTTTTACAGTGGTTTCCTTTGGGGGGGGGTGAGAGTGGGATGTGGATATCCATGGGGATTAGTTTGTGGTCAGATCTGACCAGGGAGGAGTTGACTACTTTTGTAGAGCAATGGTCTCCCATGTTAGTAATGACCAGATCAAGGCTGTTTCTATCCCTGGTGGGGGTAAGAATGAGTTGGTCCAGGGTGCTGGAATTAAATGAATTCCAGAAAATGTTGAGCAAGTGTGCTGGTACATGAGTAATTTTCCCAGTTAATGGAGGGTAGTTAAAGTCTCTCAGTATAAGTGTATTGGACTGTGCCCTAATATTTTCCAGTGTGTTTAGGAACATGGAGTGGGAATCTTGGGACATGGTGGGGGATCTATAGCAGGCTACAACCTGGACTGCAATTTTACCCACTGTTAGTTGTACCTGAAGTATCTCTGATGTGTTATGTTGGGCTACTAGTTTGGAGGTGTGCATATCCTTTATGAATATGGAGACACCGCTGCTTTTAGTGCTTTGGTCCAGGTTTAGGGGCCAAAAGGTTAGGTATGAATTATAGCCTGGCAGTGCTGGCGTGCTCTCCGGAACCTTGAACTGGGTCTCGGTCACTGGACAAATGTCGATGTTCTCCATTTTAAGTAGTGCTTTGAGCGAGTGCATTTTGAGATTTAGACTTCTAGCATTGAGTAGCATTACCCTCAAATTTTGTTTGCTTGTAGCTGTTATGGTGGTAATTTTGTCTTCAGGATATTGCCTAAAAAGGAACTATGGGGTGACAAGAGCCTTGGCCAGTATCTGGAATCCCTCTGGTGAAGCATCGAGGTCTGTTGATCATGTCATCCCAGGCAGACAGATACTAGATCCCCTTAGAATGACACCAGAAACCTAACTGTTGAAGTCAGTCATTTTCTGCTTGTACTGTGGTATCATTCTGGGTGATGGTAGGATGCTACTCAGAGCTAGGGTCATACCTGCCTGGGCTACAAGATCCAAGAGCTCCTCTATGTTTCTTTTCATGTATTCCAGGGAGTTATGTCTCAGGTCATTCACAACAACATGAACAATGACAGAGTCATATTTGTACCTGTTGTGGAGTGACCTAAGTGCATGCATCATGTGGAAGATCCTGGCACCTGACAGGCAGCTGACAGTAACTTTCTCCTTATTCAGCCTAGTGAGCAGGACATCGGTGTGCCTTACTGTTGAGTCACCTATGACTATTGTATTGGGTGAGTTGTTTTGCCTTATGGGCTTTGGTTGAGTGGCACACTGTTTATATCAGCATCTCATGGTTTGTGCTGGGATGTGGTGGTTGTTTGCATTACTTTCTTACTTCAACCTATGGCACCCTACTCCAGTTACCCTTATCCATCTCTAGGTCTGCAACACTCTCTAATATCCCCAGACTTCGTATATGTAGACTGGGGTTAGTGAGAAACCTAAGAGTGTTCTGGGGGGTCTGCCTTTCTCAGCATTTGCTTGGGGTATCTCTCCATTTATTCTCTACCCTGTGTCACCCTCTCTCATGGTCTATTGGTCATTTCCAGTGGGTGGGAATGCAATGAGGAAGTCCTGACATATCACTATGCATCTGCAGCAACTCAGTCATTGTCCACACCCTAATCTCTATGTCTTATGCATATGCCCATTTTCCCACTTGTCCTCAGCCATCACCAGAGATAATCTGTGTGGAGTGCCCTCAAAACCACCCTTCCCCTCTGATGGTGACACCCATCCATCCTGTACTACTCCATCAATTACCTAAGCCACTAACTGAATCCAGGCTGTTATCAGATATTTATCTCTCTGTGCTACTGGAGTAGACCTTTATTTTTAAAAGTCTATTTTTGTTTTCTTTTTTTGTTAAATTATTAACTAGGAAAGTGGGCTGGTCCTGGCTGAACCCTTGTCAGTTATCACCCAGCCATACAGAAATTTTAGAATAGCTAATCAACTAGCACATTTTTCTGAGGCAGGAAGAAACTGGATTGCCCAGAGAAAATTCACACAGACATATAAAGAGCATGCATATCTCTGAACAGTGATCAAATATCAAGACTAAACCCAAGATCCTGGAACTCCGAAACAGATATCTTGCAACTAAAGCACTATGCTGCTCATGACAGTTTTAACTCTGAAACAGTCAATGCTTTATTTAAGCAGACCTCTACAGCCATTAACATCGTTGAAACCCAATATAGCAGTAAGTACCTGGATAATTACTTGACTTTTCACTGTGGGTTAGTGAATAAAATCCCTACAAACCATGCATTAAGTACTCCTATGGTATATTACTAGATAGCTAGAGCAAAAATACCTAGTTATAGTGCCAGTATCTGTATATCATTGTTCTTTTCTGATAATACAACATTGCTCAACTTTTCTAGGAACCTCCACACATCTGACATAAACTTTGTAACATATCGCATTAATTAACTATGCAGACATCACTTTTTAATCTGCTATATTTACACAAAGTACCAAACTTGCATTTTGAATGTAATAATTGTGTTTGTTTCATTTTTTTTTTGTTCCTACGAAAATTTACTTGTTATGTATAAACTTCTTACTTTCTGTTATTTACTGTGGAGTTTTTCGCCCCGGGCCTCTGATGAAAATGGACATATATCCAGTTGGAACCTCCCGGTCAACAAATGTAAAATAAATAAATAAAATAAACTTTTATTGACTTCATCATTCACTAAGGTCCTAATATAAGTCAGGTATAAAAAAATTAGTAAAATAATTCTTTATTCTTTTTTTCATTCATTTATGATGACTATTGTTAGTATCAATATTGCTTTTTTTTTGTTTTTACTCAGTATTGTTTTTTTGTCATTACATTTCACATTGATTTATATTTTAAAGCCCAGTATATTATATTGTGAGTGCAAATATGGTGAAATGGATTTAATCTGTGAACAACCACTAAATTAAACTGCACTTGAGTGTTACAGGTCTGTGCATCATATGAAGGATGTACAGATCTCTGTTATTTGTTAGTGAAACACAATGACTAGATCCACATAAGTCAGTAAACAAGCTTACATTATTGTCATAATTTGTAAGGAAGCCAATACCAGTTTTATACTTATTAGAAAAAAAGATGAAAACGATCTTCTTCTTTTTCATGAAAAATATTCTAGCATTATATTGTATAACTTTGAACTGGTAATATTTTGAAATGTATAGCCAAATGTTGAATAGGAGTTCAGAATGATATGTATTTAAAAATGCACATTTCACATTGCCTCTGTGTGTAATCAGCATTAGCATCCTACATACATTAATCATTTATGTATACATCAGTGACTCAGAAAAAAATATTAGTAAAGTCATTTGGCACAACTTTACCTTAATTATCTAATATGGATTATATTTATAATCAGAGCATATTTCTAAGTGTCTTGCTACCATCTGAAATATTGAAAAACAAAAATGTGCATTTTTTGCTATGCTATAACAAAGCACATCTCACAAGAATGAGAGAAAAGAAATATACCTGTTTATTGTATGAGACTCTGAGGAAGAATAAATTAAAAACTGATCATTAAAGTGGGGAATAGAAAAATAAACGCAATGATTTTTTTTTTAGAGAAAGAAAAAAATAATCTTTTGCACTTAGAAACTGAATCATTCAGCCTTGCAATTTCTTAAGACCTAGCCACTCTTGGGAAACATGTCAACTCAGCTCAATGGCGATGATCCAAGCCATGATGAAGTAAGGCAATTTCATTTTTGTTGACCATTGCTTCAGGTCATAGTCATTTAATGAGCAGTAATCCTATTTAAAATACGTTCCAAGCACCATAGTCCCTGCTGGGAGAAAACTGCCACACACCAACTGATCAATGTGCATTCTGTGCATTCGACCATTTAATGATCGATTCACCCTTGTTATAAGAAAATAAATGTTTAAGATTCTAAAATCTCATTTTGTAGAAAGCCATCACTTGGCCATTCATTTCAAAGAAGTTACGCAATGCTGCCTTTTTGAAGTCTTAAATTTGGTATTTCCTCAACTGTCAGAGAATACAAAATGAGTCATCTATAAATACATTACAGAGCATAATTTAAGCAAAATACATCATTGCTAAATGGGTGATATTACTAGATATATGTGGATGGTAGCCTATCTGCATTGCAAAGAAGTTATCCTTGGAAAAAGAGCATAATTTATACAACCAACATAGCAAAGCAAGATACTTTTACATTATAATCACTAAGCTCAATGCAAAGCAAAGCACTTTTTCATTATAATCACCAGACTCATGTTTTATAAAATGTCCTTTTGTTAACACTTCCCACTATCACAGTCTCAACAATCATATTCAATTAACTAGTGTCCATATTTCATTACAGCAATGATAATTCTCATTTTTCTTTTATCATTGAATATTCCCAGGTTATGTCATGCAGTATGAATGTGCTGGACCCGTGGAAGACAGTAATACAGATTATGCAAACAATGCATAATTATTATACTCACCTGAATCATATAGATACAGTAAATGCAATTTGTTTTCTGTATAAGAAATGCCATCTGTAAATGTGTACATTAAAAATGTTCACTCTCAATATAACAAATTAAATGTACTTCATTTTCTTGAGAAATATAATGTTATGTGAAAGAAAGCTAAAAGAAACATTTACTTTCCTGGACATTTTGATTTCTAATCAGTAAGATTGTTCAATAATATAAAACTTCTTGATATTCAAACAGGACATTCTCAGTCTAGAAAACATACTGATTTTCTTTCCATGATTTGTCCTTTTTTTCACAAAGCTTTATTCACCAACTGGACTGTAAGTAACTCAAGAGATGTACATGTCTCATGTACCACAGCACATTTATTGCTTTTATAGGATAACTGCCTCACCCCATCCACCTTCCTCGTTTGTAGAACTTGTGCAGAAAAGACCAGCAGTGACAATCATCCTCACTACATGAAATTACTAGATGCCTAAAAACAGCCAGTCAGACACGTGAGCTTCCCATTAGAGTGTAATACATATTAAAGCAACATATTTTCATTTACTTGGTAAAACAAAGTAAACCAAACATGGTGTCTAATAAAGCAACTTAAAAAGTAAGACACGGGTGTAGTAGAATGGAAAGAATAAAAAAAAATAGCAATGCTTGACAGATATTGCAGATGAAATTAAGTCACTGGATTTAAATGGATATCTTAGATGCATTTTGTGCATTCAGAAACACTGACATCATTCTACCAACTGTGGCAAAGATACGTATGTCTATGATGCAATAAACACCTCATCAATTCACATCACAATGCTTTCAGAGCAAGCTTGATTTACTGACAAAGACCTAATCAAAACACTAATGGATATCCCATCCTGAAGCTGTGTTCAAATGCAAATGCAGCTATAAAAAATAAATAACCAGCAACAGAATTTGTATGTTAGACATGAAAACTAATACCACTACTCTGTCCTGAGGTGTGGATTTTCAGACCTGTGTTTTCTTTCCTCCATGATGATATATATTAGTGACCCTTGCCTTCTCCATCAATCTTATGTGTGATTCTCTTTGCTACACAATCCTACATTCATTTTCTTGATGGATGAACATCACCCCCATTTTTATTAGTCTCTGATTCATAAAAGACTCTAGCTCATCTGTTTTAATGATTATGCTTTTTTTTCATTTAATAAATAATGCTATGGTAAGTTTGTTGGCATGTTTTTGGTGTTTTATTTTATTGAAAGCCATTCCCACAGCCAGCAGAATGTCTGATTTTGTTATATTAAGTGCTACTTATCTGCACATACCCAGTAGCAGAACTAGGGCTTGGCATGCAGTCAGTGTAATTATTTATCTTTTGTGAGTGATATAAGTTCAGAGATTTCCTCACCCCCCCTTTAACTGAAAGCCTCCATAAGCCCTCTTGCTCTTCATCAAGTAACCCTTATGAACTGTTTATCCTGAGTCATGCACCTGTCCCTTATGTGAGGCTAGTGGGCAAAGCCCCTAGACACTCCTGCTATCCATAGGCAGCTGCTTCCTTCCTTTATCACTATATTATTGTTTAACAATTACTTTCTAGTTACTAATGAAGTCTTGTATATAAAGTCTAAAATATCTTGTCTAATGCTTGTAACATGTTTTTTGTATAAACTGTGGAGATTCCTGAACTGTTTAAAATGTGTAGTATTTAACTGTATAACAACTAGTACCTGTATGTTAGTAGTCTAGTAATCTCCTGGAGCTTATCTCCCTGGCACTCTACTGAAAATGGACATAAATCCAGTTAGACTATCCCGGTCAACAAATGTAAAATAAAATAAATAAAATAAAAAATAATATATGCCATTGACATGGCTTTCAGTATGCAATCTTGCAGGCAGTTATTCAATCCTCAGCAAATCAATATATTAGTTTTAGTAATTTTGCTTGATTTTTATAGCTCTTAGCATATGTAGAATGAATTTTGTTGGAAAGGACATTTCTGAATGAGATGAGTTTGTCACCCAGTCAACAGATGGGGAGACTGTTTCTATTGGTACAATTGTTGGTGAGAAATTCATATCAATGGGAATGGCTGGTGTTTTCTTGAATTTATTTATAGTGAGCTAAAACATGTCAGCATATTGTTATGATGGATCAAAAGCTATAGTAGCAGTAGATACAAATAATTGATCTGCTAATGATTAATAGTCTGCTTTTTAGCACTGTCTCCCTTTACTGTTGTGATTTAATAAACAATTTGTGATCACATATGTGTATAATTTTCTGAAATGAGAAGTAATGAAAGTCATAAAAAACAGCTTATTTCCATGGACAGGTATAAGTTGAAGTTTTGTTTAGTTAGAATTGAATATAAATCCACACATGAAGAGTGTTGGTAAACTTTAAGGACTAAAGTTTCCCCAGAAAATACCGTGGACCCAGCAAAGAAGTTTGAGAGAACCATAGCCTGAAAGTAATGAATGCATGTTAACTTTCTTGGTTTAGTGTATTTTACATAGTGTACTCCCTTAAGGACAGCTGACTGACTTTAGTGTGGTCAAACGCTGCATCACAGATTAGCGGCAGGCATCACCGCCCATATATCTGTTACCTTCTTAGTTATACTGCACTCCTTTTCCTCTATAATCTAGAGAGCAGCTTTGCCTCTTCCTACCCATCCTGCCCACACTCCAGCTCCCTGAATTACACAACACATCTCTGATATACTGACTATTTTGTTTGAATTTAGTCTAAGGTTACTTAACTGCCACATAACTACCTTCCACCCATATAGGATACATATTGCAGTAATAGGCTCTCTTTCATATAACACTGATAGTCTCCCAAACTCTCCAGTGTCTTGGACTATTGGCTCTGCAGCACTACATTCGCTATGCTCACTCCACTACCTTACCCTACCCCCATTCCCACCCACCCCATATCAATTACATTTATAGACACCACACCCTCTATCAGTTCCCTCCCACCCAATTAGAGTTTCACATCACACCTATCACTTACAAACCAACACCTTTCACCAAACCCTTACTATCACTCATTATTAGTATATCAAACCCACTTACTTTAAGATACTACCCTTAAACACTCTTCATAGGTTCATAGGTTCATAGGTTTATATTTAGTTCTCCTGCCCTATGCATTTATATATAAGCCTAAAATTAATTATTATACGTTTCACCCCTTTATATGAAAAAACTGTTTGTTGTAGTTAGTTGTGGCTCCTGTCTGTCAGTGACAGAGAGAGATCCGGGAAGTAGGTAAACCTAGTCTCCCCATCCACAGGTCTAGAGTTCTTCTTTGACTCTGCCTCCGGGATTTTATTCCAGCATATAGAGTCTCTGGTGATAAATCCTCCCTCCCAGCACGCGTCCTTTATATCCGTACTAATAAGCCCTAAAAAGTTGCTCTAGTGGTGGTTTTGGTGGTTGATTTTTTTTGGGAGCATGTCCATTAATTCCGGTAATTCCGGGCCTGACGCGTAGGGTACATGTCACTCCTGAGCAGATTTTCGCGGCTTGGTGATAGAGCTGGAGTAATCTTGGATCTGGCAGCATATGACAGATCTTTCCTTTCCCTTTTGAACTTTTGGGTTTCTGACTTCTGGAAATGTTGGGGTCGGGGTTGCAGATGTCGGTCTTGATACATCGATCATTGGTCTGATAAGGCAAACTCTTAATGTAAAATAAGTGGCTTGACAGACACTGAGCAAACCATCAGCAGTTCACTAGAATAGCAGACACTGGGCCCTCAATCGCAGCAGTTTCTCACTACAGAGGGATGTAGCAAAACTGTTCTGCCACAGCAGTTCCAACACAAACTCTCTCAAAGGCTTAGACAACGGCCATACCCGCAAGTACTAAAACCAAAAGAGTATTTTAAGATGATGCAAAACACAAAAAGTAGTAATAAGGTAAAACAAAGTATTTTAAGATGATGAAAAGTACAAGTGATGATGAACTATAAACAACAGTCCCACATAATAAAAACACTACTGTAATTGGACTGTATCTCTAGATGATGCTGTACAGTATTTTAACTCCACTTTCCTGCAAATCCTAAACTATCATGCTCCCTCCAGAACTATAAGACTAAAAGCTAACTATACTCCATGGCTCAAACAGCTAAAAAAGTGAAAGAAACACTATAAGAGCTGGAAAAAAATAAAATCAAGTAAGTTATATTTATTTAAGATAAACACTTTCAGCTAGGATGTTGCCTCGCCTTCTTCAGACAAACAGAAAAAACCTTCAACAAACTTCCTTTTATCTAATTAAGCTTGATGAATACTCCAATTAACGTGGGTTGCATGTTGCCTTAGCAATGTAGTAACAGCAACCTACCAACCATAAAATGTTAAAAACAAATAATAATACTACATGTATTTCTTATTTAAAACACAAGAAGAAAACAAAAAAAGTTAAAAGGTAAAATTTGAAAATTGCTAGTTAGACATCCTAAAGTTTGTAATGCCCTAAACCTTCTTAAATTAAAGTTATGTTTACTAGGTTCTCAAATAAACAAGAAGAACATTGCTTACTGACCCAGTTCGGAAGCTCACCCTCGACTTATTAATGGGTTCTATGTCTAGCTTTGTCAACTCCTTAAAAGTTTCAAGCTTGTTTAATCCTCCATTACACCCAAGTTTGAACATGTTCGAAAAAATGTGTGAAATTGATCTTTGGGCTATTAAAGACAAGATAACGCACACGACTAACACAGTTAAACCTAACATGTTCCCAACTGAATATGATTTTGTTAACCTGTTAAATGACTGTAACATCAGAGTCATGAAGCCAGATAAGGGGGGAGGCTTGGTGTTCATGGACCATAGTACATATGTTGATAGTATGATGAAACATTTTAACACTCCTACCTATATTCAGGTAACTCTAAACGAAGTTAACGTAGCGTATAAGAAGATTAGGTCCATCTTGGATGATTTGTTTTTGGAAGGTCTTATTGACATTGACCTTTATCAATATTTATCCATGATAGCGCCTAAGACACCGGCCCTGTTTGGTGCTCCAAAAATTCACAAGGGCATAATTGCCACCCCCTTTAGACCCATAGTTGATGGTCGTGGTTCAATTACATATGCATGTGCTAAATATATTGACAGCATGTTGAAACCATTAATTGAGAGTGAACCACACATCTGTAAAGACTCTTGGAGTTTTCTTGCCAACATCAACAATCTTGAATATCAGGCAAATGTGCAGTTTCTAACTATTGATGTTAAAGACTTATACACAGTTATTCCCCAAAATATAGGTATACAATGGGTAAGAGAATTTTTACATGGTAAAGAGGTCAAGGATAATACCATTTATTTAATTGAAACTTTGCTCAAAATAGTTTTGACTAACAACTTCATGATATTTGAAGGCCTATTCTACCTGCAGAAATCCAGCGTAGCCATGGGTTCTCCCTGTGGTGGCAGTTTTGCCAACGCCACTATGGCCTTTTGGGAGAATAATTTATTGTTTAATGAGCCATTATGCAAAGACAATGTCACTTGGTACACTAGGTACCAGGATGACATGTTCTGTATTTGGAAAGGAGAACCATCCTTAATTCCAACTTTTATTAACAATATCACACAGTCCACCAACTTTCTGGAATTTACTTATAATGTAGGGGAAATTTCAGTCAACTATCTTGATATTTTATTGTCCAATGATAGAACTAATAGTAGATATAAAAGTACAATTTACAGGAAAACCGACTTATTCAAATAGTTTCTTACATTTTGCCAGTAACCACCCCTATCATCAGAAAAGGGCGGTGGTTATGGGGAAAATGGTTAGAGCTGTTTGAATGATTTCAGAGGACTCAGATTTTGAGTTAGAATGTGACCATCTTTGAGACATGTTTATCAACAGAGTTTATCCGAATAGTTTAGTTAATAACATCAAAAACGAGGTTGCGGTTAAGAGAAGTGGTGGTCATTTTATACCTTTACTAAAGGGTCAAAGACACCTTTCAGCTGGGAGTTTGGCCAACCAATCTTTAGCCCACACCATGAACCCACTAATGGAAAAAATAACTGTGGGTTGTATCAAACTAGTTTCCTGTATACATATTCTTTGGACTATCGGCTTATCAGAGAGGCTTTAAATAAAAACTGGGATATCATTAAAAATGATGAAATATTGTCAAAAGCCCTTGGAGTTAGTCCAAAAATCACTTACAGACGAGGTCAAAACCTCAAGTCCCTTCTAGAGAAGAGGAAGAAGCCACGTTCCAGTAGAACCAACTGGATGTTTAAGTGTGATTTGTGTTCCCAATGCAAACACATAATGGTCGACAATCAGGTTGTTATAAATCACAAAACATACAAAATGAACGGCAGATATAACTGTGAGACAAAAAGTGTTACTTATGTTGCATTGTGTAATTTTTGTAATGCTTTTTACATTGGGAAAACAGAGCGGAAAATAAGACAAAGAATATACGAACACTGTTACGCCATAAGTAGAAAGGATTCTAACAACGCTTTGGCCAAACACTGTTCAGATTATTCTGGCCATTATTTCAAATTCTCAGTTTTACAACATAGGCATGAAGACATCCGAGGAGGACAGTGGCAAATAATGCTAGAAATAGATGAGTTGATGTGGCAGATTAAAACTAGAGCCCATACTTTTCCAGGCATCAATGACAGCCTTTCTATTAAATGTGTTTTGAGGCTGCTTTCCTTGAAAAGATGATTTTGTTGTTGATTTTTGAATAGAGGATATAGTTTGCCTGTTTTTACTTCTTAGTTGTTTACAGCAGTATAAATCTACTTCCTTTACTGTTTGACTTGATTATTGTCCCATTTTTAAGGTTTAAATGAGAAACTTGGATCAAAAATATTTTTCTTGTCTAGTAACCATTGTTTTCATTTTGAACTAATTTCTGTATAACACGGTGTAACATATTTAATTTAATCAAAAATTGTAATATGTGTTAATATCGTTATTGTTATTTTTATTATATATTCATTTTTTATACTTTCCATCTTGGCGATTTCTAAGTAAGGTTAAGTTAATTCACAATTCTGTTTACAACTTATTCTTAGGACATATAGTCCGGGTCAGTAAGCAATGTTCTTCTTGTTTATTTGAGAATCTAGTAAACATAACTTTAATTTAGGAAGGTTTAGGGCATTACAAACTTTAGGATGTCTAACTAGCAATTTTTAAATTTTACCTTTTAACTTTTTTTGTTTTCTTCTTGTGTTTTAAATAAGAAATAAATGTAGTATTATTATTTGTTTTTAACATTTTATGGTTGGTGGGTTGCTGTTACTACGTTGCTAAGGCAACATGCAACCCACGTTAATTGGAGTATTCATCAAGCTTAATTAGATAAAAGGAAGTTTGTTGAAGGTTTTTTCCGTTTGTCTGAAGAAGGCGAGGCAACGTCCTAGCCGAAAGTGTTTATCTTAAATAAATATCACTTAATTGATTTTATTTTTTGCCAGCTCTTATAGTGTTACTTTCGCTTTTTTTAGCCGTTTGAGTCTTTTTGCGTGTTTTGAATTTATACTCCATGGCTAACTAAAGATACTAAGACTATAATGAAAGAGGTGGATCAGGCCTGGAGTCAATGTCAAAAGAACAAAACCAGTAATCTGAGGCAAACCTACCAAGAACTTCAAAACAGAGCCAAAAAACAAATCAAACTAGACAAAAGTAACTACTACAAAAGCATGCAGGAAAAATATGCCAACAACCCTAAGAAATTTTGGGCTTCAATAAATGGCATAATCTACCCAGGTAAAGCCACCACCCCAACCCCAGTACTGCCAAACAACCATGACAACATCCCCATACAATTTAACAAGTTCTTTACCGAAACAGTCCAAACCCTTACCAATGCCCTCAATACCACTAGTAGCCCTATACCAGGTGCTAGCAAAACTCACTCTACTACTCAAAACAATACCACCAACATTTCCCTACACCCTGTACCCAGTACAATTATTTCAAAGCTCCTTAAGAAACTCAAACCAACCACACTAGCTGCTGACACCCTACTAGCCAAATTCCTTCAGATAGCAGCAGATGACATAGCCTATCCTGTGTCCATCCTCATAAACAGGTCACTAGCAGAATTCAAAGTCCCCACCCTGTGGAAAACATCACACATTATTCCACTGCACAAAGGAGGCAACTCCTTAGAACTCAACAACTACCGCACAATCGCAATACTCTCACCTCTATCCAAGATATTAGGGAGAGTTGTACATTCCCAACTACTTCGGTACCTGTTACAAAGCAATGTAATCTCCAAAACCCAGCATGGCTTTAGACCACCCCACAGCACCACCACAGCATTACTATCATTTACAGATATAGTTAATCACAATAGAAACAAGGGACTATTTCTAGCTTCCATTTTCTTAGACTTATCTAAAGCCTTTGACATGGTAGACAATAACATTCTTCTCTAAACTTTATCTACCCTAAGCCTCAGCCCCTCCACTATATAATGGTTTACTAGCTATGTATCTGGTAGACAGCAGGCAGTCCTATGGCATGACCAGCTGTCCCCCCTGCTACCAGTATCCATAGGTGTCCCTCAGGGATCCATCCTTGGCCCACTATTGTTCTCACTATTCACCAACCAAATCAATTCCTCCTCACTCACAGCATCAGTATTACAATACGCAGTTGACACCACCCTTATAAGTGCCACCCCCTCATTAAAGGAACTGCAAATCCTCACCCAAAACACTTTTACTCTAGCCGAAACATGATTCACAAACATAAAACTTATTCTTAACCCCAAAAAAACTAAATTAATTATTTTCGGCCCAGGTCATGCCCCCCCCCCCCACAACACTTTCACCATTCACTCCAAAGATAACATTCAAATCACTCCAACTGCACATACTAGACTGTTTGGTGTAGAAATAGACAATAACCTCAAATTTGACATCCATATAGCACAAACCATTAAGAAAGTTAATAAAAAACTAGGACTTCTCTGTAGGAACAAGCACTTTATAACTAAGCAAACCAAAGCTACTATTGCAAGAACTCATCTCTTATCCATCCTTCTCTATGCTTTTCCCATCCTTACTAATCTCTGCCAGAGTGATCTGTACAAAATGGAATCTTGTTATAACAAAATAGCCAAGTCCGCTACTGAAACCTCATACAAACCCCACCACTGCCTTGTCCTTAACCAACTCAATTGGCTCAAGCTACCTCAACTACTTCTGTTCAATCAACTCACAATACCACATAATCTCTCCTACCTTCCAGAAAAAAACCCTGCACTTCAAAATATAATTAACCCCCACATCCTTACCAGAGCCTTATGATCTAGTTCTCAGAACCTAATAAGCATTATCAGGCACAAAAATGATGCTGGCAAATCTCTCTTTGCCTGCACTATTGCCAAAATCTGGAACTCACTACCTAGCCAAATAACCTCCACTACCTCCACTATTCAATTTAAGAAACTCCTGAGAACCCACTTCTCAAACAATTGGCTTTGTTCATGCTACTCCTCAGGTTAATTCGCACCAATGCCATGTTTAAGGATTCTACAAAAGGTCCCATAATTCCTTTCACTGTAAAGCTTAATAATCACTGGTTATTTCTGTAACAAAATATTGAGAGTACTCATAATTTAGAAAGAAAAAAAACATTTCTTGTGTGTTTATATTTTATATTCTATATAAACTCTACTACTAGAATGCTGTATGCTAACTTTTTTAAAGGAATTGTTAATCTATATATAACTTATGTTTCTATGGAACCTATATCTCTGTATGATATTCTTGTGTAATTTCTTTATGACATGCTATTGGAGCTTTTCTCCCCGGGCCTCGGCTGAAAATGGATGTGTGTCCAGTTGGACTTTCCCAGTTAAGAAATGTAAAATAAAAAAAATAAATAAAATAATAAAAATAATTTAAAACAGATGGGGATTATTGTTTCAATAGCATTTTAAATAAAGATAGAATGTTACAAAGTAAAACAAAATAGTCAAATAAAACAAAAGATCCTCCCACTGTGACATCACGAGTTCTGATAAAAATGTTATATCACCAGTGGGGCCTAATCTCCTGGTACACCCTCCTTCTGTCCTAAAAATCTAGAATGTTCATAACTGGTCAATATTTTCATGAAATAAAGTCCAACCAGCTAGATTCCTTTTTTTTTTTTTCAATAATAAATCTTTATTATTTTTCCAATTATTAATACAATAACACACAAAGCAAAAAAAAAAAAAAAAAAAGAAACAGTATCAAAAAAAAACACTACAATATATATACATTATATACATGAATGCTTCCAACAGTTAAATGAGATCATTAAACTTAATGTTCTGCCTAGAAAATGGAAAGATGAATAGTAAGTCTTAAAAAGTCCCACATGTTTCTTCTTCTTTTGGCCTAATAACCCTCTTCCTTCAACTCTGCTAGCAGTCCAGAGCACGGAGTAGCTACTTTTTAATGAAAATAAAGGATGAAACTATGACTTCACTATTTCTGGTGATGATCACAGAATAAGGTAAGCATCTAACCATATGTTCCACTTGGGTTTTGCAGTTTGATAATTGTCACTGGGTAGGTTGGCTAGCAATGACATCTTCATAGCATCTTAAACTTTAAGACTAAAGTACCAAAGTTCCATCTATTATACTTCAGTTATAAATATGGCACAGATACTGGACAATTCTGTCTCAACAGGTAGTTTTATATATTTATTATGAATTCCCTTTAGGGTTAGGGGCTGCACTGAAAAATTGTGGCAGGTTAAAGAAAGAATATTGAAGTGCTAGACAGGCACATTTTAAGAATGGATAAAATGAAGTGTGTTGAGAGATTGAAACAGTCAGTTCAGTTCACATTAGCTGTGAGGTGATCTTCTCACTATGTTTAATGTCTTCAGGGATCCATTGTTTGAATGCTGTGGATTAGCAATCACAAGAATTGTTACTAGTCTGAGAATTAAGCATGTGAAATTGAAAATGATGAGAATAAAGAAAAAGAAAGATGTTCTTGCACTCCGTGGTTGCACTATGAAGCAAGAAAACTAAAAATGACTACACTATTGAGTCAATGTGGTACATTTTGTTGAAAGTCAGTGCAGTGACCATTTTTGTGAAACCTGCAGAGCAAAAACTAATTTAACTGAACTGTGAACCCGAACTGTGAACCCTGTTTGACTTAATATAACAGGCTCTGAGGTCATTGATTTTCAAGAAAGGTAAATAACTTTCAGTAAAATAGTCAATAATACCAAAAGACTCAGTAAACTGTGCAGTTACTCTGTATTACTTCTAAAGACCTGTTGCATTTGTGAGTGATAATGCATATGCACTATAGGCTGGCAGCTATTACAGATACCTGCATGTATTCCTGCCTCTACCTTGTATGTATAAATGTAAGATGTAAGGTATAGAAATAACTAATGGAAAACCTTGTCTCAAACTGCTGATAATTTTTGAATTTGTTGTTTCACTGCTAAATATTTACTAATGACATTTCCAGTTTCAATAATTAGGCTCAATTTTCCATGTGCTATTACATTGGACTTGTCTTCCTAATTATGACATGCAAACTGAACAGTTCCATTATGGAAAGGGATTCTGCTTACAGAATTATAAATGACCATTAGAAAAGATATTTGCAACAGAAATTGCCACATTTCATTAGAGTGACAAAAATTACTTGTAATTGACCAAATATTTTAGTCTGTTTTTGTTTTGTAAAATCAGTGCATAAATGCCAGTTTTCAATATTTCGTCTAATACTTTTCAATGCAGTTTTGTATTATAAATATGACATTTTTTTCACTTTTCTGAAGCATACATCAGTGATTCTCCCAAACCATCGATGGCATTTGCAGAGAAGATGTGACATTTCAGAATGATCCAGAACAGTGCATGAAGTGAAATCCTCAGAAGAACAATTGGAAAAGAATACTCCAAAGCAACTGATAATGCCAATAATGGGGATACATTTAAACATAAAATGATTTTTGGTGTTCAGTATTAAACAGTCAGATATTCATCAATGTGATTAAATAATTTTGCATTACAGAATGCCATGATGTGTCATGCATAAAAATATCTTTCAAAACTTCTGATGATAATGTACTGATGGGAGGTTCACGGAAACTATCAATCATTTTTATGAATGATTAGAAGCTTCACTGCTTTTCTCCCTAGAATTATTACTGGAGAAAAATAAAGAACAACTCTTATCTGGTTAAAAACAAATCATTTCTTTTTTTAATAAATTAATTTCTTTTAAAATGATTTACCATCTAACTAATAATGTAATTTGCAATTTCCAAAATATTGCCATTATTGTATGGTTATAGGGCTTTGCAAATTTGTCCAGAACATCGACAGGCATTAATAGTAGATATCTGCATATGGTGGGAGCTGCAAAAGTTTATTTTTGCAATAAAACATTGATAATTATGGGATACAATGTGGTCTCATCAAAATGATATAATATGGCTTGGAGGTTCTGTCTAATGCTAAGCATTAAAAATCCTCTGTACTGAATCTTTGAATGATATAAACTCATCTGTATTCTGTAGTGTTCATCACAGTCACCTCTGTATAACTACTCATCTATTTTTCATTGCCTTGTGAATATAATATAAATGTATTTCTGCTGTTAGACAAAACATGATATGCTAAAGCCACCATATTCATTTTTAAATGAGAAATGTAATCGACTAGGTAAAGTTTGCAATTGTCTTTCATAAAATATACTGAATATTTTATTGCTGATGTAAATATAGCTGTTTTTTTTTACAAAAAAATAAATAATACTGTTATCATTGTTTCTAATAAATACTGCAACATGTAAAATGTAAACTCTGTGGAATATTTAATTGCATTCAGAGACAGTGTTGCAGTGCTGTTAAATTATAAAACTGGCTTCTGAAATGTGCATACAGTTGCAAATATTAAAGATTAAAGCTTCTTAGAATGTTAGTTCATAGCTTAGTGTGTTCATAGTTAAGTACTAGGCTAGCTGCCCCTGAAGGCCATTTTAAACCTATCCATTTTTTCCTTTTTGTGCTCTTAATAACGTATCCCAGTTGGTTGTTGATTGGACTTGCCCAACCAATGGTCAGTAATTACATATTACACCTAATAAGAATAAATCAGATCATACCTCAGATAATTTAAGGGGACCCATGCATTGGATAAATCACTTAGGAGCTGCCTTTGTCCATTAGTAGTACAGGGGGCAGTCCGGGGTAAATTTTCTTTTTCCCGTCAACAAATCTAAGTTGCATTTGAATATAGACAAGGAAGAATTCTGTTTTAATTTCCATAGCAGCAGTATCCTTTGCGAGATATACCTGTCCCTACAAAATGTTCTGTTGATGTTGCAGAGGATGTTTAGATCCCAGGACCAAGTATTCCTGATGCAATTTGACTTGTTGATGTGCAGTTAATCCATCAGTAACGGGTTGGGGAATGCCTTGTCTGTCAGATACAGATCACCTCTTAGCAGTCTTTTGGATACCGAGTATAGTGACAGGGCTCTGAGTTGGTCCATATAGGACATGTTGATTAGGCCTTGTATCCTTTTAGTAAGGTATCTCTGTGTGCATTCCAGTTGTTGTATGTGTGTGGACAGATACATGCCAAAAGGGACATTATATTCAGTGACTGGCATAATGAGGGCTGAGTAAAGGGGGACAATGACATTCCTAGATCTAGACACAATTCCTTTGTTTATAAGCTGTACAGTATAGACAGATCTTCTTATAACAATGGGCGCATGTTGGTCAAGTTAGGTTACTGTCCACATAAGTTGCTAAATCCTGAACAACTGGGTCAACTCATAGGGGTGTATTGTCAATGTGGTAGTCACCTGGGCAGAAGACTTCGCAAAGGATACAATAATGTATTTTTTTGCATTTAATTTCAGTCCATGATTTTGGAACCAATTATTTATTTGGAACAAACCTTCCTGCAGAATGGATAGATCATTAAGGGATTCAATCTGCTTGCTTGCAGTCATCTGCAAACTTAGTCAGCCAGAGCCCTTTGGTATTGGTTTTTACTTCAGAAAAGTAGATACCAAACAGGAGAAGTCCCAGCACAGAACTCTGGGGGACTCCACTGGTGACTAGTTGCTTTGTAGAGATAATTCCTCTAATTTGATTATCTGCATTATATCTGTGAGCCAGTTTGCATTCCAGCAGGTTACATACGGGTTTATTCCCAGTTTATTTAGCTTTTCTACTATGCGTGAGTGGAGAATTGTGTCAAAAGCTTTGGCCGGGTCAAGAAATGTGGTGTGTACCTTTTTGTTTTCAGCTATTGCTTTGACGATCTTTTAAAAAAAATCTACTAGATTAAATAAGCATGACCTGCCCTTGACAAATCCAAACTAAGATGAGCCCAGTGTTTAGAAGTTCCTTCTGTCCTGACTGATTAATTTACTGATAAGTCTTTACATGGCTTTATATATGATACCGGTCAGACCTATGGGTCTGTAATTGCCAGGGTCTACGGAAGGTCCTCCCTTATGCAGGTGAATGACTGTAGCTATTCTCCATTCACTTGACACAAAACTTATACAGAGGCTGTGACTGAACAGTGTTGCTAGGGGTGTGGCAAAATTGTGCTTCGTGTGATTTAAGATACATCTAGATATATTGTCAGGACCAATTGCTGCAGTATTTTTTGCTTTTGAAAATTTTAGGACTGTGGTCTTTGTGATAACTGGAGGCAAACCAGTTTCAGGTGTATCATGAGAGACAGATAGAGGGAAGAGAGGGAAATAGAGCTAAATTTATAGGTGAGTAGGTTCCCAATATCTTCAGCCTCAGTGCAGATAATGTCATTCACAATCAGCTCAGTGCATTGCTGTATTATGCTTCTGAGATTATGAGCATAACTAAAAAAATGCCTAGGGTAGCTACTTTAGCCTCAAACTTGCCTTTGGTGGATTTTATTAAGCTCCTACATTGTTTGTTTATTACAGTAACAAGGTTAATAACATTCTTGGAATTCTTCTTACTTTTTCTCAAAATTATTTTCCTTTTGTTATAAAGCTTGTTGATATTATGGTTTGACTATGTGGGTCTGTTTATGAAGTCTGCACTTCTTCCTACAGGATGCTGGTATAGTGTGGTGGTGTGCATTTTGGCACATTCAGTGGAGTTAACTGAAGCTTTCCAATGTATCAGTTGGGAGTAGGTTGTTTGTCTTAAAGAAATGTAGTCCCAGTTAAAGTAATGCATTATATTATTTGAACTTTCCTACAAGAGGTATATTAATGTAATGAGTGAAAATCTTGTATTCAGATCACCACAAACTATTTTAAGTAGACAGAGAAAAGTTTTTAGTTCAGTAAGTGCCTTGTTTTTGTGCAAAATGGAACTAGATTTCTAAAACAGAGATCAATCTGGAATCTATTTATCTGTGTAACTATGCAATTGCT
Organism: Protopterus annectens; assembly: GCF_019279795.1. Lineage (NCBI taxonomy): Eukaryota > Metazoa > Chordata > Ceratodontiformes > Protopteridae > Protopterus > Protopterus annectens. The sequence continues at coordinate 1,011,172,198 of NC_056730.1, forward strand.
CATTAGACTTACATGTCAGAGGTAGTTATAATTCAATAAATCTTTTAGCTACTAATAATAATAGGACCAGGTAACCTTATGATATTCTGTGTATCTGTCTTTATTTGCTATTTTTTGTGAAAGTGCAAAACTATGTGTATAAATAATTCTGCTTTTTATTAATTTTAAGAAAAAAATAAAAAGATCATTCAATTTTACATGGTTGTGGCCAGTGTTTCGGCTTAAGGGTATATGTAATGATGTAGTGTGAACTCAACTGATGGCTTCCACCTTTTGAATAGTTATTGTTCAAGCTACCATTACTGTAGAGATATTTAACATTTGACTTATTTTAAGGGTAACTGTTGATTGCACTTTTAGTGTTCCAGAAGGGTTTGGCTGGTAGTAATGCTAATGAATGGACAGAGAAGGCCCAGGTACTCCAGAAATATCATTAACACCTTATGGAAAGTATTCCACATATGTGCTGTTTTCTGAAAGAATCATGGACATGTTTCAGTTACAGGTGGCATGATTGCACTGGATGGCACTGGGCTTAATCTGAAGAGAGCGACATTCTAATGAGCAAGTGATTATATTTCTAATTTGCAGCTGTGCAGTATGGAGCTTATTTGAGTGTGGCACATGTCTAGTACTGAAAGTATCAGAGCATGCTTTCCACTCACTCTTGACGTTAATCTCTTTTCTCGTAATATTTGGTGGTTGGTGATGTGGATTTGCAAGAACATATCCACTGACTGCCACAAATATAAATTCAGAAAAGAAAACAAATATTTTTTTTTTCTAATCCTAAAAGATTATATTGCATTTGTCATGTATGACAACATTTCAAAAAACACATGCACATTTTATCGTAGTGTAACACCTGAGGTCATTTCAATTGCTTTCTGAGCAGTCAAAGGCAAAGGATAAGGGTTATTAGCTTTTTTTCAAGATTCTTCCCTGAAATCACTTGTTTGAATCTTTATTGACCTTTTGTATAATTTGAGCTCTGAGCAAATCACCTAATCAATGCTTTATCATCTAATTGTTTAAGGGGCAACTTTCTGTGAACTTTTCTCTGCAGCTTTCTGCTTTAAATGGGTCTGCCTGGTTGCACCAACCAAATCAACAACATATTTAAAAGCCATATAAGATAAAATCAACAAAAATGATAAATTCTGGCTCAACCCTGAAAGTATGCAATTGATCTTGGTGGGTTTGCTGAGACAGTGAGCGAAAAATGATTTTCTAGATGACAAAAAAAAAAACTGGGTCTATATCTGAGATCAAAACCTTAGGTAGTCGAATACCTAAAGGTCGATCTCTAAATATCGAATTGCGAAAATCGCGAACGGACTTTTCCACACAGAGAAACAAGTTGTTTGGCTGTTACGTGGATTTTGCCCTTTTTAAAATGTTGAGCAATCTCAGAGTTGGTATATTTAGTTAGGGGGGGGGTGTGCCCACATCGGGGGGTGTGGTAGGAGAAGCCCCCCACTTGATTTCTGTTTACATTTTTTTTTTTAGTTTGGCCAACAGCATTGTTTCCCTGTGTGGAAACGGCCGTTTGTGGTTTTCACAGTTCGATATTTACTGGTCAACCTTTAGGTAGTCGATATCCTAAGGTTTTGATCACGTAATATAGACCCAACAAACTGAGGAGGTAACAAAACTAATGGCAAACATGGCTTCCTAACACTGGCAGCTCACATTATGCTGTTATGAAAGAAACGTTAATATACTTTCAACATAATTTCTTCATAGTCATCTTATCTGTAGCCATATGCTCAACAGTAAAAGGTTAGTACAGACATTTGTTATTGTTACCTCATGGATTCTTCAAAACAAATTGGCCTATAGGCTCTGAATGCTCTGTATTGTGCATATAGCCTATTTTCTAAAATTCAGCGCCATATTTTAAAAATCACTTTTCAAAACCACTCCACTATATACTTCAACTTATTTATTATGCTGGCATATTATAAACTTCTTTTGCTATTTATTGTTTTTTTCTGTTTAGTGGTTTATTCATTGCCCAGATGTGATACTGCAGTTTAACTTCTATGCTTCTCATTAAGATCAATAACAAAAATGGGCTCATCCTGTTTGGAATGCAAATTTTATTATGAAATGTGCCTGTTCAAATAATCTATGGCCGTTTTTTTAATTACTACAACCAGAAATACTGTATTTATGAGAATGAATCCATGAATAGCATTAGAACTACTTTTGAATATCCATTTTCTGTGGAATTTATCATCCTTCATACTTGATATGCAATGCGCTTTATCCTTTACCCATAGTACGTATTCTCATTACTGAGTTACCACAGTTTTAGGGTATGAATAATTACCACCCTGAGTATGTTTGGTCTCTGAGTTCTTTTTTTGCATTTTCCAAAATTCAACTGACTTCATGTTTTTCAGTCCAAAAACATATAGACAGATATTCTGAATGGCTGGTAGTGTACAACGGAGACATATTTATATATTAGGGAAATAGAAACAACTACAGTTATTGAGTAACAACATGCAACAATCTGCAAACTGAATACAATTAATTATGTAACAAAGTACTATAGGAACAACTTGATGTGGACAATCACTAACTGATTTGTTGTTTGCCTGCATCTTTAACATGGGAGTGGCTCTACCAATTAGAATGAAGGATGGTAATTGTAATCACTGGCCAGTAATAAAAATTAAGGAAACTTTATGTAAAAGGACTGTAGAACAGAGGAAATTGGTTTATAACCGAGGACAGAGTATGGAAGTACCCACTGGAGACTGTATAATGTAAATCTTAACACATTTGTATCATGTAAGAAGGCAGGTGGCTTACATGTTTGTTTTTCAGTGCTTCCATATGGCATTCGGTCATTTGCATTATAAAGGCATCGGGAGAGTACACTGCTAAAGCATGGAGAAAAAATGGCTTCTGAGCTACGGAATAGTTAGTTTTACTGAGATATCTGAGGAGGGAGTACAATTTCATTTGCTAGATAAGCTGTACTTGAGAGATAGGTTAGGCAAAAGTAAACAATGTCTGAATCAATGTCTTATACCACAAATTAACTACTAAATGTACAAACCAATACTTATAGATCATAATAGAATTATTGAAATTACATAATTTCTCTGTTCACCATTTTGGTGTGATTTATAAATACTAATGCACAGTACTAGGGAACTTGCACAAGTATTTATGAATCCCACTAAAATGGTGAAGAGACAAACTAGTGATGTGGACTGGCTTATCATGCTTCAAACACAGTGTCATTCTGAAGACTCCAATACAATCAGAGTTTTCTTCAGCCGGACACCCTGATGAGGCATCTGTGTATAATGGAAGCAGAAGATGCAGACGTGCTTGGAAGTATGTGTGTGTGTGTGTGTGTGTGTGTGTGTGTGTGTGTGTGTGTGTGTGTGTGTGTGTGTGCGCATGTAAAAGAGTATGTGTCTGTGTTCCTACATGTATGCATGTGATGTGCATGTGTATATGTAAGTGTCAACAGTATTATCCAACATAGTATCTCATCATTAGAAAAAGTGTATTCTGCTGGTGACACACCTCTTAGTTATTTTTGTCTGTAATAAAAACTGACTAGAATTTTCAAGGCTATACATATTTACATCAAAAGATATACTGCACAACAAACATTTGCAATCCCAGCAGTGTTTAAAATAACAATTTTATTCTGCAGTGAATAACAAGTATACTAGTTTCATGAGATGACAGATAATATTATGTTGGTGTAATAGGCCTACTTAACTTCAGATTTAGGATAATTGGTAATTGATTATATATGAATTGATCGTTGCTTTTTTGTCCCTCCCTCTCCTAATTAAGTTACTTTTTTATAGACTTGCCATAATTTATGAAGTTCTGCTCTTTAAAGTGCATTCATTTTGTATAAATGTACCTATACCATTCCATGCCAATCAGAAAGAAGTAATTCATGTGGACTATCTATGGTACCTGATTACAGTTTTGAGAAAGGATTGATTTATTCAGTTTATTGGTTTATTTCTATTTTCCAATGCTAAGCTTATTCTTGTGATTTATTTTTTTCAAAATTGTATTAGTTGTACTACTTGGTTTACTTTCCTAGTTCTTTGTTTCTTAAGTAATTAGTTGTTTAACCAAGCAATTCAGTTTTGTATGGAGTAAATTCAAATAAGATTTCTAATACATCAGGAAGTTTTAATAGGTCTGTGAATTCTGTAGCAGGTTTTTATGATATGGTCTGTTAACTTTTCCCAGCATTATAAACATACTGCTTTCCTGCTAAATGGCACATAGAAACTAGAATTTCACATTCAAGTTCATGTCGAAGATTGAGAAGGAAGTTAATATCTGTTCACACTGACCAAAAAAATAACTATATTACAGCAATGTAGATTCCTGTTTATAAATTTTATCCATATATTTATTGGTGTGGTAAGTGTGACAATAAAAGATATTATTAAGACAGTAGGAGATGACCATGATTTAGTACCTTGGATATTGTAACGTATAAGGTGCAGTTCTACTTGTTTCTTAGATGCATCATTCTTTATATTAAGAGAAATAAGATATATGCCTAATTATGCTGGCAACTTGAAACTTTGCTAATACAAGTACATTGATGGTGAAAACATTATAGCTATGTAAAATGACAAAAATACTAATAGAAATCTCAGAGTATGTTCAAAAAGAAAATGAAAAAAATAGGAGAATAAAAGGGCAAAAGCTCCAAGGGGAACCAAATGATTATAAAAACTTATTGTTTCTGTGGAAATCTCAGAAGAAGCAGTGTGTCAAGGATAGAAATATGGTGGTATTCATAGTCTGGGAATGTAGCGATTATCTGCAAAGAGTGATGCTATAGCTATACATATTTGATTAAGGAAAAGTGAAGGTGTTTTTAAAATCATACCTTCTTATGGAAAAGTTAAGCATTGAGTATATATAAAATACTAAGTGAAAGCTGTAGGCTTTGTATTACTTCATATGTACTTGGATATTGTGGACAGAGACAGCTATGTGCAGTTACACTTGAAAGACTTAAGAAGAGCACTGGACTGCACAGTTTTTACTATTTATATTTAAATAAAATTAAGGGGGGTAAAATGTTTTATATAGAGGCATCATTATGTGGACCCCCAGTTGTTTGTTTTAAAGAGTGGAATGGGGGAGATAGGAAAGAGTGAAAAAGGGGATACATTGCAAATGGGAGACAAAGTGGGAGCACATCAGTAAGGTTGTGCTGAAAGAGGTGGGAGAGGAGAGGCACTATGTTTTTGAAGGAGAGAAACTCCCCCCACCTATATTTTCAAGATGTTTTATATAAGAGGGTAGTATGGGTGGGAAATAGGAAAGAGGATGCAAGAGAAAGAATAGGGTAAGAAGGGGTGAAGAGGAGTGGTGTCAGCAAAAGTCTCCAGTCCACAGAGCCTCAACCATTTTCAAGGCCAGATGGTGTTGCAGTGGAGGATCTCAATGTTGAGGAGGCAGGGGCCTGTGGTCATGCAATGGTTGGCACAAATTAGTGTAGTGAGTCTTCACCCACTGAAGAGAGGGCTTGATTGGCCAAAGCCATCTGTCCACGATCTGGTGCAGCATGTCCTCAACCAAGCCCCATACCACACATTCTGGGGTGCCTGCAGAACTGGTGACACATCCCCACCCCTGCAGGATCATCCCTGTATGTGCAAAAGGTGAGCTCTCTCTAAGTTGGGAGTTGTGCACCTGGGCTGCTCCTGAGGAATTTGGATCTGTAAAAAAATAAGCATAAATGAGAGAGAAATAAACTGAAAAAAGAGAATGGGATGCATAATTAAAATAAGAAAAACAAAAAAAAGAAATTAGATAAAGGAGAAAATACACACAATAAATTCACATATCATGTTGCACAGCATTTGGTTTCTTACTTTAAAATAGTTTTATTTTATAAATCTTTATTTAAGTAAAGCAGAATGTATGGGAAGTACTTATGCATACATGCGACTACTGATATGGGCAGTGTTCATTTGTACTTGGGAAGGATGATATGAGAAGTGCTTATGCATACTTGGGATGGAGTGATGTGTGAAGTGTGTTGCTATAAAGTTGTGGTGGAGTTTACATTTTGCAGTATACTGTATTAATAAAAATGATCATATTTCTGCCTGATATGTATTTGTTTGCAATTTTGTACTGAAAACACCCCTTATAAATACCTAAATCTTATAAAATTAAAGACAGAATACTGCAGTTATATGTTGATATATCTTTCGTTTGGTTGCAGTAGTACTTCAATTACCATCCTTTACAAATTGTTTTTTTTATATACATTATTGAAATCTGTTAAACACAGACTATTGAACTCATAAACTGACATATCTCTTACATTTGGTTGAAGTAAATTAGTAGCTGCACTGTAGTCTTTCATTTATCATTTTTTATTTATTTATTGACATTTGATTACAGGGAAAGTCCGAATGGTAGGTGCCCTTTTTCGGCAGAGGCCTGGGGAGAAAATCATTACAGTATTACAAAAACATTTTAAGAACAATAAATTTACACTTCAAAATAATAGAAAAGCATCTACAGCTGAAATAATTATACCAACTTAGACATAATGTGAAGACATTCCCCTGGATTCACGAATCCTCCATGTAAGACTAAATAAGTCTTACTCGGAGGCTGCAGTTGAATGGTATGACATCAGTGTGCCATGAATATTCATGAGGGCACGCTGACTCTACCCCAAGTCTAACACGGACTGTGCAGGAAAGCAGGGGGCGTGTCCGACTGCCGAGCAGTCTAAAGGTCCATGCCCCTGCAAGTGTCTGAAATGCAAAATGTCAACACACAAGAGCGAGTCCGCTCAAATGTCCATGTACCCAACACCACACTCCCTGACATTGTAAACCCCCAGCACAGTTATACAAAGTAAAACATTAATTTTTTTTTCTAATTCCCAATATAGCTGGCCGTAGTGCGCGGGTGTGCCCATTGCTTAGCTGCAGTTAGCAATCTTGACATGGAAGAGCATAATAAGGAATGTTTATGCAAATTACACCAAATAGTAATAGTGTAGTGGTAGAGCGTTCGCACAAAGGAGAGACATTCACGGTTCCGGTCCCACCACTCCCCTTCCTATTTTATGTTCAAAATTAGTATCTGAAATAATTCCTGACATACATGATTAAACTTTTACTAAAAAGCGTTGAAATGGTCTATGTATCAGTGAACAAAATGTATATTGATAAAGGAAGCTGGCATATAATTGCCCGCAGTTAAGCAACGCTTTACCCAGCACAATATAATTGCCCATAGTTAAGCAGCGCTTTACCCAGCATAATATAGTTGCCCATAGTTAAGCAGTGCTTTACCCAGCACAATGTAGTTGCCCATAGCTAAATAGCACTTTACCCAGCGCAATCGGTTTGCATGGAAGTGCGCGTCGTGCCAACCAGCGCACCGTTGGGCAACGTGGAGCAACGTAGAGCAAAGTTGCTTAAACACAGCCACACCCCCTAACCTGTCTGGACAGTAGTAAAATAAAAGACAATGACAAGGTTCAAATCCAGGACACCGTGCACCATAATCAAAGTAGTGAACCATTAAGCCACGACAGCTTAGGATAAACATCCACTGTTAACATATAAACTCTTATAAATGGTAGATTAACCATTGCTAAGCAGGTCTGCAGTCAGCCAAGATTTTTCAAAAATGGCCAATCACCAAAAAGTTTGGGAAATGCGGCATATTTAAGCTCCATAGGTGGGAATACTCGCCATAACTGATTGTAGCTCCCATCTGCAGTTAGAATGTCTGGTGCTGGAGAGGGTACTCGCTTTCGAGCGCAACGCTGGGGCATCAAGGAGTCAATATACATGGTTTGGCTCCTAGTCCATCATCATGAGTCTCGACTCCTGCAGGGCCAGTTCCAAGGGATGGAGTATAAGGCAGAGGCTTGGAACCGGCTGGCTCATGAACTCACCAGTGCCACAGGCATCCCTCGGACTGGTGAGTTAGTCCGTCACCACCATGCAGACCTGAAGAGACGGAAGCAGGACCTACTGAACCAATGGATCCAGGAGGCCCGTCATATGCAAGATGCCCCACTACTAAGTAGGTAGCCATAGAATGCAGTATGTAAGACATGCTAATATAGTCTAAATAATGGATAGGTATGTCTCAATATCCCTTCATTTACTTCACAGCTGCAGGTGTCCGTGCTGCGAATCAGCAAGCCTATGCAGATAGGCTGCTAAGGCTGCGCCAACAGGCAGGTTAGTAATTATACTGCATGCATTGTTATATAATATATGTGAGAGAGCATGAAAAAAGTGTTGTAGCCCAATAATACAGCTATAAAATGCCCTGAATAAATTCTCTGCATGTACTGTTACATAACATAAGTCAGAGAGCCAGGAATAGAGTATAGTAACCCATTAATAAAGGTAAAATAAGTCTGGAATACTATCTCTGCATGTACTGTCATATAAAATAAGTGAGCGAGCCTGAAAAAAGAGTGTTGTAACCTATCAATAAAGGTATAATATGTCCTGAATAGGTCTTCCGTATGCACTGTAATATCAAATAAAGGAGAGAGCCTGTAGAAAAGAGAGTTTAATGTAATTAGTAAAGGTATAATACTTGGAGTGTGTCTGTGTCACTTACTTTGAAATGTTGTTGTACCCTTGCATTAAATATATAGTACTGTTGTATTAAGTGCTGTCAACCCACAGTTGTGCAGTCCCATATAAAGTGGATGAAGGAAATGCCAGTAGCTGTGAAGCATATAAATGGCTGTCATGCATAGGTAAATCTGGCACATGAGTAGCTTGTCAAGGTGTTCCCCAGAAATGTGAGTGTGCTACATGAAATGTAGGGTTCTGTAGAAAATTAAGTGAAAATGTCACGTGAACATATCCAGATATGTAGATACATAAATATAAAAATAAAATACAACTGTGTAGCAGTAACATCTGCATCTTGGACAGTTAGTATGTCAGATATAGGTCAGGTATATAATGAACTAGCCAAACCCATTACACAATCTAAGGCATGTTACCTTGTGTAATAATACATGTAGGGGATATACACCTGCAGTCAATAGGAATGTAGTGTAGAGAAAAGTACTAATAATATGTTAATGGAGGTTTCTTTTTACACCCCACTCCATGTGCATAAACAATGCAATTCCATACCTCAATGGGTATGTCTAATCTCAAAACATTTGTTGGGACATATGTCCTATTGTTCTATAAAAAGCCACATTTACTTTGATGCATGTGCCCTGTTCAAACACCACAATCTTGGTGGCCTGTTGCCACCAATCATCCCTGCATGCTGTTGGAATGTCCACTGTCGTTCAATATATGCATGTGTTATGCTTGCTGTTCAACTGTTGTAACCCTGGTGTGTTGGGTTAATGGGAATATTACTGCATGCTGTTACAACTAATTTGGAATGCTGTTGTCTATGTTGTAATTAAACACACCTAATCACAGAACGTATGGGAAGGCCAGCCCCAGCGGACCCCCCTGTTCTCCTCAGCTGGTGATTGCACCTGGCACCAGCAGGTCTGGTGCCCAGCCCGGGCTACCCTCCTCCGTTGGTCCTGTGCCACCTTCGGGTGGAAGCGCTGCAGGGGATGGGGCTCATCCCCCCCTGCAAGCGTGGGTGGAGAAGGGCCACCTGTCACCTTCCGAAGGGTCCGGGTTGTGGTGCGTAGGGAGATCCAGCGTTTAGTCGCTGATCCTCTATGCCAGCTCAAGGTGAGAGTGGCGTGACTCATGGGTGAGCCTGCCCCTCCTACGCAGCCCCCAGCACAGCGACCCTCGGGTCTGTGAAGGTTCAGTGGAGGCTGCCCATGGGTGGGGATCTCAGTCCCACTGTTACCATCTGTGGGCTCATGGGCTTGTGATTTCCAAATATCCGTCCCCATCAATTGTATTCACCCACCCCATGTGTCAAACTCTGCCCCTGTATGCGTCTTGTTTGTCTTGTCTGTTTACCTCCCCAACCTACCTCCCCATAAATACCTACACCCCCTACCTCACTTCCCACTCTTACCTGAAAAAAAAAGGGCAATCTGTACCCACAATAAAATTACGCCCCATACATAGCTGCCCATTTTGCACACATGTCTGCTGGACATGTAAACTGATAATTCTAATTGGCACTACAACATACTTTGTTGTCGCCACCCCTCTCCCAGGGATGGAAGGAGACAAAATCATGTCAAAATGCATTGCATATGCACAGCTGTTGCTGTTAGAGAAATGGGCAGCTATGGACATTCCCTACACCCTTCCTGCACATCCCAAGCTTGTTTTCCTACTGTCTTTCTCTCTTTGTGCCCCCTTTTTCACCACTTTCCTATCTCCCCATTTTCTTTTCTTTCAAAGAAATTAGCATGGGGGTTAGCAGGATTAAGCACTTTTAAGCAGTAGTAAGTGGGATTAAGTGAGTGTGCGCATGTGTGTGCTTAGCTAAGCATAGCTAAGTGTCGCTCAAACCCACGCAAGCCCGCTTACTACTGCTTAAAAGTGCCTTAGTCACTCTATGGCAGGGTCCTTGTTCTGCTGTGCAGCAAAATAAAAAACCTCGGCCAGTCTCGAACCCCAGGCCATTGACACAATAGACTGCATGAATTACCACTAAGCCACAGCAGATATACAAGTAGCTTGGTTCTGAAATAAATATATCATGCATTACAATGAGGGAATGTAAATGGAAATTATGAATGGTATAACACAAACCCTTCTTTACCAGCAGTGGTTGTGGAATTGCATGAAATGGCTGTGAAAGGGGCACCAGCCATCCTAGCAGGGAATAATGTTACAGTAGCACCTTACAAACAACACACAGTATCAGACCAGGATAAACACTTGCCACAGGAATATAGTGCAATAACCACATTTGTATGGCAGTTAATTGTGTAAGTGAGAAAAATGTACATACTCCCATGTATCCTGTGTTAGCATTTGGAGGGGTGCATACATGTCTATACTGAGATGTGTGGCTACAACCCTAGCATCAGATAACAGACAAATACCAACTTTCAGACTGACACAATGGTGTCCAGAGCAAACAAGAATGGGCCCCACCTTTGAAATCTGAAAGGGCTACACCTACCTAACCTAGCATTTTATAGCAGTGGGCTGCAATCACAGTGAGTAATGCAATCCCCAAACAGCAGGCTGCATGCAATTACTGAATGGCAGCAGTTGGTGCAGAGGCTGTCACATGCACAAGTGCAGATACCTAGAAAAGCAGGCTGTACCTGCAGTCCACACATGCAATTATATCATTGCAGGTGTCGTGAGACAGAGAGTGAGAGAGACAGAGACAGAAACAGAGACTGAAGCTGAAGTAGAGGGCAAAAACCCAAAGCAAACCAGCCCCCCAAAAAAAAAAAGATACAAAACCATAACACACGGAGCAGGTAAATACAAAGGTAAGGTATGTAACTGAAATGTATGTGTTGGCGTGTTGTAGATGTTCCTGAAGAGTACTCCACACACTGCAAATCATCCATGTGTGGCAGCAGTATGTATCTATCTGTATCTGCACATGTGCATAGGTCAAGGGACATACTGCAACTGTTAGTGAAGGGTGGACAGCTATCTGTCAGTGAATGTTGATATGTGCATATATCCATGTAGGTTGTAGTGTGTGGCCTAGAAGACAGCATGCAGTGAGAGTGGAGTGGCCTTAGGTTAACTGGTGCCCTAAGCAAAAGGGCCCCACGGTGCCCCCACCACACTTTCTGGTGCCCCCATCCTTGTGTCCACATAAATAGTGGAAAAGCACCCCTGCTAGAGTGGCGTCCTAGGTGGCCACCCAGTAGGCCTATGCCTAAGGTCAGCTATGGTAGTGTAGATATATGTCATGGGGTGGTTAAATGCTGTGGGACAGATTTGTCAGATCTGATGTGTTACAGACAGTGAGGCCTGCTAATGCTACAAGGGCTGAGGACACCCACATGCATTCTGCACAACACTGTGCAATGTAATCACATACCTATACATCCCACAACTATCGCATAAGTGAGATCCCCACCATGAAATGTGGACTGTACATGTGCCTATATGTACATCCATGTGTACAGCAATGGATGTGTACATGTATGTGTATAGATAGGCATATACATAATATATAGATATATATATATCTATATATATAGATATACAGATATATATATATATATATATATATATATATATATATATATATACATATAGAGTGAGAGAGAGAGAGACACAGAGACATGGGGTCATATGTACCGCAACAGGTTTGTGGTGAACAAGGCATCGACTTTAGACAAGTGTTGATACTGCAGTGCCATTCCACCTTCCCAAAACAGTGTACCCATTAACTAACACATAGGCAGAGATATACCTAACAGTGAAGGTGTGATAAGGGAACATGGGACACAGGTGGACAGTAGCCTCCACTGTGATGAAGACAGCGCCACACTACACCTGTAATCTCTCTGTGTGGTATGTGTCATGACAACAGGTGTGTCATCTATGGAAGTATAGGGTAGGGTTCCCCTCTACTCATCACAATGCCCTGTGTGGTATGTACTTCACATGACAACTACACCAGGTGAACAGGCCACAGACAGACCTCCCAAAAGGTAATACTGTCCGCAAACAGATGCCCTATGCAGACTGACTCACAAAACCACAACTACACTGTATTGCATACTGGCCACACAGGGGTGACCTCTGCTGGACATACCTCTGTATATCACACCCATAGCTGGGTGACAACCACCATGGCAACATATCACAACCCCTCAGGGTACACTCTCTAGGGCCCTAAACCTTGTCAGCTCACTAAACAGCACATGTTGGAGGGATAGGTTCCCATTTCAGACATATGCCATACACCGGAATAGACCACATAGCAATAGCAAACACGGCTCCTCCTTAGCAGTTGTTATAAATACTCCAGATGATTGTGTGGGAGATTGTTAATACACCCCTGGAAACACCTCTGTGGCTCAGGTTGGCAGGGGCAAGTGAAATCAAAGTACGTGTGTCAAAGGCCAAGGTAGCATATGTCTAGGCTGCCGTAGGCCCTAGGGCCAATAGCATATTGCCTACCTATGACACTATGCACTCACACATGTACTTAATGCAATAGCTGCTATGTGAGGTTGAATGAGTGTAACGCTGAATTTGTGCAAGGTGTGTAAATGTGTGATAGCTTAGTGTGATGTTGTATCTGACATGGTAGTGCCTAACCTAGCTGTGAGGACAGCAACTGATGTATACTGTACTGTTAGGCAGACATAGTAGTATGGCATATGATGTGATGTAGTTCTCCGCCGATGAATGTGGTGTCTCATTGTAGGCTAAAGCGAAACATGTATGCTTAGTGAATGGTACTGCAGGTGAATACATCACCAATATGAACTGTACTATTACCTGAAGCTGTAGGGCTAAACAGCACAGTATGGTGTGCATTCACATTGCTTAGAAACACTTTCATGTGTGTTTCCTGTAGTCTGCACAGAGGACAGACTGTAGGCATAAGGGTGTGTAAGTAGTGGTAAACAGCACTGTATGGTACACAGGTAATGCTGATCTGTGTTGGCATACAGTGGTGCGTTGTATGTTTGCCTGATGTGTGTGTGATTATGCCTGTACAATGGCTGCGAATGTATGTGTGTTACAGGGTTGACATGTGTATCCAGCAACATCTATAGTCTGTTACAGCAGTATGCCACCTATAGTAACAACTGGACACATCTGTTAGGCAGGGCTTTGGCATCAATGACTAAGGTGTTTGATTGGTACTACTGTACCTGTACTTTACATCCATTGTAATGGATGACATCTCTGTTTGTGCATTGGTGTGATATACACCCGTCTTGAGGTTGTGCAATGTGTCACAAACAGTGTGTCGGGTACAGTTGTATAGTGGTGTGATATATAGAGTCTGCCAGGCAGTGTTAGTTAGTTGTGGCCTGAGAACCAACAAGTGTTAGTGAACGTGTGTAACCACTGAGAGACAATAGGATGGTATAAATGTCAGTAAAGTGATATCTGTGGGTAAAGGTGTAAAGTGTGCCACAGGACACTCGCACACAAATTGTTCATATCTTTTTCAGCCAGGTGGCCCACCAACGTAATCCAGCTTACACTGCAGAAGAGGAAGAGGTGATAGTCAACAGCCTTTTGCAGCAGTACACCATGCTGTTCTCCAGAACCAGCCAGCACCAGCAGGAGCGGACTGCACTGTGTCAGGAGCTTGTTAGTCAGGTAAATGACATAGGCATGCATAACCAGACATATGAGCAGGTACGCCATCACTACAGTGATTTAATTAGACAAGTCCGGCGGTGTGCGTCTGATATCCAAAGACAGCAGCTTGCCATAGGTGGTGGGGTGGCCATATATCCCCCCTCACCAGAGCGGATGAGCTACTCCTAAGCGTGGTGGCTCCTGGACAACAGCCACAGCAACATCTGACATGTGTTGTAATGGAGGCCGGAGCCACCCAACACATCCACCTGGAGCAAGCAGGTAATATGCCCTATCTGTAGACTACAGTTAACTGTATTGTTAGATTATGTGTATGTGACATGTGTACTGTGTGTTTAGCAGTTCCGCTGCCTACTGTTGTGCAATACAGATAGTTTGTATAATATCCCTACACCTGTGACTGTTGACTGTTGTTGTACTGCAGTTTAGCATACCCACTGTAGCAATGCCACAGTTGTGGCCATTGATGAACCCTCTCATATTCTCGTAGGTCCCTCTGGTGTGACGGCAGGGCATCCGATCCATGCTGGTGAGTGTGTTATACCTGCAATGTTGGTAATGAAATATGCATGTCATAGGTGAGGTGTAGGCCATGTACACGTAACACACCTATGCATAATGCACGCTGTGCATGTTTGCTGTGAGACATTGCACAGCTTAGTAATGTCAGTAGCTTCCTCAATGACATGCAATACACAGAGCATGACACACAGTTGTGGCAACCCCGTACTGCACATTGGATAGGCATAGTTGCAACACCTGTACACAACATACGACATTTATCACATGCAGTACACAAAGTCATGCTACGTATGGCATAACCACACACCCACTGTAAGGTCACACGTCAGTATTCCACATGTCATCCACACACACATGATGTATCTCAGGGGTAGAGGCCTATCATGGGGCTGTGCAACAGTTTTCAACACATAACACAGTCATGTTAGGCAATGCTCCCTACTGGGCACCTCATACACCCATGTACAAAGTGGCTGTGTAATAGTGAATGTATCCACAGCACTACAGTTCAGGTACAGCATGCTAGGCGGTGGTCTGTCACACAGTAGTAGCCGTGAGTGACCACAAGCAGCATGATGATGATGATGATGGCACATGATACTACACCCCATCCAGTTACAGTGACCACAGTACTACACATAGCAGTCTTTGCTGTGCACCTCATTGTTCTGTGTGTGCAAACATATGCATTTATACACACCATGCATAGCATGTTGTGTGTGTGCTTACATATGCTAGTATACTCATTTTGCACAACAGCTGCCATCTGTACAAAGTGTCACATATATGTCCTGGAATGCTATTGGGTGTATAGGTCACATGACACACATTGGGTATGTGTGGTGTTTAATGTTGCAGTTGTGTAGCATGCCATTTAATGGCTGGCAACAACATATCTGCAATATGTCCCACACGCACCATAACCACTGTGCAATGTCCATGTTGTGCATTGGGATTCCTTCACATCTACATGCACCACTCATCCCATGTCTGTACATTGCATGCATTTTCTACACCTGTGCCCACTATTATGTGATATGGACACAGACACTGTCATCACACATGTCAGTCTATGTGTCACACAGATGACACATGCAGCCATGGTATGTATACCATTGAGTGATGGTACACATGACATTGCAGAGCAGATAATACTTGCACAGCAATGTAGTGTCCATGTACACATTGTGTTCCAGGGTGTAGCCAAATCACTGCACAACTACACACATGCATCAAAGCCACGTATAATGTCATTAGAAAGGGTTGTCTACACTTGCACTGCATGGTGTTGAGCAACACATGGTCTGCCTGCTGACACGTGTGTGGTGACTGTTTGCCTTGAGATACTGTCACCCACCATCACCCACTATTGTCTATGTGTTGGATTGCTGGTGTGTGTGTGTGTGTGTGTGTGTGTGTGTGTGTGTGTGTGTGTGTGTGTGTGTGTGTGTATGTGCTGTGGTGAGCGGTGTATTTCTGTGCATGTGTGCATGTGTGCATGTGTTCATGTGTGCATGTGTGCATGTGTGCATGTGTGCATGTGTTCATGTGTTCATGTGTTCATGTGTGTATGTGTGCATGTGTTCATGTGTGCATGTGTTCATGTGTTCATGTGTTCATGTGTGCATGTGTGCTAACATCATGTACAGATTGTAAAGTGCGTTTACTGTCTTCCTTCCACAGGTGCTGTGTTAGGCGTGGCTGAGTGTAGCAGGGAATCTGATGTCACCGCCACTAATAGTGGAGATGATGAGACATGTACTGTGGCACAGGAAGGTCTGACAGAGTCTGTTGTTGGTCCACCAATCAACAGTACACAGCGGTCAACCCCATCTATGCGTACACTCATACTGCCAATACATCCCTCGTCACCAATGGCCATAGCTGAGGGACAGCATACACACATGCATCAAAGCCACGTATAATTTCATTAGAAAGGGCTGTCTACACTTGCACTGCATGGTGTTGAGCAGTGTATTTCTGTGCATGTGTGCATGTGTGCATGTGTTCATGTGTGCATGTGTGCATGTGTGCATGTGTTCATGTGTTCATGTGTTCATGTGTGTATGTGTGCATGTGTGCATGTGTTCATGTGTGCATATGTTCATGTGTGCATGTGTGCATGTGTGCTAACATCATGTACAGATTGTAAAGTGCGTTTCCTGTCTTCCTTCCACAGGTGCTGTGTTAGGTGTGGCTGAGTGTAGCAGGGAACCTGATGTCACCGCCAATAATAGTGGAGATGATGAGACATGTATTGTGGCACAGGAAGGTCTGACAGAGTCTGTCGTTGGTCCACCAATCGACAGTACACAGCGGTCAACCCCATCTATGCGTACACTCATACTGCCAATACATCCCTCGTCACCAATGGCCATAGCTGAGGGACAGTGTACAACTGGCATTGACCAGGAGAGTGTGGTACCTATGGCACGTGCATCCCCTCACAGCAGCCATAGCCAGATTACCGGAATGGTACCACATAGGTGGATGTCCAGGGGTTCTCTGGGGAGCACCACTGGTCGTACTGCCCCGGAGGTATTACAAATTAGCAGGTGTACATCTGTGAACATGGTGTTTGCACATTGTCTGCATGTACGTGCATAGTGGACACGTGGGATGTGCAACATACCCTGTTCTGCACATTGTTAACATGTCATGGTATCTTTCGATGGCCAGTATGCATTCTACTACAGATATGTACTTACATGGGTACACGTGTGCATGACATGGGTTGACAGTATGCTGTGGGTGATACCATTGATATCTGTCAATGATCTGTAGTCTGGCATTATACACCACCTCAACAGCATGACTGTAACCAATTAGATGATGTCCTGACAAATGACTCACAGTTGTAGGGAACTCAGTAACAGTTGTATCCTTCCAGAAATATACTATGACAGTAACCAGTGGTATTGACCGCCACACATTCCTGGGACCACACCTGTGTGGCATAAAGCCCTCTTTGGTACATGTAAACATACTAGGGATATGTCCATCCACATCTGGTAATGCATGCATTGGCCTACACTGCATTGCCCGGATGGGACGTATAGCCTACACAAGGGTATCATACAGATAGATACCTGTTGTCCAATACATGCTGTATAGCAGTACACTGTCTATGGCATGGTCATCCACATTTACTATACAGACTATCCTGACAGTACCACATAGGTGGTAGCCCTGAACACGTATGTTGGGTACCAATGTGTACAGACAGACACGTGTTATGTAATCTGTCCCTTGGTATCCACATATCCATAGGTATTGTGGGGTCCCTCTGTGTTTCACATAACACATTAGGGGCCTGCATACATATCCACAGGGCTGGTGCACACCTATCATGACTGTCCATTATTGCCAGTCATTGTTGTGTATGAACATGTCTGACATATACCCCAGCAATTACCCTCACTCACAGTCCTCTACAGTATGTGTCATGGATGTGTGTGGCAGGGATGTCCTTGGCCACGGGTCACTATATTGGCCAGTCTCGACGCAGACATACATATATGGCCTATGATCTGAGAAGCAGTGGCACAATCTGTCGAAGGTTACATATGTATTCATGTAGTATACAGGCTTCACATCTATGTACTGATTGAGGTCACATGTACACAAATCTATTTGTCACGCAGATACCCGATGTGTGCAATGCACATACTGTTTGAAACATATGTCATACAGTCGTAAAAGCAAAACCCACACTGTATTGACCACCTATGGTATACACACACACACACACACAGTGTTTGTAGGACTCAAACCCCTACCCGACTATGGTTATGACACTAGTGAAATACACATTAACATGACACGCTATTTGTTTTATTGGGAGCATTGATTTCCAAAGCTCTATTTGTAGGATGCTGACATCATCACACTTGGCAAAGAGGGATTCACCACTCCTAATGTATTTCCACAGTTTCCAAAAAGGCCACTCCTCTCAAAGGCAGTCTCACACACACACATTCACAGGATTTAAACCCCTACCTATGTGATATTACTGGAGAAATATGCATTAACACAGCACGCTATATGCATTACTGGGTGGTTTCTGTTCTCCTTGAATATTTGTAGGATACTAACATCATCAGACTTTACAAAGAGGGATGTACCTCTTTTAAAATGTGTTTCCACAGTCTCCAAAAAGGCCACTCTTCTCAAAAGAAATCGCACACATACACCCCCCACACATAATTGGTGTTTGTAGGATTCAAACCCCTACCTGACCAGGTTGGGACACTAGTGAAACACGCATTAACACGACATGCTATTTGCTTTACTGGGTATACGCATTTCAAAAGCTCTATTTGTAGGATGCTGACATCATCACACTTGGCAAAGAGGGATTCACCACTCCTAAAGTATTTCCACAAACTCCAAAAAGGCCACTCCTCTCAAAGGCAGTCTCCCATAAACACATTCACACTCAGCATCTGCAGCATTCAAACCCCTACCTAACTATGTTATTGGAGATATACGCATTAACACAACATGCTATATGCATTACTTGGTGGTTTCTGTTCTCCTTGAATATTTGTAGGATTCTGACATCATTAGACTTTACAAAGAGGGATGTACCTCTTTTAAAATGTGTTTCCACAGTCTCCAAAAAGGCCACTCTTCTCAAAGGAAATTACACACACACTTGGTGCTTGCAGGACTCAAATCCTTACCTGACTATGTTATACCACTAGTGAGATATGCATTAACATGACACGCTATTTGCTTTATTGGGTGCAGTTATTTCAAAAGCTCTATTTGTAGGATGCTGACATCATCACACTTGGCAAAGAGGGATTTACCACTCCCAATATATTTCCACAGTCTCCAAAAAGGCCACTCCTCTCAAAAGCAGTCACACACACACACACACACACACACACACACACACACACACACACACACACACACACACAATTCAAACCCCTCCCTAACTAGATTAGGCTACTAGAGAGATACGCATTAACACGGCACGCTATATGCATTCCTGGGTGGTTTTTATTCTCCTTGAATATTTGTAGGATACTGACATCATCAGACTTTACAAAGAGGGATGTACCTCTTTTAAAATGTGTTTCCACAGTCTCCAAAAAGGCCACTTCTCTCAAAGGAAATCACACACATATACCCCCACTTGGTTTTTGCAGGACTCAAACCCCTACCTGACTATGTTAGGACACTAGTAAAATATGCATTAACATGACGCGCTATTTACTTTACTGGGTGTGCTTATTTCAAAAGCTCTATTTGTAGGATGCTGACATCATCACACTTGGCAAAGAAGGATTCACCACTCCTAATGTGTTTCCACAGTCTCCAAAAAGGCCACTCTTCTCAAAGCCAATCTTACACACACACACACACACTCAGCAATTGCAGGATTCAAACCCCTATCTAACTATGCTATGATACTAGTAAAATACGCATTAATACAATGTGCTACATGCTTTATTGTGCCGTCGCTGTTCACATGCTATGTTTGTAGGTTGCTGACATCAGACTGGACATGGTTATGTGTGTGCACGTAGTGTTATGCAATCCCACAAATGAACCTTGTGGGTCAGCAGGTGTGAACATCTTGAACAGGAATACACAATTCATACCTGGTGTGATCTATCTGTGGACATATTACCATTCCTTCATATGACAATACATATTCATGCACGGATTGTAGGTTTTGTGGATACCACATGTGTCTGTGATGTTGGTAAAGGGCTATTCAAGGTCTATGTGGGACCTGTGTTGCTCCTGTCAGTGAAGTTTGTCCTGGGTGGCTGCCTTGCAAGATATCTAGCAGGTTTGGGGAACATGATGTGCTCATTAACATACCACAGACTTTTGTGTTGTGTGTTTGTCGGTTTACAATATCTCTGTTCCTGACTGCAATCATGATGGACTCCATGGACTAGCATTTCAGACTTCGTAGGCTTATAGGGATATAGTTCCCCATGGTGTGCTGTGCACCAACACTTGTGGGGTGTGCCACATGTTGCTGTAACACATTCAACGGTTTAAGATCCTGTAGAGAGTGTGAGGCTCAACAGACTGTTCAGGTGCAGTGCCTGTTTGTCCTGTCGTTCACTTATGACACATATGGGGAAACATTGTTATCCACGTGATGGGATTCATTTGGCATCGTGGGGACCAGTTTACACATTCTACATGTGATATCTCCTGGTATGATGTTAGGGCCTTTTGTCACTGGGAGGTGGGTATGTATGTATGGGCCTGTCTGACAGGATATTGACATTGTCAGTCAGGTACAGCTGACCCTGACTCAGGACATATATGACTGTACATCGATATTTCTCACCTAGCTAAAGGAGGTGTAATGTTTCTGTCTGCACTCCTTTGCAGATTATCTTTCCACAGCACCAACAAACCTGAACACTAAAACCCTGTTATACTCTTTTACACACTTGACACACTACTGATCCTTTGTGATCAGTCGACAGTGTATGTCATCATCATATCCTGGCATGTCCAAAGGTCAGTTTTGTGTGTACTCTCCAGTCCAGCTGGTGCATATTGGAAGTCTGATGCATTGTTACAACTGCCTTATGTACACAGGTAACACTGTCCTCCTACCAACAAACTCAGATATCTGTGGGAGGTGCAACTGTATAGACGGACAGGAGGCTGAGCTCTCCCAAGCCATGACTGGCACAGTCTATCAGGTGGTGAAGGTAACCACACACACCACAAATACAGTTACACATGCACCTATGACAACAGCAAACCATATACATTGACACACAATGACATACTTGGAGCATCTAATTGTACTCTGCCTAAGCAGCGGAGACATCCAAAACAGACACACAAACAACTGCTAACACACAACCATACTCCCATATCATCACATAGTTCACAAAGTCATTGTGCCACACAGTCACTGCCCTTAGGCCTACACAACACACCTCATACAACTGTATTAGGTGAGTGTAATTGTCGGTCACAATGACATTCCACTCACCAGGCTGAACAAGGTGAAGGTCACTTTGTGCTGTGTGTCGGGTGCCAGGATATGCCACATGACACATGCACTGTTGTCAGTCCACTGCAAGTACAATTATGGCTCCATCATTGAGCATTCAAGTGTGTAGACTCTCAGACATTCCTTCCTGGACTACATGACAAGAGACATAGAGGGGCTGTCTGATCATGTAGGCCAGGACAGTATGACCCTGACCTTGTGTAGCATCTTACCCTCACCAAGTACTATGTCACAGTATACAGATGACATGATCAGTTTTAACAGTTGCCTAACATATTGTTGTCATTCACAGGGGATCCAGTGTCTGTCAGCCTGGGATTACATGTTCAACATGTTATGTACATTCGCTATGGACGTCATGCAGCTGTCACCCCTAGGCTTTTGCAGACTGCCTTAGGCTCTTAACACACACATAGTGGCTGTTTGAAGCAAGGGTCAGATGACATAACCACAGCCATAGACGTTACAGGGTACAGGAAACGAAGAGTGATGGTGCTCAACAACTGATGTCTAACCCTCAGAATGCATGCACACAGGACTCACATCAGTATGGCATCTGTCGATATATGTGCGGTAACAAACATCTGGTTCAGGCTCACAAAAGCACAGCAGCACTAATATGTTTTACATCATACCATGTTTTTCAGACACAGGACTCGGTCTGGACAACAATAGTGGGGGGGGGGGGATTCCATATACATCATTCATACACACACCTCCAGGTTGGTAGCAGTACACAAAGCATTGGGGAACGTACATGTGCAACTGAGAGTGGTCAAAACTGCATTTCAGTTTGTAGACTGTTACAGACCACACTCCCAAACATGGGCACAACAGTCGTTATTCCTGGGAACACTGGGGAATGTGAAGGTCTCACCAAACACCATTATATTGTGTGACTTCAAATACACAAACATTGATACTACTCAAGCAGTGACACCCTAGCACAACAGTTGCTAAGATTGTTACACTCAAATGCTAGGGCAGACCTGGTCACCACACTCACAGGTGGTACCTGATCTTCACACACATGGGGACTCTATGTTCCACAACAGAGGTATACCTGTACTTGTTAAGGTCGGAACATACATTCATCTCACTAGACATACATATCCCATACACACACACATTCTATGTGATCTCAGTGACATACTTCTCATGAGCAAACATCACACTTGTACAAACTGAGGTGGTATCCCTCAATGACCCTGGGACAGTGTTAATTACAGCTCAGACAACTACATACTTTACAAGCACATTCTATGGACAACTACTGGAATTCATGGATCATGCTATCCCAGATAACTACAAGACTCACTCCTCCAAAGGCAGGGGACCTGTCTACTGGACCATGGCCATTACTGAGCTGTACATGGACAGGAGAAAGCCACTACATTATGGAGCACAATCACAATGTGGAAGCCATCTCTGATCAGTACTATGGTATAGCTACAATCAGTTGTTGATTAATCTAAGGCCCACTTCTAACGGACACTTGCAACAGACACTGTGGACAATCACAAGGCCTTATTTAGTTATGTCAGGGACCTGTGTGGGAAGTCACAGATATGCTGTGAGTTACTGCATAATTACAAATGATACAGTGAACCCACTGACATTGCGAACATCCTGGACAACAGGTTCAGTGGGAATGTTTCCCCACCATCCCCCCTGCAGTGCACATGTCCATTACAACAGGGTGTAGCCTCCCTGACATCATAGATGGACATGTGTGTGCTGCACTCTCCATAGCAGACAACACAGCATCAGTGGAACCAGATAGTGTCCCAGACTGTGGCATACATGAGATTCATGACAAACTTCACACTCACATTATGTCACTGTTCAATATCACAGTTACTACAGGATGTGTACCCATGGAATGGCGTACAGCTACAGTGTACCCACTACACAGTGCTGGTGCCACAAGGGACCCTGGACATTATCACAATATATGCCTAACTATCCTGGTCTGCTATGCTATGGAGTGTATAATCATGGAACACATACACATACACATTGTGAACCTACAGACACTGGATCCTACACAATTTGGTGTTGTTGTGGGCATATCTTGCCTCTTGCAGATGTTTGATGTCTTTAAACTGTTAACAGGTCCATAGATGTACACAGGGTTGTCCACACAGCCTACCTGGAGCTCACACACCACTTCTACACAATACCTCACTTGGCCTTTACACATTATATCACCGGATTCAATATCTACACATATGTCACAATCTGGATTGCTAACTGGATCATGGATAGCACCCACGTGGTCAGTATTGCAGGTGCCATGTCTGACTATACACCAGTTATATGTGGTATCCCACAGGGCTCAGTCCTGGGACCTCTCTTGTTCTGTATATATTTCTGATACATACTGGCTAACACAAGGGGAATATGGATGACCATGTTTGCAGATGGCTGCAAATTGTGTGCCATATTCGACTCCACAGCTGGCACAGGCATCCTCAGAAAGGGTCTCACAGAGATGGCTGACTGGTGCCAGAGCCATGGCCTACAGCTACCTTACTTTAGATGCATAGCCATCACCTTTGGTAGTAACATCGTGCACACACATTACCACATAGGTGATGTTACATCACGTACAGTGTGTGTGGTTTGTGATTTGTGGACATGAATACTTAGTACTCTTGCCTTTGACATTCACATTGCCAATGTTGTTGGACACACCTTCTATTTACGCAACCTTTTCTCATAAAGTTTTACATCCAGATCAGGTGGGGTCATTGTGACCCTGTAGTTATCTGGCACATGCTTGGATACAATAGCCCATTTTGGATGTACCTTACCCAACACCTGCAGCAATTGGAATGTACACTGATTTACATACCAAGTGGATCTAGGGACTCACACACATGGTATGCACAGTTTGGCTATGGTGACCCCAGCTCTCCTCAATTGCTTACTGCCTACTTGGATGCAGTCTGCACCTTTTCTTTAATGCCATGTCCATCACAGCATTGATGGACAGGCTCCACATGAGGATATCAAAGTCCCTTACAGCTACATGCTCCAGGGACAGGTACATGAGCAATGATGTTAATAGGACATGCTGGAGGGGCATATTACCATCCCAGAGGCTCCACTCACTCAGGAATGTGATCACAGTACCACATATGCACAGACCCACGCTGAACACCTACAGGTGACATTGTCACAGGTGGACGGGTGATCATACGTTTAGCCCTGGGATATGTTATGGGTCCTTGCTAGACAGAGGCAGAATGACATGAACATATGTGAGATATCTTGTGTGACCTACTATTGACAGGCACAGTCTACTGATCTAGCGTGATTGCAGACTACAAACACACTGTGGCTAGGCTTCTACATACCCTAGGGCAGATAGCCTAGTGTCAACGTCTGAACCTATGCTAATGTTCAGGATTCACATTGTTCAGTGATGGTACTGATTGCAGGTTTTGTTTCTTCTTTGCTTTACCACTTCCTATGAACAACCTAGGTTTCTGCATTACATATTTGATTGTGACAGTATTTCACTATTTTATATTGTGTCTGTTGTCATATCACTGTGTGCACATGGTGGATTGGTGAATAGTGTGAGGTTCCTGGGTTGACACTTGCAACTGTGGGATATGTGTGGCCCACTGCTGTACTCAAACTTTACCTAAGTGTGTGAGCATGCCCAGTTCAGACGTTCAGTGTTTTGTTGCCTGACATTTGTCTCATAGTTTCAAGTGTGTGAGCATGCCCAGTGTGACCTTGCAGTATGTTGCTGTCTGAGGTCCACTACGTTTGTTGATGTGTGTGAACATTACCAGTATTAACATTTATACTATATGTGTGTTGAATATCAGGTTTTATTATTACTGCAGGCCTCACCTTTGTGTCTTGACTCGACAGGGATTATGCTATGCATGCAGGGTTTCCATTAGATACTTAGCATTGACTTATCAACATTTTTTCATGCAAGTTGACTATTGACATACTGTCATGGTTTAGTGGTTTTGTTCTCTGACTATAGTGCACTGTATCCTGGGTTCGAGGACTGTCACTGCTTCCTATTTTCATACATGGCAGAACAGACTGCTTCAAGGAAAGTGAAGCAAATACGAACCTGTTATCCTGCTTTTGATGAACTATACCTACATTTGACCAGACTTGCAAAACATTGCTCAATGTTGCCCAGCATTGCTGGACAGTGCACAATATTGCTGAACATTGCCTGTTGTTGTGCTACTTAGTGTGTGCAATTTTGTTCACAAATACAAAATAGTGGTGAGAGCTGTTTAGCAGTGCTTTATATTTCTTAACACATAGCAATCATGCCTCAGGTGGTGCTGCAGGGCTGCCTATGTCAGATGCACATTTTACACTCCCTATACATGTTTGTTAACAGGTAGTGTCAAGTTAGGCATCACTTTTATTATAAGTGCAAGTCAGAGGGAGGTATCATGTCCAGGGCTCCTACTGAGCCAGTGTATATGCTATGCGTTGCCTCTTTGCCGTGCCAGAGCAAACTGGGCATGCCTCCTTCTGCCTACTGGGGCAGGCTCAGGTTGTTCCTCCTCCGAGTCACGCTCTGCCTGTGATGGCCTTGGCAATGGTGGGGGGCTGTTGTGCCTGGCCCTATGCTGCTCCTGCTGCAGTTGTTTTCGCAGGATCATATTGTGTAGCATAGCACATACCATGACTATTTGGGTACATGTAGTTGGTGAGTACTGCAAGGCTCCACCAGATGTGTCCAGGCACCGGAACCATGACTTGAGCAGCCCAAACACACGCTCGATTACATTTTGTGTTTGTGCGTGTGCCTCATTATGGCATTCCTGTTCAGGCGTGTGTGCATTTCTGATGGGTGTCATCAGCTGCAGCTCAAGTGCATAGCCAGCATCCCACACTAGGTGACCATGGGGGATGTCCCCATTGGCAAATGTCTGGTACAGCTGTGTCAGATGCCAGATATGGGAGTCATGGTAGCTTCCAGGGCAGCCAGCACACACATTCATTATTATGCCCTGGGCATCACACATGACCTGGCAGTTGATGGAGGGATAGCCCTTGCGGTTATAGTAGACCCTACCCCGCTCACCGGCTGGTGCTTTGATGTGAATGTGCGTTCAGTCTATTGCACCCACTACCTCAGGGTATGCTGCTATTTGCTGGAAGAGACGCATATTGCTGGTCAATACCTCATAGGAATTGAGGAAATATACATGATCACCGACATGTGCTGCCATGGCATTCAGGAACTGGCGCAGTACCCTAGATGCTGATGCCTGTGAAATCCCCATCATATCACCAGTTGGTCTCTGGAAGGTACCTGTTGCTAATATTCTTAGGCCAACACATACCTTGGTTTCCATTGGGATGGGTTCCCCTCTGTTGGTTCTGTGTGTGAGGCGTGGCCTGCACAGCTCAACAATTTGCTGCATGAGGTCTCTGTCCACTCTATAGCGCTACACTATCTCCAGCTCATGTAGCCCCTGGTAGGTTACCCTAGGTCTGTACACTCTTCTCCGTCTACTCACTGTGGGTTGCTCAGTAGCATTTGCATTGTCACCACCCTCAGCATGTTGCATATGTCACCTTATGACAGCAATGGCAGCCCCTAACATTTCTTTGTCTCACTGAAGCTTTTTCAGTTTTCACTTCTATTAGCTTACTGCAGTGTTGCAGTGTGTCTGAGAAATACATACTGGAATGTTTTTGGCTGGGTTTTGAGTGCTGGGCTGTGCTGGGCTAGTGTAATGCCTGTGTAATTGGCTGATTCTGATTGTTTTCACCTGCTAGCTCTGCTAGTACTCCCTGGTTAACTTCCTACTATTTTTTGTGCTTCCTTTTCCCTTTCTGTTTCCTCAGGGGGCAGCGCCGTGCAAACAAGCGCAAACACGTGCACACCACCTCACACGTGCGCACACATGCTTACATGGATTAAAACTTGCTTATTCCTGTTAAAATGCACGCACACCGGCGCAAGCTTGCTTACAACTGTTTACACAGTCTTACATATGCTTACTGGAGCCTACACGCGCGCACACATGCTTGCACTTGCGCACACTGTCTTACTCGGGTTTACTGGGGCGCACACATGCACATGCACACTCAGCAAGAAACTTTGATGTTATCCACATCATACACCTTTGATTTCTTGACTTTACCTGACCTACCTGTTGACACACCTCTTTCACTATTATGTTAATGTAAGCTGACACATGTCACTCTGCTCCAATGAGCTGCACTCCTTTCATACATACCCCCCCTCGTGATGTCACCTATCTTCTACTCTGTTACTCCCCTTATCCTACTCCTACACTCCACTGACTGTGCTCATTTGCTATGTGAACTTGCGATTCACTATCATAACTCTCATTTGCATAGGATTGCCTACTAATGCTTAGTTACATCTCTTAGACTGAGCTTCCCCCCTTAGCAACCTCTACTCTGTGGCCATGTTGTCTTCAGCCTGCCATTCCCTTGCATTGTAAATTCATTTTAACTATGACATCCACCTCTGTGGATCTTCATTATTATTTTTTTTGCTTTTTAGGGCGCAGAGCATTTGCGCGGTGCTGCGCTACGGTTAAACCCCAGAGATTGGGATTAAAAAAGAAAGTATTTTTATTTTTAATTTGCATCACTTCCCATTGGCAATGGCCATATTTTTTGTCCATTGGCATGCTTCCTCCTGTGAATGCATGCTATTTTCACTGCTGACACAGCTCCGTTTTGCTATTTGCAGAACCCTACTCAGTTATCAACTGAGTACATTTCTGCAGATAACACTACTCCTACTCGGACAAGTTCGGGTTTCCTGGATTGCAAATTTACCTCATTTGCATGGCTTTTGCATGCAATTGAGGTAATTTTCATATCCCAGCCCTGTCTGTGTAGGACTAGTTTAGAGATCGCAGTTGCATGCCCCTGCCGGCTGTTCCTGGATCGCTTGGTGGACATGTTGGCTTGCTGGAGTCTTACTCTACTCTTAGACTTCATGCAAGCCTTCGTGAATCCGGCCCAATGTGTAGCTTAGCATTGGCAACTGCTGTACCAGGCTAGTACAGTAATGTAGCATTAGCAGCTATAAATACTCCCTGTAATACTACTGCCATGCACACATGTGACAACTGTTCATGTTGTAGCAAGGCCCAACAGGTCATCCGTGAGGTCTCCAGATGTACAACAGTGTGTACATTGTGAGTATATGGCACACACATATGTAGAGATAGTTATGTGTCAGATATATTAGCATCTTAACATGTGCATAGAGCAAGGTACATACTGCAACTGTCTGTGAAGGGTGGACATATATATGTGGTGAAGGTTGTTATGTGCATATTTTCATGTAGGTTGTAGTGTGTAGCAAACAAGACAGCATACAGTGCTGGTATATGGCATGTGTTGTTTAAATGCTGTGGGTATGATTTGCTAAGTTTATAGTCTTCCAGACAGAGAGTCCTGCTAAAGATACATAGCCTAAGAATACCCTCAATGCATTCTGCACAAGACTGTGCAAAATTGTTACATAACTGTATCTCTCTTAACCCTTGTATAATTGATATTCCCACCATGAAAGGTGGACTGTATATGTGCCTACATGTAAATCTCTATGTACACCAATGGATGTTTATATGTACGCTCAAGCTCAATGTTGTAAATGTATTGCCATCCTTTTTGTTAGAAACCCTGTATCCATTAACTACCACATAGGTGGTAGTCTACTTCACACCAAAACTGTGATAAGAGACCACGGGACACAGGTGGACAGTAGTGTCCCTTTTGACAATCACAGTGCCAAACTGGTCATGTAAACCATGTACGCTCCACATGTCATCACAAAAGGTGTGTCATACATGGAATGAGAGGTCAGTGTTTCACTCTACTCATCAGTCATAACACCCATCATAGAGTAAAAAGGGCATTTTGGAATGTACCTCAGAAGACATCTACAGCAACTGTAGATGCCAGGCAGAAACACCACAAAGAGTATTACCAGACTCAAACAGATGCCCTAAGCAGACTGTCTTACAAAACCACAGCTACACTGTTTCACATACCGCACACCCAGAGCCTAATTCTGCCTAACATACAAAGCTATCCCAAACCCACAGCTGTTGGATATGCTCCATGTCAACAGATCCAAATCCCTACAAGCTATACACTGTACTGATCTAAACCTTGTAACGTCAAAAAGCATAACATGCTAGAGTGGTACATGCTCATCCCAGACACATACCACACTCTGGAACTAACTACCTATCAATAGCAAAGAATGGTCCTCATTAGCAGTCATCATGAATAATCATGATGAATGGATGTGACATAGGAAATACAACCTGGGAATCACCTCTGTGGATATGCTCCATGTCAACAGATCCAAATCCCTACAAGCTATACACTGTACTGATCTAAACCTTGTAACGTCAAACAGCATAACATGCTAGAGTGGTACATGCTCATCCCAGACACATACCACACTCTGGAACTAACTACCTATCAATAGCAAAGAATGGTCCTCATTAGCAGTCATCATGAATAATCATGATGAATGGATGTGACATAGGAAATACAACCCGGGAATCACCTCTGTGGCTCTCCATGACAGGGGCACATGAACTTATATTACATGGGTGTTGAAGGGCAGGGTAATGTATGCCTAGGCTTCTATAGGCCCTATGCCTAGTAGCCTATGAGCTATCTATGACCTGATACACACATGCATGTACATGTTGCAGTAATTGCTATGTGAGGTTGACTGAGTGTGATGGTGAATATGTAGGTGAATGTGTCAATGTTGTGTATATGTGTGATAGCCTAGGGGGTAAATGTTCATATCATGGTATGTAGTGTTCTAGCTGTGATACACACAAAAGATATGTATGCCATTGCTAGGCAGCAAAAGCAGTATGTTATACGGTGTGACATAGTCCCATGGTGTTGACTGGAATGTGCCATTGAAGGCTAAAGTGGTACATGTATGCGCATTGATTGTTGACACTAGTGAATACAAATCCTGTATGTACTGTAGTACTACCTGAAGCTGTAGGCATAAACAGCACAGTATGGTGTATATCCACTTTGCTTTGAAACACTGTTTTGTTTGTTACCTGTAGTCCACACACATTACATACCTCAGGCAGAAGGTTTTGTAAGTGCTGACACAGTACTGTATGGTACACAGGTAAAGCTCATCTGGGTTGTCATACCTTTGTGTCTTGTAGGTATGTCTGATGTGTGTGTGAGTATGCCTGCAACATTGCCTGGGTCGTATGTGTGTTACAGGCTATAAGTGCATATCTAGCAACATGTATAGTGTAGTACAGCAGTATGCCACCTATATTGATGAATGTGCACATATGTTACTTAGGGGTTTGCTATCAACAAGTAGTGTGGTGTACTGGTAGCACTCTAACTGTACTTTACAATCATTTCAATGGATGACAATTTTCTGTATGCATTAGCTTCATATAAACCTCCTGTGGCTAGATGGTGCATTGTGTCACATAGAGTGTGCTATGTGCTGTTGTATAGTCTTACATACTGGTTTCACTTTGTTGCTGTGCAAAACATGGTTTAATATTTAGAATGTGCCAGGCACTGTCAGGCAGTTGTGGGCTGAGCACTGATGTGTGGGATTAAAAGTGTGTATCTACTGACAGCCAATAGGTTGCTAAATATGTCATTTCATTGATATCTGTACTTTAGAATGTTAAGTGTGCCACAAGACTTGCTCACAATAATTGTCTTATTTTTTTACAGGGACATGTCTCATCATCGCAACCCTACCTATTCCCCTGAAGAGGAGGAAGTAATCATCTCCACACTAGTACAACATCACACCCTGCTGTTCCCCAGAACCAGCCAGGACCAGCATGAGCATACTGCACTGTGGCAGGATGTTGTCCGCCGGGTTAATGACGTAGGCATGCATAACCGGACTTATGAGCAGGTACACCATCACTGCAGTGATTTAATTAGACATGTCCGGCAGCATGCCTCTGATGTCTACAGACAACAGCTTGCCACAGGTGGTGGGGCAGCATCACACCCACCCCTCACCAGAGTGGAAGAGCTGCTCCTCAGCGTGGTGGTTCCTGGCCAACCACTACAACAAACGTGTGTCATCATGGAGGCCGGAGTCACCCAGCAAGTTGACTGGGAGCGTGCAGGTAACATGCCATATCTGTAGACTACTGTTAGCTCAATTGTTAGAACGTGCATATGTCAGCTGTGTACTGTGTATTTGGAAAATGTGGAACCTGGTATTGTGTAATACTGATAATTTTGAACATAATCTGTATGACTGTGACTATCAACCATTGTACTACTGTAAAATTGCAAAGTCACAGCAGCAATGCCACAGTTGTTGACACTGACCAACTGTCTCATATCCTTGTAGGTCCCTCTGGTGTGACAGCAAGACAGCAGACCCATGCTGGTGAGTGTTCTACATTTCACATGGCAAATAACATGTGCATGTCATAGATGGGTTTTAGGCCATTTACATATGTACAACACCTACACATAATGCATGCTTTGCAAGTTTCCTGTGGAACTATGCACATCCCAGTAGCATGAGTGGCTGCCTCAAACACATGCTATACACAGAGCATCCCAAACCATTGGGGTACACTGTAGTGGACATTGTATAGGCAGAGTCAATACACATGCACACAACATACACCACCTTGTCATACTCAGTACATGACAATATCATACACATGGCATAAGTAGACACCTGCTGTAAGGTCAGGCTCCAGTATCCCAAATGTCATCCACACAGCACACATACTATACCTGAGGGGTAGAGGCCTATCATGGGGCATTTATTTATTTATTTATTTATTTATTTAAATTTGTTGACCGGGAATGTCCGACTGGACGTAGGTCCATTTTCAGCGGAGGCCCGGGGAGAAAAGCTCCACAGTTAAAATACACAGATAGTAGTTACATTGGATTACATAGCAATTAACAATTTAACATAGCAATTACTTACAACATATTTACAGACGAAGAACATATTAAATCAGTAAATTAGTGCATCAGCATTGCAAAACTCTTCAACAAACAAGACATTCATGTTAGGCAATGCTCCCTATTGAACACCTTACATACCCATGTAACAACTGCCTGTGAAATGGTTAATGTAGCCACAGTGCAGCAGTTCAGGTACAGCAAGATAGTTGCCAGTGTGGCACACATTAGTGACCTTGAGTGACCACATGATGCTGGCTGGTGATGGCTCATGGTACTACACTACATCTAGTTACAGTAACTACAGTACAACACATAGCATTCATTGCTATACACCTGACAGTTGTGTGCATCCATCCATGGTATGTATACCTGTGAGTGATGGTGCACAGGATGTTGAAAAGCATGTAATACTTGCACAGCAATGTTGTGTCCATGTACACATTGTGTTCCAGGGTGAGACCAATCATCGAAGAACACACATGCATCAAATAGATGTATACTGTTATTAACAAGTACTCTCTACACTTGCACTGCATGCTGTTGAGCAACACACATCTTGCATGCTGACACGTGTGATAGGACTCTTTGGCTTGTGATACTGTACTCCACCATCAACCACTAATGGGTATGTTCTGTATTGCTGTTGGTGAGTGTGTGTGTGTGTGTGTGTGTGTGTGTGTGTGTGTGTGTGTGTGTGTGTGTGTGTGTGTGTGTGTGTGTGTGTCTACTTTAGTGGTTAGTGTATTTGTGTTCATGT
The DNA here is from genome assembly GCF_019279795.1 of Protopterus annectens. Classification (NCBI taxonomy): domain Eukaryota; kingdom Metazoa; phylum Chordata; order Ceratodontiformes; family Protopteridae; genus Protopterus; species Protopterus annectens. The sequence goes on from NC_056730.1 coordinate 1,011,205,691, forward strand.
GTGCATGTGTGCATGTGTGCATGTGTGCATGTGTGCAAGTGTTCGTGTTCATGTGTGCATGTGTGCATGTGCGCATGTGTGCATGTGTGCATGTGTGCATGTGTTCATGTGTACATGTGTGCATGTGTGCATGTGTGCTAACATCAGGTACAGATTGTAAAGTGTGTTTCCTGTTTCCCTCTCACAGGTGCTGAGGTTGTGTTGGTTGAGTGCAGCAGGGAACCTGAAGACACTGCCACAAATAGTGGTGATGATGAAACATGTGTTGTGGCACAGGCAGGTTTGACAGGGTCTGTTGTTGTTCCGCCAATTGACAGTACACAGCTTTCCACACCATCTATGCACACATTCATACTGCCAATACATCTCTCATCACCAATGGCCTTAGCTAAGGGACAGCATACAGTAGGCATTGACCAGGATAGTGTGGTATCTATGGCACATGCAACCCCTCACAGCAGCCATACCCAGAATCCTGGGACAGCACCACATAGGTGGATGTCCAGGGGTTCTCGTGGGAGCACCGCTGGTCGTAATGCCCTTGGCAGACGTGGCTCCACAGGTCTTACAACCTCAGGTATGTTCCGTGTTGTTATGCAGGCACAGGCACATATGGAACGGTACACCAGACAGGGACTGAGGGTGCAGAGGGCCCATAACACCGCTATCAATGACAGTATCCATGACCTTGCAGGTGCAGTGCGTCACTACACCGAGGCCATTGATAGACATTGGGGGGAGACATTAGATGTCCTCCTCAATGTAATGTCCATGTGCCAGGACAGTGCAGGATGGCCGAGATGGCGACGTAGACATATGCCAGCGACATCATCAGCTGGCAGCCATCGCGGACGACACCCGAGTCACAGCCACTCCCGTAGTGGCAGTACCAGCCCCAGCAATGTTGGAGCAGGGCTGTCAATAGACCGTCATAGAAGACCACGTGCACATGGCTCTGGCCAGCCCCAGCAGGGACATGAGTCCAGTCGACATGTCTCTGCCTCTGATGATAGTACCCAGTCTGGCTTAGTACCTGATACTGTCCATTGCACCCCTGCCAGGCACAGGTACTCTGTCCGTGGCCAGAGACGGTGACCTGTTCAGCCTGGCAGGTACAGTCTGTGGCTGTCCCACAACCTCCCGTATACGGCAGCCACATGGTGTAACTGTGTACATGCAGACACACACACATAATCCAAACACCTAGGGCTAACACATACACACACACATCACATCAACATTAACCCATGCTGTACTGTTGTCCCCCCCCCACACACACACACACATACATGTTGATTGGATGGGTCAATGTCGGGCACTGGCAAACCAACAACACACCCTGTGTATATGATGAACCTGTACCACCTCCTGTCACCTGTAACATTGATGCAGGAACAGGCTAACATGGTGCTGATGCATAGGGTGACTTTATAGCAGTGTAGCAATGTTAGCATGTTGTCAACAGTACAGTGTAATGATATCCCTGTAGCTATATCTGAGCAGGCATGATGCATTAAAGCTATGCTAATCAATGTAGTAATGTTTACAACAGTGTTAATTCCAAAAATGTATTATCCGCCCATGTGCCACTTGGCTGATGTGTGTATTTTTGGCAGCGTGTGTTGGTGAGTGGACAGTACGTGTGTGATGTGTGCAGTACAGATATGCAGGTGTACATTTGTGAGCATGGTGGAGGTGCACTGTCTGCATGTACGTGCATAGTGGACACATGGGAAGGGTGACATGCCTTGTATTACACAGTGTCAAAACTTCATTGTTTCTATTGGTGGCCAGTATGCATTTTAATACACATACATTTTAACTTGGGTGCACATGTGTGTATGACATGGTTTGACACTATGCTGTGGGTCATACTGTTACTATCTGTCATTGGTTTGCATTCTGGTAGTGTACACAACCTCAACAGCCTGACCATGACCAGTCGTTAGATGATGTCTTGACAACTGACACACAGATGTAGGAAACTCAGTAGCATTTGGATCCGTCTGGTACTGTACTATACCAGTAGCCAGTGGTATTGACTGCCACCTATTCCTGGGACCACTCCTGTCTGGCATAGAGCCCTCTTAAGTACAAGCAAACACACTAGGGATATGTCCATCCACATCTGGAAATGCATACAGTGGCCTACAATGCATTCTCCTGATGAAACACTTATCCTCCACAAGGGTATCACACAGACAGATACCCGTTGACCAACCCATGCTGTAAAGCTATAAGCCAAATATAGCATAGTCATCCACATTTGTTAAACATAGCATCCCGACAGTACCACATAGGTAGTAGACCCAAACATGTAGAACGGGTACCGATGTGTACATACAACAAAGTGTTATGTCATCTGTCCTTTGGTATTCACATTTCCATAGGTGTTCTGCAGTCCCTCTGTGTATCACATAACCAATAAGGGATCTGTATGCATATCCACAAAGTTGTTGTACACCTATATTGAATGTCCATTATTGACAGACTTTGTTGTGTTTGAACATGTTGGAAATATACCCAAGGCATGAACCCTCACCCAAACTATTGTATAGAAACTGTCATGGCTGTGTATGACACAGATGACCTAGGCCACAGATCACTACAGTGGCTGGCCTTGTCACAAACATACATATGTGACCGAAGGTCTGAGAAGCAGCAGCACAATCTGTCCTAGGTGACAGATGTATTCATGTAGAAAGCAGGCTTCACACATATGAACTAATTGAGGTCACATGTACATATATGTATTTGTCACACAGATACCTGAAGTGTGCAATGCACATACTGTTGTTATACTGATATGTCATACAGTAGTAAAAGCTAAACACACAACACATTGACCAACAGTATCACACACACACACACCCAGCAATTGCAGAATTCAAACACCTACCTCACCATTTTATGATACTAGAGAGATACGCATTAACACGACACTCTATATGCTTTACTGAGAGTTTTTATTTCCAATGCTATATTTGTAGGATGCTGACATCATGAGACTTGCCAAACAGGAATGTAACACTTTTAAGGTGTTTGCCTAGTCTCCAAAAGGGCAATACTCTCAAAGGAACTCACACAGACACATACCCCCACACACAGTCAGCAATTGCAGGATTCAAATCCCTACCTAACTAAGGTTAGGATACTGGAGAGATAAGCATTAACACAACGCGCTATATGCTTTACTGGGGTTTTTCATTTACACTGCTGTATTTGTGGGATGCTGACATCATCAGACTAGACATGGTGATGTGTGTGCACTTAGATATATGCAATCCCAGGACTGAGACATGGGGGACAGCAGGTGTTACCAGCATGAACAGGACTCCACAAATCTTACCTTGTCTGATTTATCTGTGGCCCAGTTGACAATCCATCCGATGACAATACATATTTATGCACAGGTTGTTGATTTTGTGGATACGACATGTGTCTGGGATGTTGGAAAAGGCCTATTCAAAGTGTATGTGGGACGTGTGCAGCTCATTTCATTTATGTATGTCTTGGGTGGCTGCCTTGCAAACAGTCTAGCAGGTTTGGGAAACATGATCTGCCCATGACCAGTCTAAAGTTGGTAGGGTTGTGTGTTTATAGGCTTCCAATAGCTCTGTTTCTGACTTCAATCCTGAGCGACTCCATGGCCTTGCAGATCAGACTTCATCGGCTTATAAGACTATAGTTCCCATGGTCTGTTGTGCACCAACACTTGTGTAGTGTGCCATATGTTGCTGTAACCCATTCAACAGTTTCATATCCTGTAGAGAGGGTGAGGCTCAACAGACTGTTCAGGTGCAGGCTCTGTTTGTTCTGCAGTTCACTTATGAAACATATAGGGGCACAATGTAATCCAATTGATACCATGTTTTCAGCTTTGGAAGGAGCTGTTTACCCATTCTACATGTGATATCTCATGGTATGATGATAGGGACTTTTGTCAGTAGGAGGTGGGTATGTATGTATGGGCCTGTCTGACAGGATGTTGGCATTGTCAGTCATTTACAGTTGGCCCTGACTCAGGACATATATGAGTGTACATTGCTATTTATGACATAGCTGAGGGTAGTGTCATGGTTCTGTATGGACTCCTTCGCAGATAATCTTTCCATGACCTGGATTGGATAGTGTTTGCAGTGCACATTGTTTATTGATGATACTGATTTCATTTTTTTTCCCTTTGTTTTTCAACTTTCTATGACCAACCTAAGTATCTGTAGTACATATTTGATTATGACAGGGTTCCATTATATTATGTATGTGTCTGTTGTCAAATCACTGTGTGCACAAGTCAGGACTGGTGAATTGTGAGAGGTTCCTGGGTTAACACATGCAACTGCCTGATATGTGTGGCCCACTGCTGTACTCACACATGGCCTGTGTGTGAGCATGCCCAGTTTGGCCTTTCAGTATGTTGTTGCCTGACATTTGCCTCATTTATTCAAGTGTGTGAGCATGCCCACTGTGACCTTTCAGTATGTTGCTATGTGAAGTCCACTACATTTGTTGACGTGTGTGAACACGCCCAGTATTAACATTTATATTATACGTGTGTTGTAAATCGAGTTGTATTTTTAATGCAGGGCTCACCTTTGTGTCATAACTCTACAGGGATTATGCTGTGCCTGCGGGGTTTCCAGGAGACACTTTGCATAGACTTATCAACATTTATTCCTACAGGCTGACCAGTGGTACAGTACTGTGAGTATAGTGCACAGTATCCTGGGTTCGAGGACTTTCACTGCTTCATATTTTCATACTGGGCAGACCAGACTGCTTAAGGAACAGTAAAGCAAATATGACCATGTTTACCTGCTTTTGCTCAACTATGCCCAACTTTGACCAAACTTGCACAACATTGCTCAATGTTAACCAACATTGCTGAACGCTGCCAGTATTGCTCAACATTGCCCAAAGTTGTGCTACTTAGTGTGTGCAATTTTGTTTACATATACTAAATAGTGATAAAAGCTGTTTAGCACTGCTTTATATTGCTTAACACATGGCAATCATGATTCAGGTGGTGCTGCAGGGCTGCCTATGTCGGATGCACATATTACACTCTCTATACATGTTTGATAACAGGTAGTGTCAAGTTATGCATCTCTTTTACTATATGTGCGAGTCAGAGAGAGGTATAATTTCCAGGGTTCCTACTGAGCCAGTGTATATGCTATGCGTTGCCTCTTTGCAAAGACCAAAGCATACTGGGCACGCCTCCTTCTGCCTACTGGGGCAGGTTCAGGTTGTTCCTCCTCTGAGTCACGCTCTGCCTGTGATGTCTTTGGCAATGGTGGGGGGCTGTTTGGCCTGGCCCTATGCTGCTCCTGCTGCAACTGTTTTCACAGGATCATATTATGTAGCATAGCACATACCATGACTATTTGGGTACATGTAGTTGGTGAGTACTTAAAGGCTCCACCAGATGTGTCCAGGCACCGGAACCGTGACTTGAGCAGACCAAACACATGCTCGATTACATTTCGTGTTTGTGCGTGTGCCTCATTATGGCATTCCTGTTCAGGTGTGTGTGCATTTCTGATGGGTGTCATCAGCCACGGCTCGAGTGCGTATCCAGCATCCCCCACTAGGTGACCATGAGGGATGTCCCATTGGCAAATGTGTGGTACAGCTGTGTCAGATGCCAGATATGGGAATCATGGTAGCTTCCAGGGCAGCCAGCACACACATTCATTATTATGCCCTGGGCATCACACATGACCTGGCAGTTGATGGAGGGGAAACCCTTGCGGTTATAGTAGACCCTACCCCGCTCACCAGCATATGTGCTTACAGTCTATTGCACCCACTACCTCAGGGTATTCCGCTATTTGCTGGAAAAGACGCATATTGCTGGCCAATACCTCACGGGAATTGGGGAAATATACATCATCACCGACATGTGCTGACATGGCATTCAGGAACTGGTGCAGTACCCTGGATGCTGATGACTGTGAAATCCCCATCGTATCACCAGTTGGTCTCTGGAAGGTACCCGTTGCTAGTATTCTTAGGCCAACACATACCTTGGTTTCCACTGGAATGGGTTCCCCTCTGTTGGTTCTGTGTGTGAGGCGTGGCCTGCACAGCTCAACAATTTGCTGCATGAGGTCTCTGTCCACTCTATAGTGCTCCACTATCTCCAGCTCATGTAACCCCTGGTAGGTTACCCTGGGCCTGTACACTCTTCTCTGTCTCCTCACTGTGGGTTGCTCAGCAGCATTCGCATTGTCACCACCCTCAGCATGTTGCATATGTCGCCTTATAACAGCAATGGCAGCCCCTAACATTTCTTTGTCTCAGTAAAGCTTTTTCAGTTTTCACTTCTATTAGCTTACTGCTGTGTTGCAGTGTCTCTGAGAAAAACATAGTGGAAAGTTGTTTGCAGAGTTTTAAGTGCTGGGCTGGGCTGGGCTAGTGTACTGCCTGTGTAATTGGCTGATTCTGATTGCTTTCACCTGCTAGCTCTGCTACTTCTCCTTGGTTAACTTCCTACTATTTGTTGTGCTTCCTTTTCCCTTTCTGTTTCCATGGGTGGCAGCACCGCGCAAACAAGGGCAAGCACGTGCACACCAGCTCACATGCGCACACATGCTTACACGGCCTAACACTTGCTGACTCCAGCTTAAACGCGTGCACACAGGCGCAAACACGCTTACACAGGTTTCAACATCCTTACACTTGCTTACTCCGGCTTAAACGTGCGCACACAGGTGCACACGTGCGCACACAGTCTTACTCAGTTTTACAGGCATGCACACGCACGCATACACTGTGCAGGCACTTCTACAAGACACTTTAGTGTTGTCCATGGCATACATCTTCTATTTCTTGCCTTTAGCTGGGGTACCTGTAGACACGCCTCTTCCAGTGATGGGTAACTGACAGCAAACACATGCCACTCTGCTCCAATGAGCTTACATTCTTTCATACATATCCCCCTCATGATGTCACCTATATTCTACTCTGATACTCCCCTTATCCTTCTCTTACACTCCACAAACTTTGCTCATTTGCCATGTGAAATTGGGATTCACTATCCTTACCCTCATTTGCATACGATTGCCTACTAATGCTTGGTTACATCTCTTAGACTGAGCTTCCCCCCTTAGCAATCTCTACTCAGTAGCCATGTTGTCTTCAGCCTGCCATTCACTTGCATGGCAGATGTATATTTATCATGAAATGCCTATTTTTGGCTTTTAATTTTAATTATTTGGGATTTTACAGTGCAGCACGTTTGCGCGACGCTGCGCTATGCTTAAACTTTGGAGGTCGAGGTGAAAAAAAATTATCAATTTTTATTTTTTGCAACGGGTAGAATTGCCAATGGCCATATATTTGGCCATTGGCATGCTTCCTCAACTGGATGCATCCTTTATTTGGAGCTGTCACGGCTCTGTTTTGCTAATTGACAACTGAGTACATTCTGCACATAGCACTACTCTTACTCGGACAGGTTAGGGTTTCCTGGATCACAAATTTACCTCATTTGCATAACTTTCTGCGGCAATTGAAGACATTTGCATGTCCTAGCCCTTTCCGTGTAAGAGGAGTTTTAGGAGCTCTGTTGCACGCCCCTGCCGGCTGTTCCTGGATCGCTCGGCAGACATGTTGGCTGCATGGAGTCTTACTCTACTCTTAGACTCCGTGCAAGCCTTCGTGAATCCAGCCCATTGGTTAAGAATGGATACACCTAACATGACAATGATTTAATATTACAGAAATTTTAGAAAGTTTTTAAAGAAATTAAAGGTAAGTTATAATAGAAATAAGAATTGCAGTATGAAGTGAAACAAAAAACAGTGTTATGGCACTCAGGGAGAAAATAATAAAAATAAGGAACTGAGTGAAGAATGGAGAGTAAGGAGGTACAATGTATGAAAAGGTGCTTGTTCATATTTAGGAATATAGTTTATCCTGGGGTTGAGGATGAACAGAGAAAGATTTCGGCTGTAAAGTATTTCAGAATTTTTTAAAGGACCAGAGGACCTGATGGATACAGGTAAGGAGTTCCAAGCCTTAGCAACATGCTGTAAGTACAGACCATGTCCAGCAGATTTGATAAGTTTGTAGAGACAGAAGAGTTTTTGTTTCACTGGATCTTGATGACTGAATGGGAAGATAATTGTGCAGGATGGATTTTACTATTGGACTAGCAGATGGATGCTGGATAATTTTATAGCTGTTAAGAAGCTGTGTATAAGATAGTTGGTGGGGTTACTGTAACCAATTTAAGCTTTTTAGTGTTATACACTCAAAGGGTTGCTGCAGACTTAATCACTTTTATTGTAGCATTATTCAAGTTTTGATTTTTTTAAGTAGTGGCAAGTATAGCTTTAGTTGTGTTGGTGAGAAAAATTTTATTTCTGTAAAACATTCCTAGTTTTTGGTGAGTATCTTTTATGCAATTTTCTATATGCTGGGCAAATTTAAAGAGTAACTTCAGTGGTTGTATTATTAAGGGACAAACATTTAAAATTGTGTTCTTTTCATGAGAGAGGGATTTGGGGGAAAAGTAATTTCCTTGGGAGATTGAGCATGACTTGTAAATTATGAAGCCATGTTTCAATAGCTGTTAAAGCTTATTGAATAATTTTTTGGAGATGTTCTAGGTTGTCTGATGTCCATATGAGTGTGGTGTATTTTGTGTATTGTATTAGGAAAGCCTGCGGCGTGAACGTGTGGAGGGTGTTAGTGAAAATGTTCAAGAGTAATGGAACAAGGACATATACATACATACATACATACATACATACATACAAACAAATATTTCAAGCATGGGTATTAGTGTCCTTCTAGCCCATTAATTAACCAAAACAGCCATTCCCATCATATTTGCCAGTCTGTTTTTAAAATATCTAAAGTAGTGCTTGCTTTAATGTACTTTGGTAGTCTACACCATGCATCACCAACTCTTTTGGAGAACCAATTAGTACAATTCTCATTCCTATAGAATCTTCTACATAGGTTGTCTGATGATTCTCTACTACTTTTTGATAAACCCAAACATTCCCAGAGGTAGTTGTCTCTAAATGCGCTATATATCTGAATAAGGTCTTAAATACGTAGATGAGTCACTGTACAAGTTCAGATATTTTAGTCTTTCATAATAACTTAAATTTTCACTTCCATGGATGCCCTTGGTATATTCTGATGTTCTCTTTCCAGTTTACTCATGCTTGTTGTCTTATAAGGTTTCCATATTATTAGTCCTCACTCAGGCTTGGGTCTTCATCATTTCTGATTTCCTAGACTTTATAAATCTTTTCATACAACCTATATTTCTATAACTGTCATTAACCAGTTGGTTGCTATGATTAGAAAAAACTCAAAGCTGGATCTTCCCATATACCCAAGTCCTTAAATGAATCGAGAGTTTAAATCACCGTGTGCTGTATTAAATATTCAACTTTCAATTTATGTCTCCTAAATCTCATATGCTTAATTTTTGATGTATTTATCAGCATATTAGTCTCCTGTGCCCAAATGGTCAATTTAGTCAAGTTCTTTTTCAGATATGCCCTATCTGTAACACGTGTAATTAGTTTACCCAGTTTCAAGTCATCTGCATACAGACTATATAGCACCTCAGATGAAAAAGATCTGAAATATACAATCTAAACAGGCATGAGCCAAGGAAAGAGCCCTGTGCAACACCCTGACTAAACCAAGTAATTCTATTGTCCAATCGATGTATGATACTTGCAGTGTCCTATTTGTAAGCCATGCAGCTATGTGTCTTAAAAGTACATCAATACCTAGATGCTGTAATTTATTGATCAGTGTTTTGTGTATGACTCTATCAAATGTTGAAGTTAAATGTATATAAATTACACAGCACAAATTTTCATTCATACCTGTTATTATATTGTTACAAAACATCATGATACAGGCGGTAATAAATCAATTTTCAACATATGCATGCTGATGGTTTTAAGTGCCAAACTTTTTCAGTTCTGAAAATAACTTATCCAATATTACTTTCTCCATTATTTTTCCACAATATAAAATTGCAGTTAATTTATTATTTATTTATGTATTGGCATTTGTTTACCGAGAAAATCCACTGGGCAAAGAGAACCCATTTTCAGTGGAGGCCAGGGAAGAAAAGCTCCATTATGTAACAGTACATAACATATATAAACAACAATTAGAGGATACAAGCTATATTCACATAAACAGGCAGTAATATACAACAGTTGACAAAGGTGTATAAACACAGTTATACACAGGTTTATACAGGCAGAGACTATAAACTAGTCAAGTTATTGCAGTATTAACACTAGATGTAGTGTTCTGAGGAAAATAATAAACTATCAGTATTTTAAAGCTGTTAAAGGGTAAAGGCAGCATGGTGAAATGACAGTGTAGTTGGCTAAGTAGGCAAAGATGGAAAGTGGATCCAAGTTAATTTGTTTGCCTTGAGTAGTGATAAAGAGAATTTGGAGAGGTAAGGTTGTAGCTTAAGGTGAGAACAGACTTATAGGCTTACATACAGACTTAAGGGTCTGTATGATTCTACCTTTGTCCTGGCCCCTTTTCCCTTTAAGACAGGTTTAATAAGTGCATGGCTCCAATTTTGAGGAATCTTCCCGTATTTATATGACCTAGTATATAACTAATATAATGGTACTGTAAGTTCTTGCTGAAGTGTTTTTAGGTCATTATTACTAATTCCATCTCCTCCCTGTGCTTTGTTTGGCTTCAGTTTTTCTGTAGGCTGATAATTTTCTGATAGAAAAATATTACCATCCCCTATAATCTGTGTGTTACATAACAAAGCAGTGTCTTTTTAGTATGTATTCTCTTTACTTTACAGAAAATTATCAGTTTCTTTTTCTTCTGTGTTACTTCTTATGAACTTCTTCCTTTCTTTCCTTTTGTATTTCCTTCTATATGCTCTGAATCCTCAGATTGCCAAATACTTGAAACCAGAATTCCAAAGGTGTCAGTGGCATTATCATGTTTCCCAGGAGCTGAGTGATCCTTACAAAGAATAGACACATCCTTTCCTGTATGTTTTCCTTTGCTCTTTGTCTAACATTATTTAACTGCTCAGCCCAGTCATTAATATATGTAGCAACAGTTCTCCAAGCTGTGCCAATTGCACAAGTGCAATCGTCATCAGTAGGTCTAGATGTACTATTACTGGTAAGTAAATCATGACATGAAGAACACAGATCACCAGTGTTGTCAACTGTTGCCTTCACATATACATTATATGTATTATACTGTACTTTAGGAAATCATTAATGGCATACTCATTTAAGGAATCCATATTCAGCTGCAAATGAATAAAACTTTCTAAAAGAAAAGCATAATCAAAATCAGTTACTACAGAATTTAAAGAGAGCTTAACTTCCAAGAGAAAAGTCTCACAAACTATATACAACTAAATATCAAATTAAGTACAGTAAATGTGTTGCTTTTACCATACAATTCGTGAAAGTAAGACAAAACCTGGAATTCCTTTATGTCATGTGCAAATGGGTGAAGTAGCTTCTGCTCACTATCCCTCACAGTCACACATCTTTTTAATAGCAAAGATCAATAAATCAAAAACAAAGAAAGGTGTGTTTAGATTAGCTGTGGTTTGTCCTCTCTGCAGTAAAACAACAAAATATAAATCAAAGTAAATCTTCTTGTCTACAAGTTATCCCTTCCTTCCTACCAACAATGAAAAAAGTGTGTAATAAATTCAAATAAAATATGTTACTAAGCTACAGTACAGTCAATCACAAACCAATATATGATTGTTGAGATAAGCTCTGGATTTTCTGGACAGAGCCTTGTGGGTGCACCGGTGGTGACTGGGAGGTATGGAGAGAGGGTGCAGTGTCATTTTACTGACTGATCCTGTTGGACAGGTAGCTTTTGAACACAGAAGGGTGTGCTGAGATAAACCTTGTGAAGACATTTGAATTAGAAGTAGAAATTTGCTGTGACAAACTGTGTCAGAGGCTTTGGACAAGTTTAGAAATAAGGAAAAGACTTGTTTGCTTATCTCTAGCTTTATTGACAGTCTATATAAAGGATAGAATTGCAGTTTTAGTACTGTGTGAAGGACATGATCCATGTTGTATGGAGGATAGGAGTTGTTTCTGCAGGAGATAGTTTAGCAATTGTTTTTAAAAAACATTCTTCAAGTCTGTTTTTTGGGGAGGGGGGGTAAGATTGCTATAGGTCTAAAGTTATTAATGTCTATTAAATGTCCTCCATTGTGTAGAGGGATGATGTGTAATTTGTTTTCAGATAGGAAGAATACGAGATTCTTGGACTGATCTATTTATAAGGATAGGCAATGCTAGTGGCTGCTATTTTAAGGTGCTCAGTTGGAAGGTCATCAGCTGATGCAGAGCATGGTTTGAGTTTGTTTAAGAGTAGTTTTATATAGGATGTGGACACAAGCTTGAAAGTGAATGTGGATGCGGTGATATGTGTCTGTTGGGCATGACTGGGATATGTTCTGGAATCCTTGGTTAGGGATTCTATACTATCTATGAAATAAGAGTTGAATTCTATTGCAGTTGTGAGTGGTGATTTGTTGGAAGAGGGATTAGGGTTGAATGTTTGCCCAGGGTGTAGTATATCTTTAATGACTGATCAGATTTTTTTAGGGTTTTGTTTACTATTGTTCTAAAAGTTGTTATAGTGTGTTTTTTGTCTTCATTTATTTGCTTTTAAGTATAGTTGTAAAGAAATCTGAAGTTTTCAAAATATTGTGGAGTTTTATATTTTTGCCATTATTCATATGCTTCTATATATACTGCATTAGCACTCTTTATGGATGGTTGCATTATTTGTTTTTAGTCTCTTCTTTTTTGTAGTTGCAAGGCTATTTAGGATATTTAGGAAAGTTGTATTGAATTCATTTACAGCATCATGAAAGGCGTGGAATTTTAAGATGTCCCAGTTAATAGATGACAGGATAGTGGTAAATATTGCTGGGTTAAACTTGGACAGGTTGTGTGTTGTTTACATGGATGTGTGAGATGAATACTTGCATAGCTTGTGAGATGGTCCCTTACAGTGTTTGACATTGTACCTGTGGTGGTGAATTTGCTAGGATCTCACATTAGGATCCAGTTTAACAGGAATCTAATAAGGGATTTTTATGAATTTATAAATTATTTATTTACATACAATAATGAAAGCATTTAAACACACAATACTATTTACTACTTTATTCATGCTTCCCACTGGCTTCAACCAGCATAGCTGTTCTTCTACCCTGCTGACATTTGTTATAATTCCTTTTCTCATTGGCTAGAAAGAAAGAGATGGTACAAGACAATTGGTATTTGCCTGAACCTCTTCTTTCATTAATACTACTGATCCAACTAGTTCTAATATGTAAGGCATTTATTTACTGCTGTACTTGCCTTCAGGGCATTTATTTTAATACTTATAAGCAACTGGATTTTCACACTGTGTCTATCTTCCCTATATTGCAAGTTATACAACAATCATTACACTTTTATTGGTGTGACCAGCTTGTCTGTTTGGTGGAATGGTGTTTTAAAATGTATGATTTGACAATAGTCTGTGAATTGTGCTCAGGCAGATGTTCTGTACACATAGAAAATGTAGCCATTCAAAGAAGTTTTTAGTTCCTAAGCTGCACAAAATGTGTACTTTGATAGTTTTCTAACTAATAATTCTAAGCATATAAATGAATGGCTTAAAATGTATATAGAAATAATACAGAAGTAATGCAAATGTCCATTTCTTACTAAAGTATATGCTTGTCATTAACTTGACACTGCAGCTTCCACCCCCTCCCTCAAACCTCTACACTCACTAGGGTGTGGTGCCTAAGTTTAGCCATCTTGTATGTGTGGTTAGTATTATGGAAGAAATGACTGTCTTACACAATTGCAATACTAATAAATATTTTTCTGGCCTACACAAACAGCATTTTTTCTTTAAAAAATGTTTGCATGTAGTTTAATTACTACCCAAGATAATGCAATAGTAAATGGAATTATGTGGCAAGGTATATATATATATATATATATATATATATATATGTGTGTGTGTGTGTGTGTGTGTGTGTGTGTGTGAATGTATTTTGTTTCTTTTTGTATAACTACATACATTTATATACATGAAAAATACTAATACTCATGCAGATGTATATCTTTAATTTACAGACACACACATATATATATATATATATATATATATATATATATATATATATATATATAATATATTTGCAATTATATAATTATGTTATGACAGAAACAATCCATACATTTGAATACAGTTACAGTTCTATGCACAGATATGTTTATGCTTTATTTGCATTATTATAATAGCATTATAATTACATATTTGTAGTTACACCTATTTTTTCTAGCAAATGCCTTCAGTTATCCAACCTTCTTATAGATTATTTTTAACTTTAATGTAACCAAAAATGAGAAAAAAAGTTATACTAACTATAGAACTCTAGCATTCTCACGACTACCTGGTCAAGCCACCTGGCCATCTGGTCAAGCCTTTGCTTCTGTAGGTCATTATATCTCTGGTAAGACTGTTGGGTGGAAAGAAACAGGCTCATCCAACTCCTACCAGATGTCAATTTCCTTCCACTCACTCTTCCTTATGCATGCCTTAATTTTATGCAGGTATGAGTCACTAAGAAGGTAGACCATAATCTTGTCTTCCTTATCTGACCAACTTGGAGCGATGCTTCATGCCTTCACAAGTGCTGCCATAATTTGAAATGGCAGAAATAAAATGAATAAAGTATGTCCAGTTCTGTGATTCACAGATTTAGAACTACTTCCTCTGGGATGTGACATCACCTTAACCAACCCCAGTTAACCATTAGGGGCATTGGGCCAGATACTGCTATTATTGGCTAGTTTGGTATAACCAAAAATGCTTTGCCACATACATGTTTTTTAAAGGAATACTTTCACATTTCATTTATTCAGTTAATAATGCAATCACCACTTTTTATATTGCTTACAATTGATTATCTTGCTATGCATTGCCTTAGTTGCCATTCTTGGAGTGCTACACCTGAATGTCATTTATACATGCCTCATGCAGAAGAGCAGCAGTATTATTATTATTATTTTATTGTTGTTGTTGTTGTTTAAGGGGATCTTTGTGCTGAATTAAATACTGAGTGTCAGGAAGTATACCAGATGATGTTAAATGGGTAGTGATTATACTTCATAGTTGCCCAAACTGTCATACATATGCCTCCATTTTGTTTTTTCTTAACGTATTTGGTTTTGAGTATATCTGAGACTATCCTTCCTTTCCTGCAGCATAGTTGGGGCTGCTGAGGACTGTTACAGACTCTGCTGCTGTCCCAGTGTGCTCAGGCAATTTATATACATATGTGGCTGTATACATTTGTGTATTGCTGTGATTTATAGAAATAAATATAAAAGGGTCTACTATGCATACAAAATGTATAAATGGACCTGAATTTATGTAAAATACTTCAACACCACCATATTAACTTGTGGTTACTCGAGTTAAGTGGCAAATGACTTCAGAAATGGCAGACTTTTTAGGAAAGAAAAAAACTAATCTAAATATTATAATTTAATATGAAACACTTCAAAATGATTCACATTTAATGAGTTCACTTCAAGAAATGTACATATGATGGCCTTAATGAAGAATGTAAAGCTGTCACTTGTAAATGGAAAATCATGACAGTAGTAGTGGAAGTGACTAGTGATCACAGAAAAAATCATTTACTTTAGTATGATGTAGTGAGTATGCATAATAGAAATGCAGTGCTTTAACTGTGAAGTACTGAAGCAGTAAGAATGCATTTTTGGCTGAACATACATGTGTCTTTAGTTGAACAATTCTAAGTGTCACTGAGGAATGAAAAATGATGTTATAATAAATACAAGACAGCTGTCCAAGCTAGGAGAAGGATGAATCTGTTAAAGTGATTGCTTTACTGTTCTCATTGTATTTATGATGCTGCAGACATTAGTATAGCACAACTTTACTTGGCTGAAGTGAGATGTTGCGTGTGTATTTAATAAAGGGTTTTGTGTTACCTAATATTTCCTATAGAAGGATGGCAGGCACACTATCATTGTTGTGTTATTTGACTGATGAGTTGCATCCAGTTTTTTTTTTTTTTTAGTTTTTGTGTATGACTGTGGCATGTTTTTATGTGCAGTAAAGATGCAAAACTGGAGATCAAGGCAGAGAAAGGACCATACCTCTCAACCTCTTAAAGCAAGGCATCTGGACAAGGCCCTGAATAATGGGGGACAAAGGCCCATAAATAGGGACAAGTTTTAAATATTCCTCTTAAAAACTTAGAAAGTTGACAGAACAACATGTTATTCTTCAGTATGAAATTTATGAAGGGTATGAAGTCTGAAACTCAAATGTCTGTCATTATTTTCTGTTTTCAGTCTTGAATGACTTGCCAATAATTTGTTAGAAAACCACAATTTTATGAAAAATAGGCCAAAAAATATGAGCCAAAAATCTGGGCATTCTGCCAAATCTGTATAGCTGAGAGGTATGGAAAGTACAACCACTGCCCTTAGAAAATATGACAAATGTTTGTGGGTAATGGGCTGCCCAAACAAGCTGAGAGGGCAAAACTCTGGAATCAAGCTGTCCTGGACATTAATGCAGTCAGCAGAAGAAACTGTACATTAACACAATGTAGGAAATAGGAAAATGATACAGTAGGACATACTAGAGCTAAGGTAAGGCAGAGTGCGATTGCCCATACCATTATGGGGGAACCATCAATTATCCCTTTAACACTAGATGAGGAGTACCTCTTCTCCATCCATGGGGATGACTGACACAGAAGATGATGGCACTGGAATAATCAGAGGTAGTCTGCACACTGAATACTACCAACACCTGCAGCAGCCACACTCATCTTCTCAGGAAGGCTGGTTTAAAAGTAGTGACATATTTATGTAGAGAAACAAATGCTGTGATGGAATGATTACATTAAACACATGACACATGCTGGGATGGAATGACTACATTAAACATGTGACAATTACTATTAATAGGTGAACCTTTCACATCTGCACAGAATGACAATGAAGGCAGTGTGCTTCTTAAATGTCCCCAAAAGTTCCCGCACATCCTTATTAAGCATACCATAGTGTATGCTATTAATTTTTTGGTAACATTTCAAATAATTTTACAGGTTCTGTAGAAGAAACAAACACTTCTACTATACATATAAATTTGGAGGATATCAGCAGCAGAATAGCTGTTGAAGATGACGATGATGATGATAACATAGTTATATTTATGAAAAAGCCTGAGGTAAGTGGCATGCAGTCCTCATGTTTAATAGCAGGATCTCATACCCCCTAAACATGTTAGTAACTCTGTAGCACATGCTGATATTACATTACAACTTTACAGGGGGGAAAAACCTGCACTTCTAAACTGATATCTCCAAACCCAGACAAACACTTTAGGATCATGATGACATTCCAAGATATAAGTGTCCACAGTGACACATTTACAAAGGGGAGCCAGAGATAGGAGTTTATCAAAGCTACCCCAGAAAACATATAAAACATTGGCTGCTTTGCAGCAAATGCTCCTTGACATTGTTAGGGCTCAGGGCACTACCACACACAGTCAGCAGGAAATGGTTAAAGTCCTCCTGGGAATATGTGAGGATTTGCAGCACTACATAGAAATGGCAGAGAGTAAGGATAATGCCATGATCACACTGATGTGTAGTATGGTGACACACCAAGCATCTGCAGCTGCCTCCATCTTACACTAATTAGGACTTAGTAAACTCAAGTAGGAGTCAGTCTTGGAAGGGAAAGAAGAGGTCGTGCTGTCAGGACATGGCAAAGAATCACATGAGACTACAACTGCTTCTCAAAAATGTATTTTAACTAGATGAGGGAACAAGCACAACAGACTTCATACAGGCCGTGTCAGCATTCATTTATACCTTGCAAGACCTTTCATTCAAGATCTGAATCTCGGTCACGTGGCACTGTCAGATCAGTGTTTGCAGGATCACCTACATCAAGAGGGTCACTACAGCAGACCACCTCACCATCCAGCTCTTATGACAGCCCCTCTTCAAAATCACTTGCATTATCACCTAGCCTATCTTTAAGAGATGTATATGACACATTTCAACTTGATCTGTTGTGATTCAAGTGTGACATTTCTGTTACAATTTGGCATTCACAAACAGAGTTTAATGTTTAAATCTAAGGAGAATAAGATATTAAGAAAAAAAGGTGGGCTTAGGACACTTTGTACCTGTATACATTTCATTATTGTAATAGTGGCTAGAAAGTGCTACCGAGTGCAAGCAGATTTGGCTTGGCCAAGACAAGCAGCTCACAATGGGAAATAACAAAGCTAGGAGCAAGTGACAGCAGCTTCAAGGATTATGATGTTAATCGAATAGGTGAAACTTGTCCTTATATAATATATCAGTGGACAGTGCAGAAAAGCAGGAACATTTACGAATCACAAACAGGGAAGAGAATGCCTTCATTAACATACACTGTTTTTTATCATTCCTCATTTATATCTCATTATGATTTCATTTGCTTAGGCTTATTTATGGCCATTGTAAATTAGCATTAGTGGCCTCTATTAAACAAGACTTTGTTATGCTCATTCACGAACAGCATGGATAGCCTTAACCCATTTGCATGATAACTTTGAATATCATCATAATGTAAATGCACAACAGAATCAAGGCTTTGGTGGATGAGTAAAATAAACATTAAATTGACATCCGATGCATCATCTGTTGCATCTGTTGCTACTTCTATGATGGCAGCTAGTCATTCTAGTGAAGAACTACCTTATAAAGTCATTTATATCACTACTGGTGGATTTAGTACATATCGAACCCTGGGTAATTTCAAATCAAACCCCCCCCACACACGTGCACACACACACACACACACACACACACACACACACACACACACACACACACACACACACACACACACACACACCACACACCTTTTCTAGGGCCATGCATAAATGTATATGCTCTTTTGGATTCGCCTTTCTAATTGTTTTAAATGCAAAAATAACTTCCAGATTGTTTTTAAGTTACACTTACTGGCTATTAAGGGAAATGGCAATCAAAACCAGAAAGAAACAGTCCAGAATGGAGTAAAATCCAATTCAAACACACACAAAACAACAAAAAAAAACAACATCCAAATCTTCAAACAAGGCACAGAAAACAATTTATTCACAAAATAGTTGATCTCTTTAATTCCAAAATGTTAGAGGACTTTTTCAAAACTACTAACATTTGGTTTTACTCTGCTTATAAAAACAAATCAACTGAGCATGTCACCAACATACTACTATAAGGAAATACCTAAAAAAAAACAACATAAAACTCTACTTATCAGTAATAAATATTTCAAAATGATAATAAAATAGAATTCATCATTCTCATATAACAGTAAACTTAACTTTTAAAACTGGTAATAGTGAACAATGTTTGTAAATGCTTGGAAAACCTGAAGCATTTAACTGAAGCTACTAAAGTAATTTATCATAATTTAACTTATCTTTCCAAGGTCCACATCTTTCACTTACATAAATACTCTTGTAATGTGGGATGATTGTATATAAACTCTTGATGTCAGTTGTGCCAAATATTCCAAAATGAACAAAAGAAAAAACTCTTTAAAAAAGTGGCAAGAATCTTTCGTCAACTATAAATAAACATTCCTTATATTTTTCAATTGACAATCAACAAGCACAGGTAATGGTTCTGTGGTCAAACCTCTGGCTTACACAATTGGTCTAAATCCGAGATTTAATATGTTAAAATAAATTTTGGGAATTCCAAATATTTATTTATTTATTTTATTTTATTTTACATTTGTTTACCAGGAAAGTCCAACTGAGCAGAGCCACTTTTCAGTAGAGGCCTAGGGAGAAAAGCTCCACACATAATAGACTACATAACAGTAAATAAAAAATACAATAATTACAATAAGTTCAAAGCAAATACATAAGTTCCAGACATTTACACAACAATAATACAAACATAATTGTGAAGTAATAAACAAGATAAAAAACAACAGGCATAGATTGGTAAGTGAAGGTACTGAAATTAGGACAGGAATCAACATGGTGATATTCTTGCTGTACTAGTTAAGGTGTAGTGAGATAAGGAACAAGGACAATGGAGACAGGGTAGGGTGGGGGATATACATATGTGTTATATTTTAGAGGGAATGAAGAAGAAAGGTGGTGGAGGATAGGAGGGTGTAGTTGGGGAGAAATTATTAGAAAGTATGAGAACTACTGCAAAAGATTTTGAAAGTTGAAAAGGAGATTAGTGCATGTTGTGTGTGGCATAATAGCTGAGTATAGGAAAGGATATGAAGGAGCAAGGTTACCCAGAGGTATTGCATGAGCAATACCATGCGTCTGTTAGATATTGTTTGAGGTGTTTTTTAAATTGGGCCATATTAATTATTGTTCTAATGGTATGAGGTAATGTTTTCCAGAGTTTTGCTATGTACTAGGAATATAAGGGGTCACCTGATGAGTTTGAAGATTTACTAACTTGTAATAGTAGCTTAAATATCACAGACACCACTAGGCGAGGAACATACAAATAGTGGTACAACCCCAGGAAAATATCCTGTTGATATGATAAATCCTGTAAAAGTAGTTTAATGTGCACATATGCTATATTAATTTCAGTAAATTAAATGCTTTCGTAAAACTGTCATTGTTTAGTAAATTCAAAATTTTAGCAGCATATTCATAATCCCTAAACTACCACCTTTATCATGTTTCATTAATGTAATTGTTCTATCATTAGAAATATTTCTTATGTTCCTGTACTGGTAAATTATAGCATCTGTTTTTATGGTTCTTGTTATATAATTGTGTATCCGCATGATGATTAAAGACATTGCACAACTTGACTAAGATGAGGATTAAAACATTCAGACCACTTAAGGGTGGAAAATAAAACTGTAGAGTCTGAATTGTAACCAAACATTAAAGGTAAGTTCAACTTATATGGGTAAAGCTTCAAATCTATTAGAGTGGTAGTCACACTGGAAACCAAATTCAGCACAGACATTAATCCCATTTTAAAATTATCCATTTATAATAATGGAAATAATTAATTGTTTAATAAAGGAAAACTGAGTGTTTTAAGTTTGTAGTCTTGAAACATTTTCCAGCTAGAAATGAAAAAAAATTAGAAGTCAATAATAAATTACCAATTTCAGAGCATTTCAATACTAAAACACCACTCAAATTGTTGTTATTATAATCCACCAATGTCCATACCAACAATTACACCCACTTTGACTGTGTATACCTCATATTTGATTGTTATAAAAATACCCACAGTAAAGTGTCCCAAACTGCTTCATAGAAATTTACACTCGTACTACAAAGCCAGATTAACAGTGGTTTAAAAATTAATATATGACAAGAAGGTACATTGCTTTCATGCACGGGCAGCCTGCCACACCCACCCAGCAGTCATGGTTAATTGGTTAATTGCGTACACCTTAGATATCTATTGTGATAAAAATAATGGTTATAGTGATGCATTAATGTTTATTTCATGCAAACACAGAGTAGACAGTGTACCCACAAAGCATTATAACTTAACTTCACAAATACACACATTAGTTCTGCAGACCAGACTAATGGCATGTTAAAATAATCATGTGAAAAGATAAAAAGGTATTTTCATGTACATACTGTTGTTGCTTGTCTTTCGGCTTTTTCCCGGTAAGGGGTCGCCATAGCAGAACTCCGGTCCACTAATGATTGGCAGTAGATTTTTTTTATGAAATGCTGAGGTGCCAGCTCGATGCCCAACCTTCAATGAAGGCATGCCCATTTACGCACGCATGTCTTTCGAACGCTACCCAACCGCGGGGAGGACAGACAGTACATCCACCATTAAACAGAAGTCATAACAACTTTGTTGACTATGTAAACCTCAGGTGGTCTGATTGTGATAATGTATTTCAAATGTATTTAAAAAAGCCACATTAAAGTATAACTCAGGGAGAAAACCTCAAAAATCAGGAAAACGTGTAAATGTAACAGATTCACTTGAGAAATTACTAGAACAACAGAAGTTGCATCCACATGCATTTTTTGAATAATAAGAGGCATGAAACTCTAATGTCTGGTATCACTGAGACAAACAAAACATTTAAAAGGGACACAGCTAACATAAAGCAAAATCAGGGACAGTTGAAAGGCATGATATATATTTTCTTTACAAAAATTGCACTAGTCTTGCAAAACAAGAATTATGGCCAAACAGAACTAGTCAGTTGTTTTCCTATACAGGCACCTTCTGTGTGAAGCAATTTTATTTTTAGCAATTATATTTGTTAATAGAACTACATTTTTTTACATCAACATGCATCTTCTATGTAATAAGTATGAAAGTGTAGTGTCTGCCATCACTGACTGACTGTAATCCTCAGTGATTAATCCAAAAATAAAAAGATATACATAGACAGGGCAAACATATGAGGAATAATCAGGAACAGAAAAAAGGTACCACATCAGCGTGCTTCATAAAAGTCATATTAGCCCTGACAAGCCAGAGTAATGATCAAACAAAAGCAAACATTTTGTTATAGCTCAAAACCCATTTTTTAGTTACAGATTTATCCAGTTGGTGATTAAACTAAAATCATCCATTTGTGGTATTATATGGTATTAGTCTGCATATATGCACATTGTTTGTATGTAAAAGACAAACTCAGCAATATGAGGGCATATAACTAACAAATTCCAGAACTCAGAAGCCATGATCTAATACTATGAATGACTCTACAATTAGTACAGAGGGAATATATTAAAAGCAGATGAACTATGCTGGTTCTTTGGTCAATACTATGCTGTTGACACAGAGAACCATTTGTAACCTAGCCATAACACCCTTAATCATATATAACCACTGGCATAACTAATTTACACATAGTTTCAACTTCTTTCAAAGAGGGCTTGAGGGGGAAGACATACCTCGAGGGAACTGAACCTAAGACTTGATCCAGTAAGAGTTTATTCAGCAGAGCATTAACTAAGTGAGCTGTTGCAAGAGTGGTAAATTAATTTGTAAGTGTTAACTCCACTAAGAATCAAACCCATGACCTTTTAAACAAAATGTCAGCACCTTACTATTGAACCAAGCTAGAATACGATGTAATAGAGCAACATGTTTTACATAAGCATGCATCTGCTAACCAATAAGAAGTATGAAACTCTAATGTCTAACATCATCGGCTGACTTTAATCCTCAGTGATTTATCAAAAATGTATTCACTGCTCTGGCATACAAACTTTCTACAGAGTCTGTGATCAATTACTATAGTTTAAATGAGTTTATACATACAATTTCAGGGCAAGCAAGCTCCTAAACTCAACTTAGACCTGATTATTGTGGAAACAAGTAACTGAAGTTTTCTTTCAGGATGGCTGACTGATAGGATGGTAGAGTCTGTGCAGGATCACAGTTACACTCTCATTCTAGAAGAAGAAACAGAAAACCAGAAATTGCTTTTTCAAAAACATAATGACTAGAAAGCTAAAGAAATGCAAAAATATTATCATAAAGATTTTCCCTTCCACTTAAATAAATTACATTCTATTCCATTTGTATGTGACACAACACTGTTTAAGGTAGTTCTGTGTTTCTTTCTGAAAATGCAGAATAGATATAGTGGACGATGTGCTATAAGTAATGGACAAGTTTCTTGCAAAGTTGCTAAAGCTTTATGAAATTATTTCCCTAGAGAAAGTCAGCAAACTTTCATCTTCAGCCAGTGATTAAATGTTGGAGGTAAATGTTTATGTTTTGAAAGCTATATAACCATATGCTGTCCTACCAGAGCAAAAAAAAAAAAAATGTTAAGTCAAAGAGAAGAACCAAAAATGTGTTGTCTTTTGTATGGGTATATCAAGATCATGTTATTAAGCTATTCTGTTTTCTCACATATCCACAACTTTACTGCTGTTATGGAATCTTGCTCTTGCCTTTCCTGTAGCCATCCTAGTAGCAGTAGGTATTTTGTGACAATGGGCAACTTCCTCATGACTACCAAAGAATCTTTATTGCTACATCACAATGATTTGCTATATGAGATGTAAGTATTTATTGATCTTGGAGGCTACAAATGTAACTAAAAAGTAATCCAGAAAGCAGAATGCAAATATACCTATAACACAAAGCAAATCCACTACACCAATTTGTTTTGAGGTTTTTACAAGAACACAAGCCTCACAGACTAAGTTTATAAACAATGCTTCCATCTGCAAACCAAAGGGTGATAGCTTGCACAGATATATCTTAGACTCACAAGGCTGAAAACTCAAAGCCTTAAGGGTCAGCTGAGGCTGCATCTACCCATTGTAATGTTTTAATATTAAGTGATTGCGCTATCAAAATATGGAGTGATGGTTAGCTCTCTTTCTAGAGGCAGGATACAAAACTTATGAGATCTAAGGTCATTCCATCCTGATGATATTATTAGACCAAGCAGTGATTCATACTGAAGTGAATAGCCTTAGATACACTATGCAGAGGAACGTGCAGGCGTTTATGACAGTTCTTGCTGTTCACGTATCTGAGCCAGGAAACATACCAGTCTTGAGAGGTATTTTGTCATCACCATAATGATGCCAAGATTCAAAGACAAGATAATTGCCTTTAATATTATGCTATACAGCTGTTGTCATTCTAGAAAAATCAGTATGTATTAGCTTGGGGTGGGATATCTACCAACTTTCTTGCTTTACCAAGGATGTTCTTCACCTGTATTAGTATGACTTTCACATTCTGACTAAAAAAACCCTTGGTCTCCTCATAGTACTCTTTTTAGACAGAATCCATTGCTGGATATTTTAGTCTAATTGAGTCTGATTTGGTGCAACATTAAGGTATCTCTAGTCAGTCAGGAGTCCTAACAAAAAACGTCTAAGTTTGAGGTCCTCTTGCATCTTGAGCACACTCATAGGTGTTCATAGGTGTTCATAAGTGTGTTTTAGGCTAATGGCCCTGGAGCCTTTAAAAGCCTAGCCTATAGGATTACCCTGACATTGTGCCACCCGACCTTAGTTTGAGTAGAGCCACTGGAATGAACCCCGGGGTGAATTTTCTATTTCCCATCCACTCATCAAGATTTCTCTTGAAGAGGGCCAGTGAGGTGCTCTGTTTGACATGCATGGGAAGTCTATTCCATAGCATGGGCAGTCTCTGTGTTATGAACCTGTCCCTCCAGCATGTTCTGTTGATTGTGGTAATGAGGTTGAAGTCTCTGGAATGTGAAGTGCAGAGGGATTGGGGTTTCTTTAGATGTAGCATTTCTAACAGAGTTGGGTCAGACATAGTTTTGTAAGTCAAGCAGAGATCACCTTTAAGTAGGTGATATGAGACAGAGAATAGTTGCAGTTTTTTGAGTCTGTAAATATAGGACAAGTGTTTAAGGCTTAGGATCCTCTTTGTGAGGAACTTTTGCAGCCCCTACAGTTGTTGCAGGTGTCTAGTGAGGTACATGCCAAATGAGGCATTGTATTCAATGAGTGGCCTAATGAGGGAAGAGTAGCAGCAGACAATGACCTCTTTCTTCCTGGATGCAAAACCCTTAGTAATGAGATGTGCCACATCGAAGGACTTTCTAACTGCAGTGGCAATGTGGTAGTCAAAAGAGAGGTTGCCATCAACCTGTGTTCCCAGATTTCTCATAACGCCATTTGTGTTCAGTGGACTACCATTGATGTGGTAATTCATGGGAACCAGGTTATTCCCAAAGGGGATGATGACACATTTTTTGGCATTGAGCTTAAGGCCATGGTTCTGACACTGGTCGTTGGTCTCAGTGAGACCTTTCTGTAGGATGTCAACATCCCTTGGGGAGTAAATAATAGCTCCCAATTTACAATCATCTGTGAACTTTGTCAACCAGAGTCCCTTCGTGGTGGTCTAGACTTCAGAAAAGTAGATACCGAACAGGAGAGGACTCAGTACTGAACCCTATGGGACTCCACTCATGACTGCTCGGCAGTCTGACTTGGGTCAGCTACTTTCACACTGTGGGTTTCATCTGTGAGCCAGTTTGCAACCCACCTGGTGATACAGGGGTTGATGCCTAGCTTAGTGAGTTCTTCTATGATTCCTGAGTGGTTAATGGTATCAAAGGCCTTGGCCAGATCAAGTTAGGCTGTATGAACCACCTTGCCTTCATCCACAGCTCTGGTGACTGACTCAAAGAAGTCGACCAAGCTGAGTAGTCATGATCTACCCTTCACAAAGCCATCACAAAACCAAACTGTGTGGGATCCAGAGTTTGGAGATTCCCTATATCCTTGTTTATTAGGTCCATGATGATGTGTTCCATATCTTTGCATATCAGACTCATCAGGCTAATGGAGCAATAGTTCCCAGGCTCTGTAGTCGCTGTTCCTTTGTGGAAAGGGATGACTATAGCACTGTGCCATTCGGTAGGGACAAAGCCTGAGGTGAGGCTGTGACTGAACAGGGCATACAGATCAGTTGCCAGTTCACTCTGTAGTTCATGTAGAACACAGCCAGGGATATTATCATGTCCCATAGAAGCTATATTCTTGGTCTTGGAAATTGCTGTTTTAACCTGTGCAGTAGTAATATTGGGTGCCTGGCAATCTACTGGTACTATGATTGGTCCTTTGGGGGGGATAAAGTTGTCACTGAATCTGTTGGCCAGTAAATTGGCAATATCTGTTGGCTCGGTATAGGAGGTACCATTGTGCAGTAGCTCAGAGCAAATCTGGGTATTGCCGTGGAGATTCTTTACATAACTATAGAAGGCCTTGTGGTTGTCTTTACTGTCTGCTGCAATTCTGTTTTCATAGTTAGCTTTAGAGGATTTGATGAGGGATCTCAACTTTTTGTTGAGGCTGATAAGGGAGTTTTTCCAGTCTTCACCTTATTCCACATCAGTTTCCTCCTTCTGTTGTAGAGTTTGTTTATGGCAGGGACCACCAGATTGGTTTCCTTTTTTTGGAGGACATCATCTTGGTTCTATTGGGTATGGCGAGTGTAGTTGCATAGTAGTTGTGTATGTGTATGTGTAGGTATGTGTAGTTGCATAGATCTGATTTCAAAACCATGAAAGCAATCCCTCAGTTCCTGGGTTTGGTATCCATCATGTCTTCAGAACTAATGGCAGTTGTGGGATGTATCAGTGTTTATCAAGAATACCATCATCTCACAGTTGATTTCTCTGGATTCACATTTCAACTCTTAGATATCCAACATGAAGTAAATAATATTAATTCCCATTTCATACCTAGATATAGGGCACCTTCTATGCCCACTACTGTCCATGTTAAGTATCTTAATGCCTAAGCAGAAATCCACATAAATCTTAATGTCTTTGTACTGGAGGACTTCATCTACCAATCAGTAAACCTGCTTAAGTAGACCACTAAAGATCAGCATGGCTATTGCTTCTGTGACATTATAAACACTGCATTTCTTTTCAAAACAGTTACCCATCTAACTAGAGTCCCAAATAACCTTTCTCTTGTCCTCAGAAATATTGACACTTCTTATTAACCCACATGTGCATTGCCCTCCATCATTAAATCAGATCATAAATCGGTGACCTTTTTCTTTACAATTGATGACACTTTTCCATCAAACACATCCTTGTTTAGGAACTACTTAAAAGAAAACTTTCTACAACTAACTGATGAACTAAATACATTTCACTGAAACCCTTCTCTGATTGTATTGATGAGACAAATACTATGTACATCAAATTAAAAAAAAAAACTTAGGGTGGGATGCCTATATTTGAAAAAATATATCTAACACGAAAAATAAATTACTTAATCCTTGTAAGAGATCTTATTCTCTCTCTCTGTACCTTAATGGCATACTTAAGCAAATTTGCAAAGAGCTTAAGTATAGCATTTGGATACTACACAATGATAATGAAATGAAATAGCTGCTGAAGCCAAAAATAACTGCAAATCTTTATTTAACTATATACGGACATTAAAAACTAACAGATGGCAATGTTGTTAGCTAGTTCACAGTAATATTGCCCATCCTGACCAAAAGTAAAATGATCTGATATTTTTTTGTTTAGTATACCTCAAGTTGTAACTATCCCACAGTCCCAGCCATTCCCTGTAATTATTATGGAACAAGTAATCCGAAAAGCTTGTGATGTTATTCTAAATTGTGGCTCAGATTTGGCCCCTAGTAAATATAGAACCATTACTCTCACAAGCCTCATATGTAAAGGGATAGAATATAGTATCTCAAACTTCATTAAGCTAGACATTGAAAACCTCTTTCAATACTGAACACTAATCAATATGCATTTGTCAGTGGCTGGTCCTGCATCTATAACCCCATTAATTATTTTGTAAAAGACACTGAAGCAGTGGGTAGCAGTTACAAAGGATATTCAATATATCTGTTTAGGGACAAGGCCTTAGCCACCAGCCTCCATGCAGGCATACCTCTCAACCTCGTAGTACAAAAAATATGGGCAAAACCAAAAATAATGGAAGAACAAAGGCACAAAAATAGGGACAGATTTTAAATATTGGTCCTGCAAACTTAGTTTCTAGAATAACCGGTTTTGCATTAGTATGCAGTTTTCTGAAGGATATTAAGTCTAAAACTCAAATTTTTGTCATTATTTTGTGGCTTTAATCCACAATGATTGCCCAAAAACACACATTTTATGATAAGCAGATCAAAAATATGAGGCAAAAATTTGGACAGTTGAGATAGATATGCATGCAGGTATTATTGGTATACCTTTAAATGTCATTATAAATCCATATCTTGTGTGATGGATAGCTGAATACCTGACAGAACCCACATAGTTAGAGTCCCTGATATCACTGAAAGCAAAAAAAAAAAAAAAAATACCAGTGGTGTACAAAAGGATATACAGTTGGTAGTCTCCTATTTGGCTTCTATTTCCTAGACTTTTTAGGCAACATGCCTGCGCTGTGGTTAGATAAATAATTAAATAGGTAGCATCAAATTCTCCCCTGCTCTATCTTGTGTTGCCCTCTCTGTGTCAGAAAGGAACTTTTGAATATGGATTATTGACAAGGTCTGCAATGGTCTCCATACTGATTACTTAGTACTTACCTGTGATCCCAGCACTTCTTGCCTAAATAGTGCAACAGGTGAAGAGACATATAAGGTGAAGAAACATATATAATAAATAAATAACACAATATTTAACAAAGGTAAGACTGCAGTAGGCACAGGTATAAAACAGTTTTAATAGTTGCTAAATTACATTTTCTTTGTAAATCCTTGTTCTGGTGTTAGACTAAATGAAAGGGAAATCACTTTACCATACAAAACATCAACACTGGAGTGGAAATGTAGTTTAAATGAAAAGATCACTGCACATACAAAATTAAGCTACTTTTTTCATATTGTTAAAAATGCTCCAAAGCTGAGGTTTGAAGTATTAATTTAGCTTTCTGCTCATGAACTGAAATATGCCTTCCTTAAGTCATAACACCTGTTGTACATTTTTTTATTAAGTTTTTATTCATCTAAACTTGATGAGGGGTGAAGGTAAATGGAATTCCAGAAAATGTGTTTATGGCTAAGGTTCCTAATAATGTGTCTGTTCTGACAACATTGTTCACATTAATTCAGTAATGAATAATATGTATGTATGTTTAGAAATAGAATTTCTAAATATGTATCTGCTTATTACACTGTGCATTTTACCCCAGCTTTCTAAATTCTATTACACCTAACCTTTATATTACTACAGCATTATCTGAAAAAAGCTCCTTCTGCATTCTGCATGCATGTTCACCTCCAAAAATCTTATCCAGGTCAAGCATTTGCAATTGTTTTCTTGGACCTGTGAGTAAGATGATTTTTCTCACAGCTGAATGGTCTTGTGTTTACTCTTGTCCTCCAGTTGCAGAATGTAGAATTTATATTTTTTGTTCAAATTTATTTCTGCTTCCTGTGTGTGTGCCAGTTCCCTTAGTCCTCCTATAACACACAAGTTGACTGTCTGTTCTAATTTTTATGCATGTATGTATTATGTTTTTCTTCTGCCCTTGTCACCTAAGCTGTGGAAAAAAAGGACCTCTAATGTAGCATTTGACTTCCATGGTTAATAACTAAATGTTTTAGTTCCCTCGCTGCTAACTTATAAGCCTCTTATTAATGAATGGTCTTTCATTACCCAGTGATAAGAAATCCCCAGATCCACTGTGGTGAGAGCCTTCCAGGTGTCCAAAATACAGACAGACATAAGAGATGCTTTTGACTTCACTGGCATCCCAGCTATGCTTGAATTTTTATTGTGTTTGGCCTAAACCTTCCCCTCATGGTGCAATTAACACTTGCATCACTGCAAAGATTGCACATGTCCTTTTATCAATGCATGCATGCTACTCCACATGTGCCAATCACTTGTTGGATGATCACCTGCATGTCCACTCCTGCACTGGATCCTCATATCTTTACATGCATCTATCCACCAGATGATGCTGTGTCTGTAGAGCAATGGTGTGAGCTTGCCTGGACATCTTTCTCTCCCTGTCAGCTGATACATTGTCTCTACCACAAGCTCTGGAAAACTAAATAAATTTAAACACTTTCTGAAATGCCATCCAAACAATCCCCAGGATTCGATAAAGTTTGTGTAGGCTCTGTGTATCCATGAACACAGTCACAATCTTCCCTAGGCAGCGTGCCATAAATATTAATGGTGTGGCGTGCGTAAGTGAGGGCAGAACAATGCAGATATTGAATTTGTGTAACACTGACAGCACACTCACATACCTGTCAGCCCGTTAACCTGAACAGAAGGGGTACAAGACAATTTATTTCACTAATCTGGATTTATTCAAATTTTTTGTTTTGACTTTTGTGTGCTTGTTTGTGAGATGTGCCGCGTTATTTATCTATGCTTAGCTTTGTGTACCCATACATCAGACATGCGCCAGACATGTAAAAATAATAACCGGATGCATTCAATTTTTATTTTTTTATTTTTATGTGCATATTTGCATGATGCACTGCATTATTTAGCTATGCTTAGCTTTGCACATTCATGCAGAAGACATGTACCAGACATCTAAAAATAGAAACTGAATGCTTTCAGTTGTTTAGCTGTACAGTGCTTAGCACAATCCCTATCCATGCAGCAAAGCTGCACTATGCTTACAGTGGCACCTTCGCAGTATGTCCGAAGATACATAAGCTCCCTTCACTACTCCAGTGGTGAGATAGGTTGAAAGATGACATGCAGTGGAGTAGGTCCTGGGTTCAAGTCCTAGGCAGTGACATTTACATATGCTACTGTGAAACTGTGTCAGGTCACTGAAACATCAGCTCACTTTAAATTCAGTTATTGTTCTATTTAGAAAAGATGCGTGATGCTAACCATCACTTAAACATGGATAACAGTCTCTTTATGTTTGGCCATTACTAAGCTTTGCTTAAACATGGGTTGGGCGAGTTTGCGTGATGCTAAGCGATGCGATGCATTTTTGAAAGTTTCAGTATGACGCGCAATGGTGGGAATGCATCCTTGGAGCCTGATCTTGTGTGTGGATTTGGTGGTCATGGGGGAAGGATTGAGCTTTTGGGCACAACATTGGGATGTTCAGGTGTCAAGAATTTTTATTGGACTTCTGGTATAGCACCATGAACCCCGGCTGCTGCAGGACAGCTATCAGGGATCAGAATGCAGGTCTGAGGTAGTTTGGTCAGGGACTTGACTAGTGCAACTGGTACCTCCTGCACTAGTGAGCAGTGTCATCACAATTATGATGACCTCTAGTGATGGAAAAGGGGTACTTTAGATAACTGGATCCAAGAGGCACAGGCGAGGAACACTCCACCGATATGTGAGCATGTTTTCTAGTAATTTATAAATATACAAGTTGAATCTGTGCAAAACTGATAAGCATAATGATTCCCTTCCTTATCACAGCTGCAGAAGACAGGACTTGCAATGTGCAGTCTCATGCAAGGTGTTTGGCCAGAATGAAGCAAGCGCGTGGTATGTAAGAAAATCAATACAGTAATAAACGAATGCATAACTTAATCATAAATTAAAATAAATACAGGTATTGCAGTTTTAACAGTGATGTATGAAATAACTGGAACATACTGGGACATCATAGGCTTTCATTAATGTGTCAGTGCATATCTGAACTGTTAAAGCAAGTTAATGCAAGGAAGCATGCAGTACTGTGTAGCATAGCTTCCAACCATTAGTTAATGTTGTGGAATACCCAGATTAAGAGTCAATGTGGACTGCTCATTGTCAGAAATATGTTGTAGATTGTAGTCAATAACTGAGTAGGGTAAAATGTAAGTTAACAGAAGTCCTAGACAGTTATCCATGTGTGTAAATGCAAGATTTGAAACAGCATGAATCAGTAAACTGTAAAAGGAGACAGTGCTCTAATAATTTACTATTTCAAATAAAATGTTCAGTATTAATGTAGTCACTGCTTGTGGGTTCTAATCCTACACCAGACAACTGAGAAATTGTGCTGTTTTCAATACTATTTTATTATTTCATCAATAAAACATAACCATGCTTGCATGTGAAGTGGCACACCCTTTTACCTGTGCCATGACTGTTCAGCTGTCAAGTGTAATTAGTGTACATGGACATACCTCTCAACTGTCACAATTTTTGCAGAATGTACTGAATATTGCCCCATATGTCTGGTCTGTTTGTATATGTTCTTGTTTTACTGGGCAGTCACAGTCACATTGGGAAAGATTAATGTCAGAAAAAACGCCCTCTGAATTGCAAATATTAGACATATCTTGAAATTCACTGTAATGGCAAATTTATCTGAACACCTTGCTACTATTTTAAGAGCACACTATGTAAGAATGTTCCCTGTTGCTGTGCCTTTGTACTACCATTATGTCTGACTTGGCTTATAATGTCCTGTGTTAAGAGGTTGAGGGGTATGTATGTGGAACATCATATATCCAATATAAGCAACATTGAATGATTGCTAGATGCAATATGATCTGAAATATAGTGTGTAAGGAACAGGGTAGTATTTCAAATAATAAACATCATAGCAGTCAGTGGTGTTACAGGTAAAATCTAACATATTTGAAAGTACTTAGTTGCAGTATGTTTAGTTATAGTATCTCTGAAGTTACTAATGTTCTTCTTTCTTATCTCACCCCACCCCTTCTCTTCTTTTATTTATTTAATCACTATATTTACTATAATTTTATTTTATCATATTATTTGTTATTACCTCTTATGTTGTCCTTATGTATAATTTAATATTGTTTTGCTGCTAAATAAAGTTTCATTTATATAATTTATTATTGTGTTCCTCATATTATTTATCAGTTTGATTCCATTACTCATTGTTGTTTTCTTTTATGTTATTAATTACATTTATTTGGGTTACATTTATTTTTCCTTTAAATTTCTAGTTTATTTACCAGAGAGCAACAAGGAAGGCCAGTTCCTGGTGATCCACCTTGGCATCCCCAGCTGAGGCACCAGGGCCCAGCATATCTGGGCTGCAACCTGGTGGCATCCCCCCCAGATGCTCCTGCACTACATGCTTCTTCAGTTAGTTCTGTCCCACAGGCCAGGAGTGTGCCCCACTCTGGGAATGGAGGTTGAGGGGATGCCTATGTCACTTGTAAACAAATGCCAGGCATGGTCCAAATGCTTGTGTAGCAAACTGTCGGCGCACACTTAAGTTGGAGGGAGAGCATGTTATCCATCCTGGTTAGACAGTCTGTCCCCAGGCACCAGTGTCGGCCACTGCCTCCATAGGACCAGTGAAGGTGGTGTACTGACAGTCCCATGGGTGAGGACTTTCGTCATGCTATTACTTTATCTAACATCCATGGGACCTGGATCCCCCCACCCCCTCCCCAACCAAGGTATTTATTCTCTCTTGTGTCAATCACCAGCCCTGTCTGCTGTCCTGTATGTCTTATATGTCTTGTCTATTTGCAAATGCTTCCTCACCTTCCCAACTTACCTTCCCCACACATACCTATGTCCATTCCACAACATTCCACTCTTTCCTAAAAAAAAAAAAAAAAAAAAATCCCATACATAGCTCTCCATTTCGCACACTTAATTTGTTCGAGTTGCCTTGACAATGTACTTGTGTTGTTGTCACTCTTATCTCTGTGACTGACAGTCCCAGTTCAGCCAAAAATCTTTGCAAGTACACATTTGCTATGGTCATTTCCTACACCATCCCTGCACATTCCTTCCTGCCTTTTGTTATGTTTTTCCCCATGCTTGCACCTCATTTCACCACTTTCCTATCAATAATTATTGTGCGATGCTGCTCAGCTAAGCTAAATGGAATTGTATTATTACATGTATGTGAAAGCATAACAATCACATTCAAAAAGTTCACTTACGCCCTATTTCAAATCCAGTACCATCTGACAGTCCAGTAAACCACCAAGCCACACAGCCAGTTAGTTGCTACAGGTGTTTTAAGCAAAAATTAGCAATTGTCATTTTCTTGTCATTAAGAGTATTTAAGTGATGCTGCACATTGTGCCACATCATGCAGCAATTCTGCGAAAAGATTAATGGAAAACTGGCAATCTAGTAGAGAAATACATCACTATAAATCCATATGCATACTAATAGATGTAAGTGAGGTATGTAACAGCAGTTAAGTGTGCAATTATATGTACATGTAAAAACACACCTGCAATGTCACTGACTCTGTAGCTCAATCTGTTAAATGCTTTCAAAACATTTATTTTGGTTCACATGGTTCTGGGTTCAAATACAGTTGTGTCTAGCATTTAAAATACTTGTATGTGTACATCACCATTATAAATTGTGATACGTATGACTGTCTTGTCACCTTTTTATCCACCCATAGCAGTACAGATGGCATGTCTAGTTCCAAATAATGGAAATCAAAGGCCTACAAATAGGGACACATTTTAACTATTGCTATTACAACCCCAGAAAGTTTATAAAATGTCAGGTTAGGCATTAGCATGAATTCTCAGAGGAATTGGAAGTATGTAATTCAAATGTGGTCCAGTAATATCAGACTGCAGCCCACAGTGATTTGCCAGTGATATTATAGACAACCACAGCTATACAAGTAACATACATATCTGGAGGTCATGCTAGAAGCAAGGGTTCCCAACACACATGCTCCAGATGACAACCATGACTTAACACTTGGGAGTTGTTCAGGTAGTTGACATAATGACCTGTAGCAGACTAAAGAAGCACACCACGGCTGGCACACCACAAACAGTTTATTTGATAGAGGTCTGAAGAAACGTTATATTTGAACGTGGAAGCGCTAACCAGTTATCTATCAAATAAACTGTTTGTGGTGTGCCAGCCGTGGTGTGCTTCTTTAGTCTGCTACAGGTCATTGCTATTTCTTCTTGAGAAGCACCTTGCCTGATAACACTCGTGTGTTTTTAGCTAGTTGACATAATGGTTAATGTACCCCCTACCTTGTTCTAGGACAGTATATAAACCAACAAAATAAATACACTCTTTCTGTTGCTTATGGTTCCTAACAGTTCACTCTGTATATCCGTTCAATTAAATCCACAAAATGCATGTATTCTCAAAGGCCCATTCACAAGTTAAAATTAAAAATGCACTTTAATGAGCAAAAAAGCATAACAAATGTGGCAGTACCCTACTGATTTGGAAGCAGATTCCGCATTCCATAAATAATTGCTCCAACTCTTTGATAGGCAAGGATTGGAGTATATGAATTTGATGGCAAAACTTAATGAGAGACTTATTGAAACATTAAGTAATGAGGTAGCTGATTTGGACATGTTTATTTTACAAGATCCCGATTACTTAAATGATGAGTTTAAATACACTTGCATTTTTAAAAGCATAGATGAGCAAGTGGCAAAGATAAAAATTAGAAAAATAAAAAAAAAAAACTAAATAGAGACAAAAATGCCTGTAATAGTAATACTGCCTACCCCCGAATTCCCCCAAATGAGGAATGATACTTTTTAGACCATGATTAAGGACCACAACTGGGACACTCAGAGATGCTGAGAAACAGAGACCAGAATGGAAAGAGTGTGAGCAACAACCAAACTTTTTACAGGGGAACACAACTGGGGACATTTGCCCTCCAGAAAGGGTGTTCGAGGGTTAAATGGAGGGGGAGAGGGAAATAAGTGCATTACCACTTGACCATCTGGGGAAATTTTTGTTGCCTACTTCTGACATTTGTTATAACACACTAAATGACTTTAAAGTGTATAGTTATTCTTCTACAGTTATTGCCATCCCCCACAGTGCCCATCACCCACAACAGAAAAAGTTTGTAATAAAAGGCCAGTTTGTGCATACTGCATGAATGGTGAGTACTTCTGAGTCCTTTATAGATGAATATGACTGTTTAAAGGGGATTTTTTGAGAAGGGGTTATCCCCAGAAGTATGTCAATTATGTAATAATGGAAATAATAAATAAGAGAGAAAATGAACATTTTAAGGCTATTCTGTGGGATGGTAATATAAGTAATATAAGTAATGATGGGGACGTAGAGAGATATGAGCATGCCAGAGAAATGTTTATGAGAGGGGAATCATGAAATATTAGGCACAGAACACTTAATTACCCCCTCACTCATTAGTAGAAATGACTACTTTTGGGCCTAATAGCTATGATATAAAAAGTATATTTTGTAAAAATTGTGAAATATTAATGAATGATAAGGAAATAAGAAAATGTATAGGGGAAAAACATCCGTAATATACAGAAAAGGACAAAACCTTAAGAATATATTTGAAACAAAAACAAAAAGAAAAATTCAGGGAATAATGAAAAAATGTGGTTCATGTTCTCATTGCAAATAACTTTGGAAAGAAGCAAGATGCATGTCAACAATACTTGGATAAAGATAACAAATATTACTGTGATACAGAAAGAGTAGTTTATTGTGCAATCTGTACTTAGTGCACAGTCTTCTATATGGGGGAAGATGGATAGAAAGTTTAAGAATCATGTATATGAATATTTAACTGATATAAGAATGGGAAAAGACACCAATTTATTAGCCAAACACTGTGCTGAATTTCTTACCCATTCCTTTAAGTTTTTTTTAGAGAGGCTTTAGAAATCTCTGAAAGAATGGGAGCCTTGGACACTCCTACTAGAAAAACATGCATTGATTTGGCAGTTGCAGCTTAATGCAATATCCTGGCCAGAATTAACTGAACAACTATTTATATCTTGCTTATTTATATCTTGCATATTAAAATTAAAAGCTCTAGAAAGATAGTTATTTCCATTGCAAACACCTTTGTAATTTTTTTAAATATTTTAATATCTTAAAATATTTTATTTAAATCTGATCTTTCATTCAACTGCATAAAAACTGTCTCATGATTAGTGTTTGGTGGTTTGTTATATTAAATTATATTATATTATATTATATTATATTATATTATATTATATTATATTATATTATATTATATTATATTATTGTTGGAATTTTTCAACATGCATTTACATTTTTACATTTTGAATTTATTTATCTTAAATGAATTCAATTATATATATATATATATATATATATTTATGTGGGTTATATGTATTTTATAGGTGTCAAAATATATAGCAAACACTAGTTCACATTAGATATCCCATTAAATGAAATGGAGCTTTTTTTTGGTAGCTTATCAGGCCTGACCTTGGTTATTATTTGGATAAGAGCCCACCTGGGAACACCAAAGGCTGGGGGGGGTGTTTGGGGTAAGTGATGTCATTGCAGAAGGTGGTCATGTGATTGTTCTTTATAAAACTTCCTGTGAAGTATGTAATAGTATCTGAAGTTTCAAACTATTGAGATGAAAGTGCTTATTGGATATGTGTGTGTGTGTATATATACACACACACACACACACACACACACACACACACATATATATATATATATATATATATATATATATATACACACACACACACACACATATATATTTTGTACATAGCTGATATTATGGAGATGTGTATTCCAATATTACTTCATTTATATTACAGCTGCAGGTGTCCGTTCTGCGAACCGCAGAGCCTATGGCTATAGGCTGGTGCGGTTGCGCCACCAGGCAGGTCAGTAATCCACTACCAGTAACTGTAAAGAAATATAAAAGTATGACAGTCAGCAAAAGAGTGCAGTGTAGTCACTACGGAATAAAATGTGCAAGTAACATTGTGAAAGTGTCTGCAAGTATTGCTTGATTACAAAAGTGTGTTTCAGCCTGTAAGTTAAACCGAAAAATGAAAATGTCTGACATAAATTCTGAAATAAAAATGCCCCACCTGTAAGATAATAGTACACAACCTGCATCAGGCTGAAAAGTATAGCTGCAGAAGATTATGAAATCACATGTGTGAAATATATCCCTGTTGAAATACTGAAGCATGACAGAAGTGAGACTGCTGGAAAGGACTGTAATAACTACAGGTAAAACATGTCAATAAAGCCTAGAAGTAAGTACCATCCTGGATAGTAAAATGAAAGCAAGTGAGAGAAAGTGTCATGAATCCAGCAATACAGTAGTAATAACCCCTGAATAAAGTATACTGCAGTCAAGACAGAATGAAATGCATGTGAGAATCAAAACCAAACAGCGAAATCTGTTCAAAGTGTTGTTGCATCTGGAACGTGTATCCCAAAATCTGGATATGTTGCTCTCAGTCTGCAATATGCAGATAGGATGATTGTCTGATATACCAAACATCCACACTTGTCTACAGCTATATAAGGCAAATGTAGCAGGATGATGTAGCTGAACAAAGCTAGATATGAATATGTATGAAGAACAATAAAATGTATATTGATGTTGCAGTAACAGTCCTATCACCAAGTTGAAATAGTTATCATATAGGAAACAGTAGTGTGTATATATCTGTAGCTATTAGAAATGTACAGCATATGTATTGGTACTTGAAGGTGTTAATATTATTTTCTTCACCCCACCCTATAACCACATATAACTCATTCCACGTGAAAATGGTATGAGCAATTACAATTAACACCCCTGGACGTTTGTCCTGTTGGGTCATATATATTTGCATGTCCATTGATGCATCTGCCCTGTTCATACATCCAAACCTGATGGCCTGTTGCCATCAATTAACCCTGCATGTTGTTGGACTGTGTATTGCTGTTCAAATTATGCATGTGTTATGCACGCTGTTCAATGGTGTGAATATCTGGGTGTTTGGTTAATGGGAATACTAATGCATGCTGTTACAACTAATTGTGAATGGTATTATATGTCACTAACCCAAACTGTCATGACATAATGCAAAACATAGGACGACAGGGAAGGCGGGTTCCAGCGGACCCACCTCTCCCACCTCAGCTGGCGAGTGCACCTGGCACTAGTGCCGAGTCTGGACCCTCCTCCGGTGGCCCTGTGCCACCTGCAGGTGGAAGCACTGCAGGGGATGGGGTTCGCCCCCCCTCTGCAAGTGTGGCTGGAGGAGAACCACCACTCACCCTCCATAGCGTCCGGACTGTGGTGCGTAGGGAGATTCGGGACTCTGTTCTTGAGCCCGTACGCCAGCTTGAGGCATGGGTGGCACAACTAACGGGCATGCCTGTTGCCCGGCCTACACAGCCCCCAGCACAGCCCCGTCCTGGGCAGTGAAGGAACAGTGGCAACTGCCTATAGGTGGGGATATCAGTTCCACTGTTGCCATCTGTGGGCTCATGGGCTCTGGATATCCAAACCTCCGTCCCCGTCAATTGTGTAACCCCCACATGAGTCATACACCGCCCCTGTATGCGTCTTGTTTGTCTTGTCTGTTTACCTACCCAACCTACCTCCCCAGCTGTACTGACTTCCTTCACCTGACATACCACTCTCACCTGAAAAAAAAAAAAAAGGGCACTCTGTACCCACAAAAAAATTATGCCCCATACATAGCTGCCCATTCCGCACACATGTCTGCTGGACATGGAATCTATAAATTACAATTGGATGTACAACAAGTATTATTGTTGTCCTGACACCTCTCTCAGGGGTGGAAGGTTTCAAATGTCACACTAAATTACATACATATGCACAGCTGTTGCTGATGAAGAAATGGGCAGCTATGGGCCTTACCTACATCCCTCCTGCAAATCCCAAGCTTGTTTCCCTACTGTCCTACCCTCTTTGTGACCCCTTTTTCACCACTTTCCTGTCCCCCCATTTTCATTTCTTTCAAAGAAAATAGTGCGGGTGTGCGCCAGAGTAAGCACTGTTAAGTGGTTGTAAGCGGGTGTGCACACGGAGCTAACCGCCAGTGCGCATGCGTGAGCTCCACGCAAACCAGCGCTAACCTGGCTACAACTGCTTAAAAGTGCCTTAGTCACTTTGATGGACAGGTCCTGTACTCAGTTCAAAAGCAAAATAAAATCCCACTGTCAGTCCCGAACCCAGGACCTTGGAAATACTAGTCTGTATGACCTACCACTAAGCCATGACTCTTATACAAGAACATTGTGATAAAATAAATATAACATGTAATAGTAGGGATGAATGTAAAGGGAATATAGGATGTGTAGTACCCAAAGCATGTCATGTAGAATTACTGTCAAAACTACTGGATTCCCATAATAGTAGTGTGTGAACACAAACAGCCATGCTAGTTGGTAGCTTGTAGGTAATAATGTCAGTTAAAGTACATATATAAATGTATGTATATGTACATATATATATATATATATATATAAATATATATCTATATATAGTTGTAGGAGTCATTGTGCATACACACTTACTACAGGGAACATGAGAGAGGAATGGAGAAATGTGAATCTACAACTCAGCCTGAATCATGAGAGAGATACTAACCTTTACACTCACAGAACACTGTCCACAGCATACCAGCATCGTCCCTGCCCTTACAATCTGAAAGGGCAATGCCTATCCCACATACCCTTTTATAGCACTGACCTGAAATCACAGTGAGAACTGCAATCAGTACACAACTGGCAGTATGCAATTAGCAAATGATGGCTTACAATTGGTGCAGAGGCCATCACATGGACCTATGCAGATACCTACAAAAGCATCCAGTACTAACACTCCACACATGCAATACATTCATTGCAATGTCTGGAAGCAGACAGAGGGAGAGAGAAAAGTGAGAGAGAGAGAGAGAGAGAGAACAAAAAAAAAAAAATTATACACTGTGACTCTGTGACCCTAAGCTGTCAGCAGTGACAGTAGCAGCAGCAAGCAGAAGCAGTGGTAATGCAACCAGCTGCGACAAACACAGGTAATGCAAAGTAGCAGGTTAATAGTGTGCATACTGTGAACCCTCCAAATGTGTCATAGGTCTGTATCTATAGGTATGTCCATGTGATATGTTGTGTGTACGTAGTTCCACCAAAAGGGGATGACCATACATTACATGTCAATCAGTCTTAGGCCATGATCCTGGCAGCAGTTATCTGTGCATTGCCCCCAGCAATTGCTGTAGTGACTGCTTTGAAAGGTCAGCCAGGTTCAAAAGGCAGGATCAGCCCATCACAAAGGCACACTGGCTGGGAACAAGTGTCTGCAGGTACCTGATATCACTGCATATGCATCCCATACTGCATAATTCCATAGCTTAGCAGACCAGGCCAGTTATGCATATGATGTGGTAGTTCCCAGGGTCAGTCAAGGTGCCTCCTTAGTGGTGTGGGACCACTGTCGCTGTATGCCACTGTCCAGGTACATATGCTGTAGTACGGCCAAGATAAATTATCAGTGTTATATGCAGTTGTATGTCCTCTCGGAGTTCAGGTAGCACACATCCAGGGATACCATGAGGTCACAGTGATGCTGTGTGTTC
Source organism: Protopterus annectens (assembly GCF_019279795.1). Classification (NCBI taxonomy): domain Eukaryota; kingdom Metazoa; phylum Chordata; order Ceratodontiformes; family Protopteridae; genus Protopterus; species Protopterus annectens. Next base: position 1,011,247,557 of record NC_056730.1, read on the forward strand.
TGCTCTTATGAGGGCGGCCCTCACCTGGACATGTGAGATGATAGGGAGGTTACATACAGCTGTGATAAATATTTCAACTGGTGGGGAAGAAGGAGGGGGGATATGCGCACCAAACCTGTCTGCAAGACTGTTGCCAATATCCGTGTGTTTGGTGAATGTTAAGTAGGTGTGTATTAACACAGAGCATATCTGAGGCATGTGGTCCATATGTGTAACATAACTGAAGAAGGCCTTGTGGTCATCCATAGTGTTTGTGGCCATTTCCCTCCCAGAGTAGGCTATGGCCGTTGTTATGACGGACCGTAGCGTAGTACCAGTGCTGACCACAGATGCCTTCCCTTAATGTGAATGTGCTCTGTCCTGCAGTAGCCTCCTGCTATTGTTATACAATCTGCCTCTGTCTGGGGTCCACCGGACAGGATGCCTAACCTTTGTGCATAGGGTCTGGGTTAGAAATGTGTGTGCAAGTTCCATGCAATCTGTGGCATGTCCGTGGTAAGCATTTGCAAAGGGGTCAGCAGTGTGGGTTGTAGCTTCCACTGGCCCAATGTGCTGCATGGATATCATCTCAGTCCCAGCAAGTGAATAACTGTCTAATCACATACATATCAAAGTAGTCTACTGTGCTGGTGGTGGTGGTGGGATATGTATATCCAGGCCGAGTAACTTCTGTCCACATCACAGTAGTGGATGGCGTCCCACATACAGTACCTTGGGATGAACCCCCAGAGTGAGGTTGTGCATTGGACCTGTCAGTGTGTGCTGACCAATGGGGCATGCTACTATGTTGTGTGGAATGTGGCAGGTATTGTTACACAGGTGTTGGCTGATCACTGATATCTGGCCATGTACCTGTGTATCCACCACGACACACACATGCAACATATGGGAGTAGTAGTATATCACTACACATGAGTATCATGTATAGTATGTGTGCCATATATTGCTGACATAGTCTGCTGATATCCTGTTTGTGTTCTCTTCCAGGGAGATGGTGCATCAGCGTAATCCCACCTACTCTGTAGTGGAAGACGAGGAGATCCACCAGAGCCTGGTGCAGAAGTATGACATCCTGTTTTCCCGCACCAGTCAGAATCAGCAGGAGAGGGCTGCACTGTGGCAAGACCTTGTCCGTAGGGTAAATGATACTGGCATGCATAACAGGACATATGAGCAGGTACGACATCACTGCAGTGATTTAATCTGAAGTGTCCGTCAGCATGCATCAGATATCCACAGGCAACAGGTTGCCACAGGAGGTGGGGTGGCCACACATCCCCCCCTTCACCAGACTGGAGGGGCTACTCCTAAGTGATGTGGCTCCAGCCCCGGAACAGCAACAGCAGTACACCTGCATTATGATGGAGGCTGGTTCCACACAGCAGCACGACATGGAGCGTGCAGGTAATATGCCATATGTACACTTGACTGTTATGTACACTGTATCATATGCAATATCAATGGCACAGTTGGGCCCACTGACATTAATCTCATCATTTCTGCAGGTCCCTCCGGGGTTACAGCAAGGCAGGCCATCCATGCTGGTGAGTGTGTTTAACATAACCTATAATAGTCCTGATAATGCTAGTAACAGTAGTGTAACTCAGTAGTGCTCTGTGTGTATACTGTGGGGTGTGCATGTGTGCATGTGTGCAGGTGTGCCTGTGTCCATGTGTGCATGTGTGCATGTGTGCATGTGTGCCTGTGTCCACGTGTGCATGTGTGCATGTGTGCCTGTGTCCAAGTGTGCATGTGTGCATGCGTGCATGTGTACACGTGACTACGTGTGCATGTGTGCATGTGTCCATGTGTACATGTGTGCATGTGTGCATGTGTCCATGTGTGCATGTGTCCACGTGTGCATGTGTGCATGTGTCCACGTGTGCATGTGTCCACGTGTGCATGTGTGCATGTGTGCCTGTGAGCATGTGTGCATGTGTGCATGTGTGCCTGTGTGCATGTGTTCACGTGTGCATGTCTGCATGTGTGCCTGTGTCCATGTGTGCATGTGTGCTTGTGTCCATGTAAGCATGTGTGCATGTGTCCATGTGTGCATGTGTGCATGTGTGCAGAAGTGCATCACTGGTAACAATGTCTGGAGACTGTAAACTGTGTTTCCTGTCTTCCTAGCACAGGTTCTGGTGCTGCTCTGGTGACCTGCAGCAGGGAATTTGAATCTTGTGCCACGGGTACTGGTAATGATGATATTTGTGTAATGGTACAGGAAGGTGTGTCAGGGTCCGCCATTGGTCAGCCAATTTATAGTACGCAGCTGTCAACCCCATCATTGTGCACAGTCATCCTGCCAGTACATCCTTTGTCACCATTGTCCCTAGGTGATGGACAGGATACAGTGGGCATAGACCAGGGTAATGTGGTACCTGTGGCACATGCATCCCCACACAGCAGCCATGGGCAGGGTCCTCCGATGGTACCAGACAGACAGTTGCCCATGGGTTCTCGTGGGAGCATCCGTGGAAGTACTACCTCTGGCCAACATGCCCAAAGAGGTCTGTCAACCTCAGCGATGTTTCGGACTGTCATGCAGGCACAGTCGTGTATGGAAAGGTACACCAGAGCATGTCGCACAACCATGACAGACAGTATGCGTGACATTGCGGATCTTATCCGTAATTTCACCGATGTCATAGACAGACGTTGTGGGGACATATTACAGCAGTTCCACAACCAAATTTCCATGAGCCAGGGCAATGGTGGGTGTTTGCGGCGTCGACGTGGCCGTATGCTGGCAACAGCAGCAGCTGGCAGTCAGCGCGGATGACAACAGGCTCGCGCATGCCCCCATAGTGCCAGCAGCAGCCCCAGCAATGCTGTGTCTGTGCTGTCATCGGAACGCCCCAGGAGACCACGTGCACGTGGCTCTGGACAGTCCCAACAGGGACCTGTGTCCAGTCAACACACTCCCGCTTCTGATGACAGTACCCAGTCTGGCTTAGTACTGGATACGGTCCGTAGCACCCCTGCCAGGCAGAAGTACTGTGTCCGTGCCCACAGACACTGATCTGTATGACCTGCCAGGTGCAGTCTGTGGCTGTCCACAAACCCCTATATATGGCAGCCATGAGGTGGAACTGTGGGCATGCATACACACATGCAAAATGTTAACAGCTAGGGTGACCACATACACACACACACTGCACCAACACTGCCCCACCCTGTACTGCTGCCCCTCACCAACACACATACACACACATGTCAATTGGTGGTATCAGTGGCTGACTCAGGCATACCTAATCCACACCCTGTGCATATGATGACACTGTGCCATCTCCTGCAATCTCCAACATCATTGCGGGAACAGGTAAACACATTGCTGATGCACAGGGTGACTACATAGAAGTGTATTAGTAGCATCATGTTGGTAACAGTACAGTGTGCTGCTATGACTGTGTGTATATCCCAGCATGCCTGCTGCAGTAACTGTATGCATGTCCTGAATTATCTGCACCCATAGTACATACCAAAGTGTAACAGCTGCACATAATTGCATGCCGATGGTAAGGTTGTCAACAGATAGCCGCATACATGGGTAGCACAGGGGGAAAGCTAATGCAAGTAGTTATATGCAATGGTGGACATGTACAGTAATGGTGTCAAGTTGCCCACAATGACTATGCAATGTGGATGTTTGCGCATGTAGATATGTGTGCAGTACCAATGTAATCCAAATCACAAATAACTATGACATAATATCAGTTCTACCATGGGTATCTGCGCTGTGTATTCCTGGGTACATGTTGATAGTGCCTACATATTTGCATTGTTACTTACTGTTATTGTTACCCCTTCTTTGTTGTACAATGCACTACTTCCAGCCCTGTTTACTGTAGCTTTGTTTGCATGCATGTTCACTTGGGGTTCCGTGGAACACTGCTTACACCTGCAATGCAGAGTTACAGTGCTTCTGTAGACTACTAGTGACATCTGCATAGCGTATGATACGTATGTCAACTTTACACATGACAGAACGTCACTGTCTGTCCTGTACGCATGTACGTTGTCTGTGACACATTGCACATGGCTTACCTGGCATTTACCCATGTGTGCAGTCATATATGCCAGTGCTATGAAACAGTAGCGGTACACCCACACATACACACCTTCAGTATGTTGTTCCCCATTGGCCCTATGTGTTGGTACTCACCATGGCAATCACACTACTAGGGCAGCATGTGCAAAGGTAACCTGTGAATCACCTCTATGGTCCAGTTGTGGTTTATGTGAGTCATGTGGCAATGTCACAGCTGCCACATGTATGCAGTCAGCCATCACTCTTGGCCAGGAACGTACAACACATGTGTGGGATGCCACCACACAGCCAATCTGGGGACTGGGCTCTCTGAACCCAGTAATGCCATACCCTGTCAGGTGGCATGTCATATATACTACATCTTGGACAAACTTCAACCCCAATCCCTGCTGCTACTATTGATAAAACCCCTGAAGATGTTTCTGATAGTTTTGACCAATTCTTTACTGAGACATTTCAAGCCCTAGCTAGCGATCTAGCTCCCCTGGTCCTGAAAGTAGCACCCCTAGAAACCTACTTGCGTTCAGCTGCCAACCAGTCGCCACTTCACTTCTCCATACCTTGACTGAAACAGTGAAACCCACTACACTTTCTGCTGATCAACTTCCTGCCAAGTACCTATCAAAATCAGATGATGCTATTGCTTACCCCGTCTCAAAACTAATCAAACAAACCATGGTAGAATCTAAATTTCCCACCATCTGGAAAATATCCTATGTAATCCCACTTCACAAAGGAGGCAGCTCTACTGAATTCTCCAATTATAGGCCAATAGCTATACTCTCTCCACTTGCAAAGATTATGAAAACTTTATTCATAGACAATTCATGCACCACCTAATCCAAAATTGCCTTATGGCAGACACTCAGCATGGCTTCTGTCCTCATTACAGCACTACTTCAGGCCTCCTAGTCTTTACTAACACCATAAACCATACTTGCAACACTAATTATATATCCTCAGCCCTCTTTTTGGATCTTTCCAAGGCGTACGATATGGTTGATCACCAACTTGTAATCCACACCCTGCAAACATTCTGTCTAGATACTGGAGCCTTCCAATGGTTTCAATCCTACCTGCATGGTCGACAGCAGGCTGGCCTCTAGCAGAACAAACTCTCTAACCTTCTACCTAACACCCTCAGAGTACCACAAGGCTCTATACTAGGGCCTTTGCTGTTCTCCATCTTCATTAACGACCTTTATACTGTCATCCCAAAAGTCAGCTGTATCCAATATGCTGAAGACTCTACTCTGATCTGCTCAGCCACATCTCCAGTAGAGTTATGGTCAGCTACCCAGACCACCTTTAATACAATAGAAAACTGGCTTTCTGAACATCGTCTGATCCTAAATCCCAAATAAACTAAACTGCTGTTATTTCACCAACACGTAGGTCTACCACTTTCACCTTTACCATAACATCAACTGATGGCACAATAATCTCCCCTGACCCATCTACTAAACTATTAGGTGTCATCATAGACAATAATCTCAAATGTGACCTACATGTTAACCAAATTATCAAAGCCATCAATAAAAAACTAGGGTCACTTTACAGAATAAAAGCCTTCCTAACCCCTCCAGCTAAAGGTGCCATCGCTCGCTCACACCTTCTTTCAACACTTCTGTATGCATCCCCTCTACGCTCGAATATGAACAAGACTGTCCTTAACAAACACTCAATGTGCTACAACCACATTGCCAGGTTTGCCACTAGGCTGCCTTTTAGGACACATCATTGCATCAATCTAAATCAGCTTGGTTGGCTTGAAATACCCATCCTAATACAGTATAACCAACTGATTATGGCCTATAAAATCCTCTATAATCTGGACAATACTCCTGCACTTCAAATATTATCACCCCCTATAACAATCCTAGACTGATTCGATCCTCTAACAAACTACTAATTCAGACCAGCAAATTTAATAACACAGCCGGTGATTCTCTCTTTGCAAACTCTGTAAGTAGATCCTGGAACTCACTTCCAGCTGATATTACCTTACTTTCCACCTTAGGTCAATTTAACACTAGACTCAAACAACATTTGTCACTTAACTGGCTATGTCAATGTATCAAGCCTGGCTAACTTGAATGTGTAAAATCTGTTAACCAGTTTACTGTGTAATTTAATTTAATCCTGACTTGTGCTCAGGACTAACATTAACCTGTGGAACATGTTTAACTTGCTTACTTATGTAATCTCTGTAAATAATCTGTTTGTAATATGTAATGCTGGTATTATGTAATGCTGTATCTGCTTACCCTTGTACCTTTTCTCCCCTGGCCTCCCCTGGAAATGGACATGCATCCAGTTGGACTATCCCGGTCAACAAATGTAGGATAAATAAATAAATAAAATATATTACAGTGACTACAATACAAGTCAGACATTGACACGCACTGACAGCATGCTGAACACACTGGGGCATACGTGGGGACTCAGAATAGCATCCTGCCTGAGCATCACATACCTCCGCAGCTGGCACACAGGCATATGTTTCGTCGGAACAGAGCACATGCCACACATGGCACACACATCCCCTGTGCCGCACACTCACAGCCTGTAGGGCTGCACAACACACCTGCTACAGATGTGTCAGGTACCTGTCTTGGGTGCTGCACTGGGGTCCCGCTCAATGGGCTGTATCTGGTGAAGGTCACAGTGATATGCCTCAGGGGCACTATGGTCCACCACAGAACACATGCATACAGGTCAGTCAGAGGCATGGACACATATGACTCCCTCATTGACCATGCCAGTATGGCTGACCTGAGACATACCTCCCTGGACTACATGATAGGGAACATAGAATGGATCTCTCAGCATGTGGCACAGGCCAGTATGAGCCTGATCTTGGCTGCCAACATACCCTCACCAGGTATGCTACCACTATATGTGGGAAGGGTGTTGTATGTCTACATTATGCTCAGTCTCCACTGTCATCCATAGGGTGTCCGCTGGCTGTCAACGTGTGCTTACATGCTAGGGAAGCCACAATGATGTGCAAGGGTCATCTTGCATGTGACACCCATGGCCCGATGTATAATGGCAAAGCTCCTTGGTACACACATACTGCCTTATGCTGCAGGACATGGTTTACATAGCCACCTCCGTGGGTATCACACAGGTTAGGACACGAACAGTGCTGCTACACAACAACAGCAGTGTACACAGGAAGATGCATGCACCGGACACTGTCCTCAGCACGGTGAACTGCAATGTCTGTGCAGTACCAGATTCCTGATTCATGGCTCACAGGTGTTACCCATCACTGACAGGTTATGCCCCATACCATGCCTGTCGTCCCCTACACATGTAACACACATGGACAGGGGGGTGGTATCCAAAGGTACCACAGATACACACACCTCCAGGTTGTTGGCACAGCACAAAGCATCAGGGCCTAATCATGTGCAGCTAACAGTGTGTCGGACTGCCATCTGGTTCATAGCCTGGCACACACAACCCTCCCATACACAGGAAGACCACCTATCCTCCACAACAACACTGGCAATATGACAGTCTCAAGAACTGTGTTTATATGGCTGGACTGCATCCAGCCAAACATTGTGCGTGAGCATTACTGTAGCTACAACACACTAGTTGAAGGGTTCACAGCATGTGGTCACTGAATTGCAGTGGAATGACATGTTACCACTACCACAACAGGTGGAAACATGCAGCACCTGTACATCGACTACATGTACACTATATGGCCCAGACCAAATGTGTATCCCCTGCTGTAGGTATTTTACCATATACACCCACACTGTATAGACACATACTGCGTGCAGACCCTGCACAGTAAGACACAGTCATATTGGTATACATTGCAAATACCATTTATCCACTCGAGGCATGTGTCAGACATGGTATCTACTGCAGGTCACAGGTATTTATGTGTATGTGTCACACACATACATAATGTGTGCAATGCCATTGCTGGTTTAGGCAATGGCATGCATTGTTATGTACAAAGACCCACACAAGGTCATACTGTGTGACACAAACACGTGGCAGTTGTGGGTTACCAAAACATACCTATCTGTACTCTGACAATGGTAATAGACACAGTAGCAGAGCGCACTATTGGCATTACTAGCCAACTAGCTCTGTTTGGCTGTGCTGATAGTGTGGTGACATCCCCTGTGTTTACTGGGGGAATATGCAGCATCTGGTGTATTGTAGTATTTGCCAAAAGGATCTGTTCTCTCAAACTTGCATTTACACACACCCTACTACCCCCCCCCCCAGACACACACATGTGCACTTGCCATTTGCAGGATTCATTCCCCTACTTAACTAAGTCACGACACGTGAAAGAGACACATTAGTAAAGTGCACTATTCGGATTACTAGAGAGCTCCTCTTCTCTGGCTGTACTTATAGGGTGCTGACAACATCAGTATTTTGAAAGGGTAATGTGCATCAGGTAGTGTGATCTCCTGATTGCCAAAACTAACATGCTTTTTATACGGAAATGCACACACACAAACTCCCCACTTGCAGATTTCAAACCCCTACCAAAATATGTTATGGCACTTGAGAGTGATGCTGTAGCAGGTTGCGCTATTCTGAGTACTGGCAGATGTCTCTTCTCAAGCTGTATGTATAGGGTGCTGTCATCATCACTGTTTGGAAAGGGTAATGAGCATCATGTAGTGTGATCCCCTGATTTCAAAAAAGCACATGTTTTTCATACAGAATTGCACACACACAGAGTCCCCACATCCAAACACACACATGCCATTTAAAGATTTTAAACTCCTAACTAACTATATTATGACACTCGGGAGAGACACATTAGCAGAGTGCGCTATTCGCATTACTGGGAGGCTTCCCTTCTCCTGCTGTACTTATAGGGTGCTGACATCATCAGTGTTTAGAAAGGGGAATGTGCATCCTGTAGTGTGTTCTCCCAGTTGCCAAAAGGCACATTTCCCTCACACAAAATTGCACACACAGGAAACCCCCTCATCCAAACACACACACTTGCCATTTGCAGGATTAAAATCACTACCTAACTATGTTATGACATTTGAGACGGACGCATTAGCAGAGCGCACTATCCGCATTACTGGGAGGCTTGCCTTCTCCTGCTCTACTTATAGGGTGCTGACATCATCTGTGTTTAGAAAGGGGAATGTGCGTCCTGTAGTGAGTTCTCCCAGTTGCCAAAAGGGACATTTCCCCTCACACAAAATTGCACACACACTAACCCCCCTCATCCAAACACACACTTGCTATTTGCAGGATTCAAACCTCTATCTAACTATGTTATGACACTCAAAACGGATGCATTAGCAGAGCGCGCTATTCGCATTACTGGGAGGCTTCTCTTCTCCTGCTGTACGTATAGGGTGCTGACATCATCTGTGTTTAGAAAGGGTAATGTGCATCCTGTAGTGTGTTCTCCCAGTTGCCAAAAGGGACATTTCCCTCACACAGAATTGCACACACACTAACCCCCCTCATCCAAACACACACACACACACACTTGCTATTTGCAGGATTCAAACCACTATCTAATTATGTTATGACACTTGAGACGGCTGCATTAGCAGAGTGTGCTATTCGCATTACTGGGAGGCTTCCCTTCTCCTGTTGTACTTATAGGGTGCTGACATCATCAGTGTTTAGAAAGGGGAATGTGCATCCTGTAGTGTGTTTTCCCATTTGCCAAAAGGGACATTTCCCTCTCACACACACAAACCCCACCCACACACCCACACACTGAGCATTTGCAGGATTTGAACCCCTACCTAACTGTATTATGACACAAGGAGACGCATTAGCAGAGGGCACTATCTGAATTACTGGGCATCTGTTCTGCACCTATAGTATTTATAGGGTGCTGACATCTTTATTTCTACAGAGGTATGTATATGTAGTACTACCTGTCAGGTGGGGGATAGCATATATATGCATTTGCAGCCACCTACATCAGGGTCAGATATGCACATCGCACTGGCAGGTTATGTTCTATACCATGCTTTGGGACCACAGGACCTGTAACACACAACACAACCAGTCCAGAACACCACACCCACATCCAGGACACACACTTAGCTTCCCTGGGAACAGTGCCAGGATATGCAGGTGTTCACATACACCATTCCAGCTGTTAACATCAGGTACAGGCATATTGTGTGTGAGAACTACTCAGGCCTCTACCACTTTACTCTACAGCCACTAAAATTTGTGGGTCCATGTGCTATGGCAGAACCACACACCACAGCCACATGGGGGAATATATATTGCACCTGTCCATCTGCAACATGGGTACTCACTGTTCCACACCAGAGGTAGACCACCATTGTTGATATCTGACCATACACACCTTTCCCTGGACATCCATAGCCCATCTCCACCCCCAGGCAAGGTTGTCACTGCACACAAACTGTATTTAGCACAAGCAGACTCTACACTTGTGTAGACTGGGGTGGACGACTTCAGAGGACCCATGCTGGAGGACTATACTGGCCACTCAGCATAATCCTTGACAATTGCATTCTATGAGCATGTGTATGGTTTGCATTGGTCATGCTATCCCACATATACCCATGACTGCTCGACAACAAGACACCTGTCAGCTGTACACCAGCCATATATGTGCCGTACAACAGACAGAGTGACCTAATACATTGCAGAGCTGTAGCCCACAGAGGGAGGACATCTGTGAACAGTTCCGGCACGGCACTTCATTCACACATACTCATTACAACACAGTGTTGACAGTGGAATTGTCCAGAGAATGCAGATAGGGCTCCCCTCAGTCTGTTATTGATGGACACCTACTGTCAGAGATCCTCAGCAACCCTCTCACAGCACACACCGACAACATGGCTGTGGCTTAGCACATTCAATCCCTGGGACCTCCACGGTGCCCCTGCTTGATAGAGGCACAGCTCACTAGCCTCACATGTTGACTTCTGTGACCTACTTTACAGTGGCACAGTAGCCTACTATCCTGGGGATGCAGATGCCAAGCACACTCTGGCTGAGCTGTCATTCCCTAGGGCAACAAGCCTAGTATTGACCTCTACACCCATATGTTCAATAGTCGGATGCACAATATTTGTTGTGCTGTTCTACTGTTTGCAGATCTTTATTGCTATAGCATTCCCTGTTCCTATGACCAACTTGTGTATCTGTGGAAGATGTTTGCATATGACGGCAATCCACTATATCACTTATGTCTCTGTAGTCATTTACTGTGTGCACTGGGCTGATTGCTGTGTTGTGGTTGGTTCCTGGACTGACACATACAAATACCAGATATGTGTGGCCAACTGCTAAACGGAGATATGGCCTAATTGTGTGAGCATGCCCAGTTCAGCCTTTCCATGGCATGTTGTCTGACATATGCCTCATTTATCAAAGTGTGCGAGCATGCCCAGTATGAGCTTTCCATATGTTGTACTCTGAAGTCCACCACATATTTGGGTGTGTGTGAACTTCAACAATATCTCACGTTTATGGTTGTGTGTTGGGTGTCATGTTGTGTACTAACTGGCCAACTGCTTTGTGTCTGCCACAACAGGGATTATACTGTGCCTGCAGGGATTGCATGGGATACTTTGCAGACAGTTCTCAACATACTTTCATAATGACCTAAGACTGTAGTACCGTATAGTGTACTGGTTCAGTACTTTCACTGTGGTGGACAGTATCCTGGGCTTTAGTCCTATGACTGCTTGACATCTTCATAGTGAGCACAACAGACTGTGTAGGGGCCAGTTGTGCACATATGACCATGTTGCAATATGTTCAGATATGGACTACCTACACCAGGCTCGTCCAACATTGCTAGTGTATTCCACAACATGGGTGGACATTGGCAAACACTAGCGATGTTCCCTAGGCCATTTTGGATGCTAGTCACAGGGTGTGTTTGTCCTTCAACACACATTGTAACTGGAGTTTGCCATGACATATGTCATGGTTAGTATACTGTGCCTCCGTCTACCTCTGACATAACAGTGATACCCAGGGTTAGCCTACCATCTCCCATACACTCATCAGGATTCCTCTTGAGGGGTGTCGATATGTGACTCTCTGGCTGACCTGTACCAGGAGTTTACTGAAGAGTGGGGGTGCCTTCTGTTATGGATCATTCTGTACAGCTTGTCCTATGTATGTCAGTGCTGGGGTTCAGGTCTCTCATGTGCATAGCTCACTGCCATCCAGATTGTACAAGGTGCAACATGTTCATTAATTCCAGGTTGGACATGGCTTCATACATCAGGCACAGCTTTCCTGTAGCTGGGAAGGATGGCGGTGTGTGGGGCTGCAGTTTGTTTACTCAGGCAACACATGGCATCTGTTCATGCTCTTTGCTACCCCTGGTGGGGTACTGTTGTGGACTTTACAGTTGATGGAGGTGTCTGCTGTGGTATATCCCACAGGGGCTATTGTAGTCAGTTGTGACACTGATGGAGGATGACTGCAGAGCCACAGTGAGTTCCCCTTATCTACATCTGCCAACCTTCATATTTGGGTGGGTATATGGTACATGTTTCTGCGAACACTACAGCCACATGTTTGTCCAGTGCAGGATATTTATCACCTTTTGTACCCAGGTCTCACATTACATGTTAGGTACCTCATGGGTTAACACCTGTGTGGTAATTTGTGGGCACTTTCTGTATATCCACGGTGGTTGTCCATACACAGTTCTGCAATTAGCTTGCTGACATGGCTATGGCTACAGTTGTCTGTTTGTAGGTGGCCCTTTTGTGGGTTGCTTGTGTCAGCTGGGGGTCGGATATGGTGGGCTGTTTGTACTCCTCTGCATACATGTTCAGTCACAGTCCTGCCATGTTGGCCTATACCTATGGGACATATATACAGAATGGGGATGGGGGGGGTCCAAAACCAGACCTTGTGGGATGCCACTCATATCCGCTTTGTAATCTGACATGGATGCGGCATGTCTGACCATGTCTGTTCTGTCCTTGGTCTGGTTTGCAACCCGTCTATTGACATAGGGGTATATATTTAAGCTGGTGAACATATCCATACTGGACTCGTACGGTATTGTCTAGAAGCATGTGCACGGTCCAGCTACACTGTGTGGACCACATTGCCCTCATCAGTGACCTTAATGACTGCTTCAAATGGGTCAGACATGTTTAGGGGCAGGTTCTGCAGTTACGAAAGCCACACTGTGTAGGGTCCAGTATCAGTAGGTCCACAATAGCCTTCTGTCTGCGGTACATACTGATCCTTTCTGTAGCTGTGCAGAACAAGCTTGTCAGGATCCTGGGGTGGTAGTTTGGAGTATCCATTCAGGCAACACCTTTGTTGTGATGGACCACTGTTGTTGTACACTGCTCTTTGGGTACATATCCTGTGGTAAGGCTGACATTGGGCAGTAGTGTGATTTGGCATTACATTATTCTTGGAGTCCATGTTGGCCTCAGCACAGGACACCATCACATACCTTTGCTGCTGTGTGTTTTGCTTTGCAGATGATGGCTGTTACCTCAGCATCAACAATGTCAGGGGACCATCAGTCTGCTGGGATAGGTATTTTGCACTCGGGGGGGGGGTGTGTGTTTGCACTGCACCTGACAGGTTGTATGTTAGCAATATGTGTGTGTGTTTGGTATGTTGTTTGTAATATCTGTGTGATTCGGAGCATATCTGTGGATGCCCAACATGGTTCCTACCATCGGTTGGGTAACCCTTGTGATTATCCTTAGTGTCCTGTACGTTTTGTATCATCATAGGTTCATGGGTTCATACTAGGCTATACACCCTAGGCCATTTGTAAGCCTAGCCAGAGTGTGTGTGTCTTTCGCCACCCCTTGCTATGTTCCACTATGGCCATTTATGAAGTTCTTCACTGTGCCTCTGTCTGGTCGTGACACAGTGAGGACCCCCAGTATACATGTACGGTCATCCATCCACTTGGCAATATTCCTGTTGAGGGGTGTCAGTAAGGGGCTCTGCCTACCATGGATTGGGATCCTGTTTCTGGGTGTGGGGAGCCTCTAGGTTATGTATCTGTCTCTCCAGCACATCTTATTTCATTATGTGTTGAGGCTGACATCTGTGACTCTCAGAGCTCCAATGGCTTTGATTTCCTGTGGTGGAGCATGTCCATTACTCCTGTGTTGGACATGGCCTTGTACAACAGACATACAATGCCTCTGTGCAGGCAGTGTGTGACTGCAGTCAGCTGGGGTGTCTACAGCCAGGCAGCATATGACATATATTTCACACCCTTTATCCTGTTGGTGGGGTAACTATGAGGTCCTCCGAACCGTTGCAGGTGTCACGTACAGTACATCCCATATGAGTCATTGTACTAGATTATGGGTCTGATAAGGGAACAGTACAGCGGCACAGTGACCTCTGTTGATGTTGATGTGAATCCTTTCATGATACGGTGTCCAATATCGACAATCTTCATAGCCACATTGGCATTGTGGGTGTCACATGACAGATTAATGTCGACCTGTGTCCCTAGGTCCCTGATTACTCCTTGCATACATAATGGTTTGACACCTATGTGGTAATTTGTGTGTACCTTGTCTGGTATTTGGTGGGACATTCATACTGTCCAGTGTCTTCGGATGTCTAGGTGGAGTTCTTGTGTGTGAGAGTGTGGTCTGTCGCATGCTACAGACTGTACAGCAGTTTTGACTACAGTTATGTGCACATGGGTGGTCTCCGTTGCTTTGTGCATTGTCAGTTACCTGGCAATATGGGTGTCTGTGCTGCATATGGATACTCCCCCTCCTTTGATGTTTTGGTGCAGGTGTTGGGGCCATAACACATGATATGTGGTATAACCTAGTAGTGCTGGTGTGCTATCACTAGGCTTGCAGCAGGCTTCTGTCACTGCACAGACATCGATGTTCTCCATAATGGGAAGTGCCTCAGGGGCATGCATATTGCAGTTTACACATCTGGCATTGGTCAGCATTACCTTATGTTTCCTACCACTTATGTTTTCTAGGGTGGCGGGTAGTCTTTTTGGCCTTGCCTACATACGGCTCTATGGAAGCGGCAAAGGCCTTATCCAGTATCCAGGCGCACACGGGTAACAGCTGCAAGCCATCCCTGGAACAGAAGCATGGCTTGTCATGCTTGACATCTCAAGCAGACAGACATTAGACCCTCTTGGACTGACAGCTGTAACTGTGCCAGCTGTTAAACATGAGCATTCTGTGTTTGTACTGTGGCATCATTCTTGGTGAGGGTTGGATGCTGCACACAGCCAGTGTCATACTGCCCTGGGGTACATACTCAGAGGGACCATCCATGTCTCTTTTCATGTTGACCAGGGAGGTACATCTCAGGTAATTCACACCAGCATGGACATTGAGTGCATCATATTTCTGCTTGCTTTGGGGTGACCTGCGTACTTGTGTTATGTGGCATTTTGTGGCAGCCTACAGGCAGCTTACTCTACCCTTTCCCTTGTTCAGTCTGGTGAGTGGGACAGCAGTGTGTCTGCCTATACAGGCACCTATTACGACTGTATCAGGCATGTTGTTTCTCCTTCTGGCCTGTGACTGTTAGGCACACCAGCTTTGTGTACTATTCATTGCATGTGCTATGTTTGAAGGTTGTGGTTGCTTGTGATCTGCTTTGGAGGCTTCTGTTGGTGTGGTGTGTTTGTAATTAAGGCCTCCGTGAATATTTGTCTGTGTTTATGTGTTTGGTTTACAGTTGTGGTAGGTCTGTGTGGGACTGGGTTTGTGGTGTATGTGGTTACCTTCTCCTCCTGACTAGTTTTGACAGTACTGAGTTGGTGGAGCTCAACCTCTGGTTTGGATACATGGATGCATCTATCACATATATTTGTATTTATTGGGGGGTGTTGTGGTTGTCTGTGTACTTGGGACTGGTGTCACATTGCCTCTGGATTCACAGATTCTACTTGTTGTGGCTGGACTTAGTGGATTGTATGTGTGCACATATGTTATTGCCATACGACTGGTCAGTGATTACTTCCCTTTTTATGTTTGCTCTATCATGTGGCAGCTTCCTCATTCTCTTGCATGGTTTGGTAATGGCTGGAGTCCAGCATGCCAGATGCTGGCGCATATGGCATTGTGTGTTGTTGTTATTTGTGATTGCATACTCCAAGCATTCCTGGCTGTGTTCATGGAATGCCTGTATAACATGTTCTGTGGTGTGTCCCATATTCTGCACTTGCACAGGGCCTTTTGTGGATACAACATCAGTTTTGAGGGCTGCAACCTATGATTTACACATGTTTTTCACTGTGGTATTCTGGCCAGAGTCTGGGGTCAGGATGTGTATATCCAGTGTGACTACTCTATGGTCTGGTCTTACCAGTGAGGGGTACACTTCTCATCTTGCCATCCAGTACACATATTGCTGATTATCACATCCAGTATGCTTACCCCTCTTGTGGGAGTGGTACATTGTTCCTGGGCATTTTGGTTTATGGAATCTGGGTAATTTTCTCCTACTGTGTTGGTGCTAGTATAATGCTCCTGGTGTATGTTTGGGTATTTTCAGTCAAGCAATATAATGTGGTTTGGGGGGCTTGATATATTCATGTATTCCGACATAGGCCAGGTGCAGTTCCTGGTATTAGGACAGTAGTCTGCAGCAGGCTATATACTGGGAGGCGGTTTTAGCTATTGGTATTTGACCATGGCTAATCCATGCTGATTCTTGTTGTGGTACCAAAATGGGGGTGTGGTTATCCTTTCCATTTCTTGCTAGTCACCCTCCTTTTGTAGCTTGTTCCATGTTTTGCGGCTGTACAGCACAGTCTGAGGTGTGACCTGGTAGTGTTAGTGTGCTGATGTGAGCCTTGACCCAGTTCTCTATTACAGGACTGGTATCTACATTCTCCATACTGTGTGCATTTACACTGCACACATCTTGCTGTTTATACATCTGTCATTGGGTAGCATTACATCTAGGTTCCTATCCCTTGTAGAACCTATGAAGGTGGGTTTGTGTTTTGAGACTTACCTATTCAGGGCATGCTGTGGGTACTGACAGCCTTTGCCAGTATCCATGGGGCATGGCATGATAGGTGCACACCACCCCTAGCAGGTGGTGCATCATGTTATGCTCCGCATGTCTTCCCAGCCTGAAACACATTGGCTCCCCTTTGACTAACTGCATTACTTCAGCCAGTTATTGCACTTGATCATCCCATCGTCATTTTGTGGCTTCATGCTTGGTGAGGGTGGATGTTAGTCAGGATGCTCATGTGTGCATATAGTACATGGTGTTACATTACTTAACACATGGCATTCATGCCTCAGGTGGTGCTGCAGGGCTGCCTCTGTCGGATGCGCATATTACACTTCCCTGTACATGTTTGTGAGCAGGTCATGTCATTTTAGGCATCCATGTTATTATTTGAGTGAGTCAGAGGGGGTATCATTCCCAGGGTTCCTACTGAGCCAGTGCATGTGCTATGCGTTGCCTCTTTGCCAAGGCCAGGGCATACTGGGCATGCCTCCTTCTGCCTACTGTGGCAGGCTCAGGTTGTTCCTCCTCTGAGTCATGCTCTGCCTGTGATGGCCTTGGCAATGGTGGGGGGCTGTTTGGCCCGGCCCTATGCTGGTCCTGCTGCAGCTGTTTTCACAAGATCATATTATGTAGCATAGCACATACCATGACAATTTGGGTACATGTAGTTGGTGTGTACTGCAAGGCTCCACAAGATGTGTCCAGACACCGGAACCATGACTTGAGCAGCCCAAACACATGCTCTATTACATTATGTGTTTGTGCGTGTGCCTCATTATGGCGTTCCTGTTCAGGTGTGTGTGCATTTCTGATGGGTGTCATCAGCCATGGCTCCAGTGCATAACCTGCATCCCCACTAGGTGTCCGTGTGGGATGTCCCCATTGGCAAATGTCTGGTACAGCTGTGTCAAATGCCAGATGTGGGAATCGTGGTAACTCCCAGGGCAGCCAGCACACACATTCATTATTATGCACTGGGCATCACACATGACCTGGCAGTTGATGGAGGGGAAGCCCTTGCGGTTAATGTAGGCCCTACCCGCTCACTGGCTGGTGCTTTGATGCGTATGTGTGTGCAGTCTATTGCACCCACTACCTCAGGGTATTCCGCTATTTGCTGGAAGAGACGATATTGCTGGCCAATACCTCATGGGCATTGGGGAAATATACATGATCACCGACATGTGCTGACATGGCATCCAGGAACTGGTGCAGTACCCTGGAGGCTGATGCCTGTGATATCCCCATCATATCACCAGTTGGTCTCTGGAAGGTACCTGTTGCTAGTATTCTTAGGCCAACACATACCTTGGTTTCCACTGGGATGGGTTCCCCTCTGTTGGTTCTATGTGTGAGGCGTGGCCTGCACAGCTCAACAATTTGCTGCAGGAGCTCTCTGTCCACTCTATAGCGCTCTACTATCTCCAGCTCAAGTAACCCATGGTAGGTGACCCTAGGCCTGTACACTCTTCTCCGTCTCCTCACTGTGGGTTGTCTGGCACCATCTGCATTGTCACCACCCTCAGCAAGTCGCCTATGTCTCATTATGACAGCTATGGCAGCCCCTAACATTTCTGCTCTGAGTTCAGCTTTTTCAGTTTTCACTTCTATTAGCTTACTCCTGTCTTGCAGTGTCTCTTAAGGGAAACATCCTGCACTACTGTTTGCAGAGTTTTAAGTGCTGGGCTGGGCTACTATTCTGCCTGTGTAATTGCCTGCTTCTAATTGTTTTCACCTGCTAGCTTCAGCAATTATCCCTGCTAGCTTCCTATTAATTCTGTTGCTTCCTTTTTCCTCTCTGTTTCCTCAGGGGGGAGCAACGTGCCTACAATCAGAAACACGCTCACAGTGGCTTACACACACGCACACGTGCTTACACGGTTCAGAATCTACTTATTCAGGTTAAAACGTGTGTACACCCGTGCAAACACTGTTACATGTCTCCCAACAACCTCCAACATACTCAGCCTGCCCTACACACGCGCACACCAGTGCAAACAGTGTTAAACATCTCCCAACATGCTCCCACATGCTGAGTCTGCCTTACACGCGTGCACACTGCCCTACTCATGCTTCATGGCATGCACACGTGCGCATGCACGCCCAGCAAGAAACTTTGGTGTAAGTAACAGTGTACACCTTCCATTTCTTGACTTTCCATGACTTATCTAGTGGCACACCTCTTTCCATGATCTGTGTCTGTCATCTGTCATGTTACACTGGCCTCCAATGAACTGCATTTCTTTCTACCATTCCCCCCTTTGATGTCACCTATCTCCTACTCTATTCCTCACCTTATGTATCTCTTACACTACTCAGACTGTGCTCATTTGCTATGTGACTGTGAGATTCAGTATCCTAACCCTCATTTACATGAGATTGCCTACTAATGCTTAGTTACATGTCTTAGACTCAGCTTCCCCTTAGCAACCAGTACACAGTGGCCATGTTGTTTTGGTCTGCTGGTCCCTGCATTGTCATTCCATGTATTGCATGAAATCCACATTTGTGGGTTTATAACCTTCATTTTCATGTTTTATACAGCGCAGCCCGTTTGCGCGGGGCTGCGCTGGGTTTAAAAATCGGTGATCGCCGAAAAAAATATATATATTTTTATTATTTTGGCATCGGGTTGTATTGTCAATGGCCACATATTTGGCCATTGGCATGCTGCCTGAGTCATATGCACCCTTTTTTGGAGCTGACATGGCTCCGTTGTGGAATTTGCAGAAACGTACTCAGTTGTCAACTAAGTACATTTCTGCAGCTAAAACGTCTCTTACACGGACTGGTTTCTGCTTCGTGGATCGCTAATATACCTCATTTGCATACCTTTCAGCTGCAAGTGAGGTATTTAGCATGTCCACGCCCAGTCCGTGTAATAGACGTTTTAGCTGGTCTCTTACACGGAGTTTAGGGCTGTTCCTGGATCGCGAGGCTTGCATGGAGTGTTGCACGTCTCTTACACTCCGTGCAAGTCTTCGTGAATCCTGCCCTATGTTTTTCACTTAATTCTCAGAAAAAAAAGGAACCTATAAATGTGGAAACTGTATGTATTATAAATATATTGACACAAGGAAAACAATAGTACAATAGTAAAAAGACTTTGAAATCAGAGCCTATGGTGACTGTAACACCAGAAACTTGATATATCTAACAATGTGCTTTTATTGTAACTCATTTTATATAGGAAAAACTAATCAAAAATTCAAATATCATATATCTAGTCACCTCTCAGAAATTAACAGACACATGCCCACTAATGTTTTATACAAACATAAGCTTGAGAAGGGACCATCCCATAACTTTAAGTTTTTAATTTTAGAAGTTTTATTTGAGAATATAAGAGGTGATAACATAATCCTTAGGACTGAGAGAACAGAACTAAATTGGATTTTACAATTCAGGGCCCATGTTATCCCAGAGCTAAATGGCATAGCCTCTCTCAAACCCATATTTGAAGCTAAACATGAATCTGTGTAGACTTAACTTCAACTTCAACATATATCAGGCTGTATTATCTGATTGCATCTATTTTGTATGTATATCCTTGCTTTTATATGCATACACACACACACACACACACACACACACACACACACACACACACACACACACACACACACACTGTTATTAATGTGTATTTTTATTCATACTGATGTGTTTTTATCAAAATAGTTCTCTTATACAAGCATGTGTAATCATAAATATGATTTTTAAGGTATTATTACAAGGTTTTATCATAATACGCTTTAATTATTTTAAGGATGTTTTTTCTTGTTACTTCTCCTTTAACTAAATTGACTTTTAATTGCTTATTAACTTAGAAATGTGACTCTTACACTGTATTTAAACCATACACTAGTCTTTGCTAGTTGATTTATGTGCCTGAAGAAGCCCTCTGGGCGAAAGTTTTTACTTACGTATCTAGAAATTGCTTGGAATCATTAAAGGACTTCAGTTCACTCTGTGCAGCTGGAAAATTGTTTGGAATTATTAAAGGATTTTAGCTCACTCTGCCCTGGTTTTCAGTGATTCATTTTTTTTCATTTTGGACTCGGCTGGTGTATCACTGGATTTGTTTGTGTGCTGGTTCACCCATCTTCTCTTCTACCCCTGTTATACTGTAACATGTGGTGCTGTTGCCATTACCTCTCCCTCAAAATTATTCAGGACAATCAGGAATTGGAAGAGGCCATGCTCCTGCTGCTGGTAAGCAGAAACCTGTTTTGTCAGAGATGTAAATATATTTCAATGTATTAATTAAAGTGGCATCCCAGGCCTGCTAGATGGATTGATGTACTGTCTGCATGATTATCAACTGTACAGATATTTTCTGAATGTCCACAGTTTGAGTCATACCTCTGCTTTGTAGGTATGACCATAGTGATTTACTTGAAAGTATTGTCAGGGCATTACTGATTGCCATAACTGTTAACTGTGCAGATTTTTGCAGAATGTCTACAGTGTACATAATTTATTTTTTGCTTATAAGATTCTTGTTTATGTAATAATTATTTCCAAATAATTACACACTGGGGTTAGAAAATGATTTCCACATGTCCTACTCTAAGAGGTTGGGAGGTATACAAGCCTGTAATAGTGACAGCAGTGTACACAGCTTAACATATATTGCATCATAGCACTGCAGAGCATAGTAGTGCAGATATTAATGTATTGCTTTTTCCGTTTTATCACAGGTGACCAGAGATGTTGGTCTTTGCCCCCTATACAACCTGATATCAGTGTCTCTTCAGACTCTGATGATGGTGATGGCCAAATTGAAGCAACAACTGGGGATTGCAGAGGCTGAATCAGACACAGAGGTTGACATCCCTTGTCCATTCTCATTATCACTGTACACAGGCAGTATGCCTACATATACACAATCTCCTGAGGCCACAGATATTGGACAGAGGGTGGAGACATTGAACAGGGAAGTGTGGCTGCAATGGCTTGAGTGATTGTCAATACTGGCTATAGGCAAACTGTTGGCAAGGTTCCACACAGGCAGATTGGTAGGGGTATTCATAGGAAGGCTGCTGTCCCTCCACCACCTGTTGAAGGTGTTTCGTCACATGTCACATGTACTCCCAATGAATGCTCAGGTTTATGGAAGCAGCACAGTCTGGCATCCATGACTGCCTTCACCATGTTGCTGATACCCTGGATCAGTTGACTGACACAGTGGAAAGAGGTAGGTCTGAGACAGATCACACACTATCTGTCTTGGAATGCACATTGTCTGTGATGGAACCTCTGACTGGAGTTGAGTGTTGACCTCATGGGCATAGGTCAGCAACTACATCTGCTGAGAGTCAACATGGCTGTGAACAACCACGCTCCCATAGTGACACTACATCCAGCACTCCATAGGATAGTGTGCTATCCACACCAAGATGTAGCAGGCCATGGGCTCATGGTCCTGGACATTCCCATGAGTGCACATGCCCAGCAGACATCAGTCACCCTCAGGCAGTAGCATAGTATCTGACCTTGGGCACTGAGGTGCCAGTGCAACTCCTGGCAGAGACAGTTCTCATGTGAGATGATGAACTTTCAGCTCTATCGTGCACAGCTCACAGCTCTCCAAGATACAGGTATGTAGGGCTAGCACTGAGATTGGCTCTGTTCATGCAGACACTCACACATCACTGTCACATTGAGGGCACCTACAGACATACACTCAACATTTCCACGGTCCATGTTGCCTGCTTCCCTTCCTGACTCACACACATGCTTGCCAACCTATTGGGTCAGCCTAGGCCTTGTGGTCCCCCACACAATACCCTGTACAAGTGATGATAACTGTGCTACATCCCTATCATCATTCTCATGGAGGCAGGGAAATAAAGCTATGTGTCTGGTGCACAGGGTGACTATCTACATTAGTATGAATTCCTTTCATCCACTGGTGCTGTTGACATGCTACTTGTACTGATTATTTACAGATATTGTATTTTTCCATTTATACTGTGGATAGCATAATAATTTGTGTACATTACAATGGATGCTGTTGTAAGGGCTGTGATGTCACACAATGAAATGTGTCTCATGGAAATGTTTACATTTCACTTTCAAGATTGTTAGTACACACCTATGGTTGCACATCTACAATCAGCCTATCAATGTCAGAGCACAGGATTGAATGTCAGCACTGAAGACTAATGTCATTAGAAAGGTAATGCAGTATAGGTTCATGGGTTCATAGCTTCATAGCTGTTGATTAGGCTAATGAACACAAAGGCTTCTTTAAGCCTAGCCATGTCTCCCAATCCCTGAAAAGGTCTGATTCCCTTGATAAGTGTAAGCAGGGGTTTGGGAGATTAAACATTTGCAAGCAGGGGCTTGGGAGATGAACCATTTACAGTTTACCTGTGTCCGTTAGAAACATAGGTCCCAAACCAGGGATGAATGTCCCGTTCCCACACCAATTGTCTAACTTGCACTTGATTTGAGTTAGGGCAGAACTCTGCTTCACATGGATGAGGAGCCTCTTCCATATAGGGTGTAGTCTCTAGCATACATACCTGTCCCTACAGCATGTCCTATTTATGCTACAGGCAAGGTGTAGTTCTGTAGAATGGGTAATTCTGGTGCTGTTTGTTTTGTGAATATGCAGGCGGTATAGAGTGGTGTCTGACAATGCCCTGTATGCCAGGCATATATTTCACCTCAAAAGCTTGTAGGGGATAGAATACAGGGATAGGGCCTTGATGAGGTCTGCAAAGGACATTTTACTTATGCCCTGTATTGGTTTACTTAGGGGCATCTGTGGATTATCCAGTTGTCAGATATTCCTGGTTACGTACATACCAAAGGGGACATTGCACTCAACAATAGATCTGATGAATGCTAAATACAGTCCCTGGCTACTGGGTCAACTATTAGAGGTGTTCTTTCAATATGATAGTTGCCAGGTTGGATGACCTCCCAAAGGATAGTATTGTACATTTCTTTGTATTTAGTGTTAGTACATGGTTCTGACACCAGTTGTATGTCTGTGTCAGCCCCTCCTGGAGAACATTTGTGTCAGTGTGGTATTCAATGACAACATCTAACTTGCAATCATCTGCAAATTTAGTCAGCCAGAGACCACTGACAGTGGCCTTGACTTTGGAGAAGTAAATCCCAAAAAGCAGTGGACCAAGGACTGATTCATGAGGGAGTCCACTTGTGACTGGCCTCTTTGTAGAGGTGGACTCCCAGTGCTAACTTCCTGGGTCCTGTTTGTGAGCCATTTGGCTATCCACTGGCAGACATACTAGTTTTTACCTACCCTCTTGAGCTTGTCAACAATGCCTGATGGAAGGTATAGGGTCAAATGCCTTGTCAGATCAAGGTAGGGAGTGTGAACCATTTTTCCCTCATCCATTGGTTTTATTACCTTCTGAAAGAGGTCCACCAAGCTGGGTAGGTACGATCTGCCCTTGAAGAAACCAAACTGGGTTTGGTCCAGTGTCTGGAGGTGTACTACAGCTCTACTGATCATTTCCATGATAATTATTTCCATGGCTTTACATATGACTAGTCAGACTTCTAGGTCTGTAGTCAACAGGGTCTGTAGGTGGCCCACCTTTGTGCAGAGGGATGACTGTTGCTGTTCTCCATTCATTAGGCACAAAGCCTGTTTCTTGGCTACAGTTACTTAGTAATTCTAGAGGCCCTGCTAGGTCATGTTTCATGCTATTTAGAAGGCATCCTGGCATGTTGCCTTGGCCCATTGATGCAGTGTACTTGGTCTTAGAGAAAGAATTAAGGACCTGTTCCCTAATGATAGTAGGGGAACTTTATATTTGACAGTATTTCCTGAGGGATGGTTGAGGGGGAGCGAGGGATAATGTTAGGGCTGAATTTATCAGCCAGGATGTTTGCTATATCTTCTGGCTCATTATAGGTGTTTCCATTTACAATGAGATGTGCACACAATTGTGTATTGCCTTTGAGGTTGCGGACATAGCTAAAGGATACTTTGTGGTTGTCCTTGGCCTAAGAGCCAGAACTTACCTCTAATATGGCTTTGGTAGTCTTTACTTGTCCTCTGATTTTTTTTTGTTTAGTTTGATGAGAGTGCTTTTATCCTGCTGTGTGCTACACCGCCTAAGTTTTGCCATTAATTTCTTCCTTCTGTTATACAGCCTATTGATTCTGTGATTCCACTTGGATGGCTTGATTTTGAATTAGTTCTGTAATTCTCCCTGGTGGGTACAGCTCTATGCAGATATTAACATACCCATACAGAGATTCTGTGAACACTTATGCATAGGCCACAGTATTCTCATTGTTTATGGGGGACTGAAATTTTGCCAGGCAATCATGCAATAGCTGGAGGTTAGCCTTAGTGTAGTTCCAAAATATTCCATGTTTAGCTGGGGGTCCATGTTTTATTTTTACTTCAAAGGAGACCACTTTGTGTTCAGACCTTACCAGGGAAGACATTACAGTAGGGGTTGTGCATGACTCTCCCATATTGGTGAGGACCAGATCCAGTATGGTTGCACTCCTGGTTGGTGTATTGGCTATCTGGTCCAAGGAGTTTCTATTTACAAAATCTAGGAATCTCTGTGCCTGTATGTTTGATGTCATATATGATTCTCAGTTAATAGTGAGGTAATTAAAGTCAACCATGAATATGTTATTGAGTTTGACAGTTAGTGTTTCTAATAAATTTAAATACATGCTATGGGTTTCCTGGGTCGTACACAGGGGAGGGGGGCTATAGCTTGCATGGAATTAGTATTGGATTTTGCAAATGGTGATCTGAACATGGAACAGCTCAAGTGCATTGTCCTGTTTGACAGCCTTGAAGTATATTTAGTTTTGATGTACATAAAGACACCTCCACCATTAGTCCTTGCTTGTAAAGTAGCTGGTCTAAGTGTGTGGAAGGTATAATAACCTTGCACTGCTGGTGTGCTATTTGCAGCTTTAAGCCCTGTGGCAGTGACTGCACAGACATCAGCATTCACTAGGGAAAATACATCTTCTAAGGAGTGGAGTTTTTTTTTGTTTTTGTTTTTGATTTTGTTTAGGTTCCTAGCATTTAGCATTAATACTGTCAGCTTTTCTTGCACTTGGCTTGCTATGTTGGAAGTAGTTTCAAATCAGCATTGCCTACAAAAGGCACTATATGGAAGACAGTTTTAGCTAATATTCAAAAGCCTAGGGGAGAGAGGTGCAGACCATCCCTGCCAAAGCAGCCTCGTCTGTTGAGCATCTCCTTCCATGCTGACAAATACCACACCCCCTTAGAATGACACCAGAAACCAAGCCAATGATCTTTGTTCATATTGTGGCATCATCCTTGAAGAAGGTGAAATGCTGCTCAATGTTAGGCTCACAAGAGCCTGGGACACATATTCTGATAGCTCAAAGATATCTCTCTAAGTATAGTCTAGTGAGGTATATATCTCAGGTAATGTACTCCCACGTGGACTATGACTGAGTCATATCATAGGATGATAGGAAGTTGCTAGGCTAATGGCCCTAGGGCCCTTACAAGTCTAGCCATGTTCTACCCTTATTTCCACAATCAGCACCAGCTGCCCCTGTCCAAGAGGGACACAGGAGGAGCTCATGGGGTGAATTAATGGTTACACATCCAATCGTCCACATTGCATTTGAAGAGGGGCAATAAGATGCTCTGTTTGACATAAAGTGGGAGTCCATTCCAAAGGTGTGGTAACCTTTGGGAGACAAATATGTCCCTCCAGCATGTTCTATTAATGTCACATACCAGGTTAAGGTCTTTTGGGTGAGTAACCCATGTACCATTTGATTTGTGGATATGCAGCATTTCCAATAAAGCAGGGTCAAAGACTGCCTTACACACAAGGCATAGATCACCTCTGAGTAGTCTGTATGAAACAGAATGAAGCGACAGTGATTTCAGATTATCCACATAGGACAGATACTAAGGACCTTGAATTACCCTTGTGAGGAACTTCTGTGGTCTCTCCAATTGCTGCAGGTGCTTGGAAAGGTGCATACCAAAAGGGACATTGTACTCTATTATTGGCCTGATGAGGGGAGAGTACAGAGAGGTTATAACTTCTTTTCTGGATGTTATGCTCTTACTTATGAGATGAACAATATAGAATGCCCTTCTTACCACTGTGGAGACATGGTGATCAAAAGTAAGGTTGCTGTCAACCTGTGTACCCAAGTCTCTCACCAGTGAGTGTATACTTAGGGTTGTGTTATTCATGTGGTAGTTAGCAATAACATTGTACTTACTGACAGGGATGATAATAGATTTTTTTTTTGCATTGAGGTTAAGTCCATGACTTTGGCACCAATCATTGGCTTGTGTAAGACCCTCTTGTAGGATGTTGACATAATTTGGAGATCCTATGACTGCTCCCAGTTTGCAGTCATCAGCAAAATTTGTCAGCCACAGACCTTTAGTTTTTGCTTGTACTTTGAAGAAATAGATTCCAAACAATAGAGGTCCCAGGACTGATCCCTGTGGAACACAACTGTTTACAGGTCTACTGTTGGAGGGGGATTCCCCTATTTTGACTATATGGGTTCTATCAGTGAGCCAGTTAGTGACCCCATCTAACAATATTTGATACCTAGCTGGGTGAGTTTGCCAATGATACCTGAGTGGAGGATAGTGTCAAACATTGATCTCTAGTTAATCATCAAAAATCCAGTTCATTGAACAGCATTTTTGCTGCGCTTACATCGAACACGGTGTTCATCGAACTGTTCATAGTGAGATTGCAGTGCAGTGAAGATCAGACAATTTACCCTTTCCTCACTGTAGTACAGTCTCGGAGTTGGTTTCTACAATTAGCAGGGGGCATGGTGGGCACAACCCCCCACAACAGCGAAATTCAATGAACAGCATTTTTATGTAATGCCATTCATTCAAGAGAGGCTTTGATGATGTAATATAGACCCTCAAATGCCTTGGTTAAGTCTAGGTAGGCTGTATGCGCAGATATCCCCTCATTCAGGGCTTTGGTGACTGTCTTGAAGAAGTACACAAGGTATAACAGCCATGATTTTCCTTTGACAAATCCAAGCTGAGTAGGGTCAAGTGTTTGGAGCTTACTTATATCTTTGTTAGTAATGTCCATGATGATTTTGTCCATGATGATTTGCTCCATGGCCTCGCAAATAAGGCTAGTCAGGCTAATAGGTCAATATTTCCCAGTATCAGTGGAAGCACCACATTTGTGCAAGGGAATAACAGTGGCCATTTTCCATTCAGCTAGGATGAAGCCAGTTCTTAGACTGTGATTGAAAAGAGTACCCATTGGTGTTGCTAATTCTTGTTGGAGCCCATGTAGGACGCAGCCTGGGATCTTATAAGGGCCCATAAATACTGTGTTTTTGGCCTTAGAGAGGGTGTATATGACCTGCTCTTTAGAGGTACAAGGTAGGGGACAGGTGGTAGGGATGTCATGGGGTACGTGTGGTGGGGACAGGGAAGTGAAGTTTTAACAGAAGCTGTTGGCTATCAGCTAACAGGTTAGCTATCTCCATAGTGTCAGTATATGTGGTATCATTAACTACCAGTTTGGCTCAAATCTGAGCCCTTCCGTTTAGGTTACAAATGTAACTAAAGAATGCCTTATGGTTGTCCTTAATTGAGGAAGCTAATTTGGATCCATAATTTGCTTTGCAGGACTTCACAGAAAGTCTTATGTGCTTGTTTAAGCTGAGGAGGCAGTGTTTCCAGTTTAGGGCTCACTCTGTCTTACTCTTAGACAGCAATTTCTTTCTCTTATTGTAAAGCCTGTTAATGGCAGTTGTCCACCAGGCAGGTTTGCTTTTCCTTGATGAGCTAGTTTTTGTCCTATCCGGTATGGTTGAGTCAATGCAGTTATACAGATGTTTGCATAAAGCATCAGTGTTGAACTCAGCATAGTTGCCAGTTCCATCTGAGGGGGGCAGGTGCAGTACAGCTATTTATACCATCCCATAAGAAGTAATAATCTGATTTTGAGAAGTATTTTAATTTATTTGCTGCTGGGTGGGGGGGAGGGGTGAAAGTTACTTCAAAGGATACTGATTTGTGGTCAGATCTCACTAGGGAAGACCTCACAGTGAGGGTGCTACAGTGGTCCCCCATATTGGTAAGCACCAGATCCAGGATGTTGGCACCCCTTGTGGGGGTGTCAACCAGCTGGTCCAGTGGATTGGAGTTAACAAAGTCAAGGAACCTTTGGGCAAGTGAGTTAGAGCATGAGTAATTTACCTAGTCAATGGATGGGTAGTCACCCAAAACAATGGTGTTCAGCTGCATCTTGATAGACTCAAGTAGATCCAAATAGGAAGAGTGTGTGTCCTGATTCACAGAAGAGGTCCTGTAGCTGGCAAACTTGAATAGGTGTGCTACTAACAGTTAATTTCACCTGAGGTATCTCCAGGGGATTCTATAGATTAACCAATCTGGAGGTGTATTTATCTTTACTGAATATCGATACTCTGCCTCCTTTAGTTTTCATGCCTTCAGTTTGTGGTCTGAACATGTGGAAGGAGGTGTAGGCTGGCATGGTTGGTGTGCTCTCCACAGCCTTATATGAGGTCTCCATGACAGCACAAATGTTTAAGTCTTTCAAGGTGAGGTCTGCTTCCAGTGAGTGCAATTTCATGTTCAGCCTCCTTATGTTTGGCAGCATAACCTTGAGGTTGTTTTTATGTGGAGTTTTCACGTAGGGAATTTTGTCCTTGAGACACTGTCTAAAAATGGCACTATGAGGGTGGCAAGAGCCTTAGCTGAAATCCCAGGGGTGACAAATGAAGACGATCTCTGACAAAGCATTGAGGTCTGTCGATCATGTCATCTCAGGCTAACAGATACTGTATCGCCTTAGAATGACACTTGAAACTAAGCTAATTATTGAGGTCTATCATTTTGTGTTTGTATTGAGGCATCATCCTAGGATATAACTAATATGATTTAACGGCCTTACTTTAGTGCACAACACAGCACTATGCACAGTGTTGCACAGTATAGCTATACAAAACTGTATATTATTAATTGACTATGTCTGTTTTCCATTTATAGCTGGCTATGTCATGACTAGGAAGTGGGTGGTCTGATCGACTAACAAGCTATGCTACACCCAAACCATTTGCCCTAAGTGGCATGCTGCACAAACATGCACACTAAGCACAAAATATCCTAAAAGTGACATGACACACCCCTCCTGATGTCATCCACATCCAGTGGGAATATAAACACCATGTAGGAGTATACACAAACTGAATATGCATACATGCTTGCTCCCTTTAGTGATTCAACACATCCGTGGCATTTAACATTAATTTGCATAATATTTGTGCTGACAGCCTTGAAACTATATGGTTCATAGCTGAGTAAGCTGGGTTACAGCACAAATGCATGATCGTACAAACCCAATACAAGGTCATACAGTACAGTTGTCGACAGTACATTATAAGTGCTCTTTTGCAAATTCATATTTTATTTTCATGTTAAGCATGTTTGTGCAATGTGGCACATAGCGAAAACATAGGGAAATGTAAAAAATAAAATAAATATTAATTTCACATCATCCCTGCTTTCAGACATCCACAGTGTATGATTTAAATATTTTTGCATGTGATCTTAACCTTTTCAGGGGAAGTCTGTCCATATTTATGGACTTTTACATCCCCTTCTTTCACTGTAGACTCCTGTACATGAAAAATTTCCTTGTACACTACCAACATGAACATGAAGTCTACACAGATGGATTATGGCTTATTGGATTGCTCCAACTAGTTAACTTGCATAAAATTCAGCTACTTAAGCCAACATTTTCCAAGCAAGAAACTTTCCCTATTTGTGCATGTGTGTGTGTGGTGTGTGTGATTGAGTGCTGCTACACACAGTTTATTGAATCTAAAATTGTTTGGCCTTATGCCTTATGTCCTCATGCTCTACGTGAGAGCAGAACTATATAAAGAAGGTACTTTCTCCAGTCTGGCATGTCTCCACTCTCCAAGGAGGAGTGCCAGGTCCTAACATCCTCACATTCTGCTGTCTGATACAGAAAACATGAGCAGTAAAACTTAAAAATAAATTTTTTGGAAATTTTTCATGTACAAGAGACTACAATGAAAGAAAATGTCCCTTAATCATTATCCTTTCCCAGAGAGGGAGAAACATCAGTATAGTTAAAATTTATATGAAACATAACATCTTTCTGTTGGTTTAATACATTTCAAATACAAAAATACAAAAACAGAAGATGAGAAAAAAGAATAAAGAGAGAGATAATACAGATAATCAGCAAAGCAGAAAATTATAACATTTTGTAGTTGGTTCCACATTCAGCTTTCAAAATTGTATATATATATATATATATATATATATATATATATATATATATATATATATATATGGGTCTACTGTACTTCATTGAAGAAACCCTTCTTCGAAAATGAAGAGCAGACCCACTCTTAATCGAAAGTGCACTTAACTGAAAATGCACTTTCATGAAGAACAGTTCAATGTACCATTAAGGAACACCAAAACAATGTTTTTGCAGGGGGGCAAGCACCCCCCCCATGTGGGGGTGCCCCCACACACCCCTGCATAAATATACCAACTCCGCGATCGCACTATAGTGGGGAAACAGGTGCATTCCATTTTCCTCACTGTACTGTGCTTCCGCTCCTCAGTGTTCCTTAATGGTTCATTGAACCATTCTTTGCAGAAGTGCACTTTCAATTAAGTGCACTTTCACGTAAGTGTGGGTCTACTCTTTTTCGAAGAAGTATTTCTTTGATAAAGAGCAGTACACCCATATATATATATATATATATATATATATATATATATATTTATGTTTATATATATATATATATATATATATATATACATATATATATATATATATATATATATATATATATATATATATATATATATATATAATCTCAACTATCTTAATTGTTTCACATTCCAGATTATATTCTGAGTTGCAGAAACATGGTCAGCACCAGTAGCACAGATGAGGTAGGACAAAGGGGACAGCTGCTCTGTGCACAAAGTTTTAAGGGTATTAACTGATAAATGCATTTTTTTTTATTATTTTTATTTTTAAGTTTTGCTCCTCATGTGTCCTGTATGGGACAGCAGAATGTGAGGATGTTAGGACCTTGCACTATTCCTTGGAGAAGGGAGAAGTGCCAGACTGGAGAAAGGACTTTCTTCATATAATTCTGCTCTCATGTAGAGCATGAGGACATAAGGCATACGGCTAGGCTACAGCACCAGATAGAAAAGAAGGAACCTTATAGTGGTTAAGAATGTAGGAAATCAGGATGTCAGGGCAGTGTGTAAAGATAGATATAAGGGACCAAATGAGTAAGCTAAAGCGCTGATTAATAAAATTGTGATATAACTACCACAGATAAGACTCACAGAGTATTACCACCTAAGGTTAATTATCAATTAACTAGATATTCCATCTGCTGCTAAGTAACAAAAAGGAAAAAAAAAAAAAAACATCATGACTCAGGGTGAAAGAAGAAATTTCATAGTTGTGGCTAGGACTGACACAAAGAAAATAGATGAGCAGAGTATGGACACACCTCAGCACATAACTACAGTATGTCATGACAATACGGAGAAGACAGCAAGCCTCATTAAATAGCCTATTGCAATGTCAAAATCTGCTTTTTGCCCCTGCAGCATCTTAGCAATTGGTGCTTTTCAATATTTAATTTATTCAAAACTGTGTATGTTTGAATAAATGTTGTCAGTTTTTAGGCTTTGATATTAAATATGTTTGATCATACATAAAAGAACCACATGTATATATAAAAACAGCTGTCGAATTTTCTCTTTTTTTATTTTTAATTTTTGTTGGAGAAGGTAAGATAGGAAATGATGTACTAGAAGGAAAAGGATGGTAAGTGAGTGAATGGCCCAAGCAGGTGCATGAGCACAGACATAAAACAGAGAAAAGAATAACAGGGGAGGTGCCGATGCTGACACACTGTGAAGTGGGGAGCAGTGGAATTATACACCCAGAGAAATGTAAGGGAGTGGTGTTGGGAGGATTAGACAAGAGACAGGGGAAGTCAATGATACACAAGGAAGAGGATCATCAAGATGGGGGGATAGGTCAGTTGTAGCATTCTTTATCACACTGTGCAATACCCAGAAAGATGTCATTCAGCACCATGCCCAGCCTTCCCACTGTGTCCAGCCTGAGGTGGTAATGGCAAAAACAAGAAGCAATGTGACTTTGATAGCCACAAGAGGACTTTTTCTATATGGCCTATGTAGGCTTCTGGCTGCTAGTCTATCAGGACCCTCATCACCTCCTTCATATCCCTGGGGATAACGTACTGCTCATCCCTGGAAGTGAAACCAAAGGGAATGATTGTGCTTCTACCTAGTGAGACCTTCTTCCTGTCCCCTGTTGCATCCAATGAAGAGGCACGCCTGATTCCACGTGGAGAGGGTGTAGCAGATGGTTGGAACTTGTGGGAATCTGGATACCTGAGCCACACCAGGGTGGGAGGTTGGCATAATGGTTAAGATGTTTACCTTACAGGCACAAGGTAGAAGGTTTGATTCTCACATGGGGTAATTGGCTAGGCTTAAAATGACCCACAAGGGCAGTTAGCCTATGTGATGTCTGGTCAATATCCCACCAGACTGCCAGCAATAATGTGACGCCCCTTACTATCTTGGGTCAGTATCTAAGGAACTTCAATTCTCATTACTAACTCCGATGTGAGACTGTCACTTAAACAGGAGTAATATTTCACAATTTTCCCTAAGAGCACAACAGAAACATGCTCTATAACCTGGGACTGGACTGTATACTCCTGTCTACCCCAAATGTAAGTCTTTATTACACACTTCAGAGCAATTTGTTCCAGTTTAAGACCTCTGATACACTCAAACTTAAATTAAATTTCACACATCCAAACACTGCTGGGAAAGCCTGACACAGATTTACAGCTGTGCCCCTTTCCCAAAATAATACGGTGACATGCTGGCACCAATCAGGGAGCCTTCATGCCCTTTTAAAGGGGTATCCAATTATTAGATATTAAAACAAAAACAAATGATAGCAAATTACCTAAGGCAGCCAGCCTTTTGAAGTGGCCCAGGAAGTTATCAAATCAGATATAAGCACTCTCAAATCACTAAAAAAACTCTGATTGACCAGCTACAATGTAACTTAATAAAAATATCTAATAATGAGCAAAATGATTAAAATATATAAAACAGTAATTTCCAATAAACAAACATAATTCAATCACCAGGAAAATGAAACCAATACTGAAGGATAAAAATCCAACATTTAGAAAAACTTTTGATTAGTTATAATTTTCCTATTTCACTAAAGAACACTTCCCCAATCTAAACTGAATTATTACAATAGAGCAAAGGCAGGCTTACAGTTCTTGGTGAGTCCTTTCGGGTATCCACTGCACAGTACAACTGGCAACTGGCGACAGACAATTGTAACTGGCTGTTAACTGATAGCAACTGACTTCAGCTGTATTCAGCAGGCTGTTTTATAGCCTATCTTAACTGTCACAACTGTTCCACTTCTAAATTTCATTTCATATTTTGAAAATCAACCAACAGCTGTTTACCAAAGTTCCTTCCTGTCTTTCTGCCTCTGATAGTTCATAGGTTCATAGGTAGGTACTAGGCTATAGGCCCTAGGGCCTATACAAGCCTAGCCAAAAAGATACCCTGGCTTTCGCCACCCAAGAAAATTATTTTCCTGTGCCCCTGTGAAGCAGAACCACAGAAGTGATCCCTGGGGTGAATGTTCTATTACCCATCCAATCATCAAGATTTTTTTTGAAGAGTGCTAATGAGGAGCTCTGTTTGACATAAATAGGTAGTCTGTGCCAGAGTATAGGAAGGCTCTGGGACAGGAATCTATCCCTCCAGCATGTTCTGTTTATTGTGTTGACAAGGTTTGGATCCCTAGAGCGTGTAGTTCAGAGGGATTGGGATTTCTTTAAGTGGAGCATGTCCAACAGCTCTGAGTTTGACATAGCTTTGTATGTCAGGCAGAGATCGCCTCTGAGTAGGCAATATGAGATGGAGTAAAGCTGGCGTTTTTTGAGTCGGTCTGCATAAGGCATCTGTTTGAGGCCAGTAATCCTCTTTGTGAGGTACTTTTTTGGCCTTTCCAATTGATGTAGATGTCTTGTAAGGTACATACCAAAAGGGACGTTGTACTCTATAATGGGTCTAATGAGTGATGAGTAGAGGGGAACAATGACCTCTTTTTTTCTGGATGAAAAACCTTTTGTGATGAGGTGTGCCATGTAGAAGGATTTCCTGAACACTGTGGTGATGTGATTATCAAAGGAGAGACTACTGTCCACCTGTGCTCCAAGGTCTCTTATCACACTTTTGATGTTAAGTAGGCTACCGCCTATGTGGTAGTTCATGGGTACTGAGTTTTTGCCAAAGGGGATGACAATGCACTTTTTGGCATTGAGCTTGAGACCATGGCTTTGACACCAGACATCTGTCTCAGTGAGGCCCTTTTGTAGGATGTCCACATCATTAGGAATTTCGATTATGGCTCCTAGTTTGCAGTCATCTGTGAATTTAGTTAGCAAAAGACCTTCTGTGTTAGCCTGTACTTCAGAGAAGTAGATTCCAAACATGAAAGGACCCAGGACTGAACCCTGTGGTACTCCACTTGTCAGTGGTCTGACGTCTGATTTGGAGTCTGCTACTTTCACAGTGTGGGTTTTGTCAGTAAGCCAGTTGGCAACCCATCTTGTGACATAGGGTTTATACCTAGTTTAGCGAGTTTATCTATAATTCCAGAGTGGGAGATGGTGTCAAATGCCTTGGCGAGATCTAGATAGGCTGTGTGAATCACCTTACCCTCATCTATACCTATCAAAGGTATTAAGAACACTAGTAGCGGTGGTAATATTCATCCCACTTCTACTAGTAGTGGTGGTAACACTCACCCTATTTCTTTAAATTTGGGTCATACAACCGGTATTTACCAGGTTGAAGGAAGGAAGACATCAAGAGAAGGTTCGATATTGGTTACATCATACCCCGAGATACCCAACAGACAAAGACACGATCAATTCAGTTTTGGGGAGATTAATTTACCTACTTCACAAAATCAAGTGGAACCCAATAGCAGACTGATGCCTACGGATTTTACTTTTGATTTCTCCTTTGGTAATTTGACTGATGAAGCTAGGAGGATTGGTACCAAGTCGAAACGAACGCAACTTATGCATACTTATCAAAACATCAACTCCAAGGGTGGAGATGGCACAGGTACTGTACTTCCTATTAAAAACAGTGTATGTGGATCAAATGCACCAATGATGCAGGGTAACAAAGAATCATCTTTAAAAAAAATTTTTGACAACCACTGTGACTTTGATAATACTCTTGACCACAGAGACAATGAACATTTTGAACCCCATACGTTAAAGGGAACTCTCAAGGATTTAATTTATATGTTGGGGAAAAACTCAATACTATTAATTCTATTAAACTGGACAATGAGTATTTGTCTAAATGTATTGAGACTAACATCATACCCATGGGTTTGAGGTTTTTCAAAATACCAGTGGGGGTTGAATTATCAAATACTATTATTAATGAATTTAATCAACTTTTTGACTCCTTTGGTATACAATATATGAAAATGTTAATTAAATGTAATGATGGAAAATTATGTAAATACATTAATGAAGTTGAGCAGTTGAATGAAATTATTTTGAAAGATCTTATGTTTTCACATTGGGAAAAACTATATGTAAAATAGTTTGAATTAGCTGATTCAAAAACTAAAAAAGAATATGAGTGGAAAAGTAAAAAAATGAAAAGAGACAACTAATGGTACAAGAGGGGTCAGGCTTATTAATGGGGAGGGGCTCACCAACTGGATAAGTCAGACACTAATAAATTATATACAGACAATGTAGACCACTATTATAAACATCAGTTTCGAAACAGGAGTTATTCCCATGCTACTAATAATGTTCAGGCGGAGCATTATATTGAGAATAACAATAAGGATACATCGAATTTTCATCAGAGGTGGAAAAATGGGAAGCAGATAGATTGGAAAAGGGGAGGAAAATGGAAGAAAAAGGTTTTTTGCCATCAGGAAAAAGGGAGGAATTGGTAAAGGAAATAGACGTAGGGAATGGTGGAAAGGAAGAGTTTGAAAGAGATCAAGATATTGTGATTGATGGAGTAATGTACTGTTATAATCAATTTAAAATTTGAAATTACACAGACACTCTTTTGGACAGATCACATTTTAATTTATTATCGAAGGAAATGAACTATATTCCAACCCCTAATTTTAGACTGCTTGATTGTCTAAAGGAATTTAAGCTTTATACTAGGAAATTGAATTTGGCATTATTATTTAAGGATATTATAGAACAACCTACATATAAAAAGGGAGCTATTATGAATAAAAGTACTTTTGTTCCCCCCATGAATCCTAATGTTCAAACATTTGATAGATTGGTAACACACGGGATTTACCAAATGCAAAATCAGGTAGCTAAGAGGAGAATGAGAAGTAACCTTTCTTGAGATGAACAAATTACACTCAAGGAACTAAGGGCTAACAACAACTTAAGGGTTATGAAACCCAACAAAGGAGGGGGAGCTGTTATGTATGATTGCTTGGAATACACAACCAAGATGCATGCTATTTTACATGCATCTGGGAATTATGAAACGGTCTCCCGTAATGAAATTAATATAGCCTGCAGGTGAATAGGCTTGCACATTGAGGAATTTTTATTAGATAGACGAACTACTGAGGACACTTACAATTTTCTTAAGGTTGAACATCCTAGAATGGCCACGATAGTGGGCATTCCAAAAATTCATAAAGATATCAGTAATCCACCATTTTGACCAATAATAGCAGTAAGTAAATCTAAAACATTCCCATTGGGTGTTTTAGTAGACACCACACTTAAACCTATATACAGTGAAGTAAAACATATGGTTAAGGATTCTTGGGAATTTTTAAGAAACTATCTGGTGGATACCTGGAAACAAGGCTACTTATTTTCATCTATAGACGTAGTGGACTTGTTCTCATGTATTTCAATAGATGAAGGAATGGAAGCATTTTCCAATAGTATTAGGAAATACAGTCATCTTGATTGGGATAAAGTTAGTCTGATTTTGGAACTAATGTCGATTGTTCTAGATAATAATTACATCTATTTTGAAGGTGAACTATTCAGACAAATTAAAGGTGTGGCTATGGGGCAGCATGTGCCCCCATTTTTGCCAATTTGTAATGCTTGATTGGGAAGAGAACACTATATTTAAAAGTATATATTATGAAAAACATATTAAATATTATTCACGTTTTTTAGACTATATATATATATATATATATATATATATTCTATGGGACGGAGATCTAGTTACCTTTAATAACTTTATGGAATTTTTAAATGAGATATTGTTTGGAAAGGTGGTTTCTATTTTTTGGTGAATTGCAGAGACCGGTTGGTAGCGTTCTTTTACCGCTCGACCGTTCATTTCTTTTGGTGTCAAATGAATACTCCCAGTGACGATTCAGGAGTTACCCTCATCTATGGCTTTGTTGACTATTTCAAAGAAGTCTATCAAGTTTAGGAGACATGATCTGCCTTTTACAAACCTGAATTGTGTGGGGTCCAGAGTTTGGAGATATCCAATATCTTTTTTTTATGAGTTCCATGATGATATGTTCCATGACCTTGCAGACCATGCTTGTCAGGCTAATGGGGTGGTAGTTTCTGGGGTCTGTTGTGCCCCCCCCTTTGTGGAGTGGGATAACCATTGTGGTACCCCATTCAATGGGCACAAAGCCTGATGTGAGCCTATGACTGAACATGGTACTTAGGTGGGGGTGCCAGTTCATTCTGTAGTTCGTGTAGAAGGCAGCCTGGGATGTTGTCAGGTCCCATGGATGCTGTGTTCTTGGCTTTGCAGCCATGATTACAGGAACTTTGCATTCTTCCGGTATAAAGATGGGTCCTTTAGGGGGTGAGAGGGGGGTAAAGTTAGCACTGAACCTATCTGCCAGGATGTTGGCAATATCAGTTGGTTCTGTATATTTAGTGTCATTGTGCTGTAACTCAGAACAGATCTGAGTGTTGCTATTGAGATTCTTGACATAGCTATAGAATGCGTTGTGGTTGTTTTTAGAATCAGTGGTGATTTTGTTTTCATAACTAGCTGTGGAGGATTTTAAGAGGGATCTCAGCTTCTTACTGAGGCTGACAAGGGAGTTCCTCCAGTCATGGTATTTTACTCTTTTTTGCAACAGTTTCTTTCTTCTGTTGTAGAGTTTGTTTATGGCAGAAGAACACCAGATTGGCTTCCTTTTTTGGAGTATAGCATCTTGGTTCTGTTAGGGATAACACGATCCATGCACTAGTGTAAGTGCTTATAAAGTGCATTTGTGTAGGATTCAGTAGTTGTACCTCTATTGTCTATCTGCATGGGTGTCGTGAAGTTTGCCACTTCTGTCTTAAGAAGCGTAAAGTTGCCTTTTGAGAAATTTTTTATGGTTGTTTTCCTAATGGGGGGTGGGAGTGGGATGTGGATGTATAGGGTGATTAGCTTGTGGTCGGATCTGACCAACGAGGAGCTGACCTCTGATGTGGAACACCGGTTGCCCATGTTGGTGATGACTAGGTCTAGGATATTGCTGCCTCTGGTGTGGGGTGTGGATAAGTTGATCTAAGGCATTGGAATTGATGATTTCCAGAAAACGTTGAGCAAAAGAGTTGGTACATGAGTAGTTTTCCAGTTAATGGTAGAGTAGTTGAAATCACCCATTATTAGAGTGTTGGGTTGTACCTTAATATTTTACAGTGTATCAAGAAAAGAGGAGTGGGAATCCTGGGGCATGGTGGGGGGTCTGTAGCAAGCTACAATCTGGATTGCAGTTTTGCCCAGAGTTAGTTGAACTTGGATAATCTCGGATGCATTATGCTGAGCAACTAGCTTGGAGGTGTGGATATCCTTAATGAATATAGACACGCCTCTACCTTTAGTGTTTTGGTCCGGGTTTGGTGGCCAAAAGGTATGGTATGAATTATAGCCTGGTAATGCAGGGGTGCTCTCTGGAGCTTTGCACCAGGTCTCTGTCACTGCACAGATGTCAATGTTGTCCATTTTAAGGAGTGCCTCGAGTGAGTGCATTTTGAGATTTAGACTTCTAGCATTGATTAGCATTACCCTCATATTTTGCTTGCTTGTACCAGTTATGGTGGTGAATTTGTCATTTGAACATTGCCTAAAAAAGGCACTATAGGGGTGGCAAGAGCCTTTGCCAGTATCCGGAATCCTAAGGCCGACAGGTGCAGGCCATCTCTGGCAAAGCAGCGTGGTCTGTCGATCATGTCATCCCAAGCAGACAGATACTGGATTCCCTTAGAATGACAATGCCAATTGTTAAAGTCAGTCATTTTGTCCTTGTACTGTGGTATCATTCTGGGTGATGGCAGGATGCTACTCAGTGTTAGGGTCATACCTGCCTGGGCTACAAGATCAGAGAGCTCCTCCATGTCTCTTTTCATGTAGTCCAGAGATGTACGTTTCAGGTCATTCACACCAACAAGGCTAATAACAGAGTAACACATAGCAACTGCCAACATTGTGATGACATCATCTGTAGATCAGTTGATTCTGAGGCAGTCTGAATTTAGAATCTTCTTCATAAACATGCACAGTTAGAAATGTAAAGGAACACTGTTCAGTTATTTAAAACATTATTTACAGATTATTAATCAACATGTAAGAACTTATTTACAATATCATACCTAGTCATGCTGGCATATAATACACAGGTTAATCTGAAATTATGTACAAAAACTTCAGCCAAACATGCTATTGCACATGGAAGTGTCTAATTTCTTCACAGCCTAGTACTAAAAAAATTCCTGTGGTGGCAGATGTAAGTGTAGGGCTGGAATATAGATGGTCCTGGGTTCTACTACAGGGTGTGCAACACCACTGGCACAGCCATATTATTTGCTGCAGAAAATGTCATTTACATGGATAGAAAAAAAAGAATAGTGACATATGTATTTCAGATGATACCCATACAATAAATAGTTGCATAATATGCAAGCAATTAAATTTATAACGTGGCACATTGCAAGCACTGCCTATAATTACTATCCTTCTCCTGGTGCTATGCTATGATTTGTTTGAAGGGTAGCAGTGATACACCTATCAGTTCCTGCTATGTGCAGTGGGACATGTTGGCAAGAGTTGTACAGTGCCTGCAAAGACCACTGGCACTCATGAGATGCTTTGCACTTCTCTCATATTACATAAACTGTGGGTAAAACATTGTATAAAACTCTCCCTCTCTTGTCCATACAATGCCATTCAGCACATCCGGCAATGAACACTCTCCAGCACTAGTTGTTTCTGTAGCAGTTACAGGTTTTATGGCCTTAGATTGCTAACCTGAGATTCTATAACTAAGGTGTATAAAATGTGTTGCTGCAAAGGCATGCAAACACATTCCTGAGCAGCATATAGCTATGCTACATATCTAAATAATCCCAGCCATATGTAGTATGTAATAGGCAGTTCTTAAATTAGACTATAACACAAATTAATAGCTACAACATGACACTTTGCAGACATAGTAAGGGTTATATAATGAATGCACTTAGCATTACTATATTAAGAAACAATATATGGCTCCCTACTGAAATGTTGGCAATCATAACTCCAAGTGCCAATGTGCTGAAAAACAAAACAGTGAAAATGCAAAAGATTGAGTATCAGACATCACTCTTCTACTTTAAACGCCTTTCTTTGTATGGGTCTGAGGCCCCTTGTACCCTCAATGTGGAAGGCATGCCCATGCTCCTCCCAAACTAATATATACCAACTCTGAGATTGCTATACCTTGGAGAAATGAGAAAGTTCAGTATATGTAAGTCCATTTTTTTTCAGCCATTCAATGTTAGCATTATGGTACTCACTAAAGCAGGCCCTGACATTTCAAATGGTTGACATAATACACACCTCTTCAGCTGGAAAGGCTCTCCATTCACCTGTGACATAGAAAGCTATTCTGCATAATAGGCTCTTCAGTTGGGAAAAAAAGAACTTTAGGAAATCAATAGTTAAGTGTGCAAAAGCATCACATTGATAAAGTATGAAAACCGATTACTGAGCAGTTAAGTAATATAAATACTTACAGTACATCTTGGGTGTGCCTGATCTGACTCATGGGCTAAAAATATCAGGATGGCACTTCCTCAGGTACCTGCAGTGGTGGCCCCTATCCTTTAGAAGTGGGCTGTGCCTGTGGCATCAGACAATACCCTGATAAGACTGTGCCAGGCATACACTTTATATAGGGAACCATCATGGGTCGCCAGCTAGGTACTCCTGGTGGTGCAACATAAACAAAAATATGTTACTTTCTTTACTGCACCATCAACGAGCCCTGCCAACTTCAATGATCTTTGAAGCCATGGCCATTCACTACAACACATTCCACAAAATTATGTTAATCCTTTTTAAATTAAATGCATTGACTTTTTCAGCACATGATGTGCAGCATAGGGCAGCTTGTTAGCGGAACTTGTCATGGCATCACCATTATGTGGCACCCAAATTGTTGGTGTGGTAATGATTGTGTTATGTCAGCATTGACAGAAAAGTGTGTAGTATTAACTCTTGCCTAACTACAATAGCTGTTTTGCTCTTTAGCACCTCCTTCAGATACAAAAGTAAATTACTTTTGTCCATATCCCTGCAGTGGACCCAGCCACACATGCTCATTGTGATTCACAGGTGCTCATGCAATTGCACATAACTGAGGGAGACTCCTAGCTGCAGTGACAACTGCGATTCAATAACATTCCTGCCTCATTAGCATACTTGCCATGCTAGAATCTTTAGATTGGTTATGTTATATACACCCCCAGCCTCATTGCACTATAGATTATTGCAGGCAGCAACTTCCAAAGCTTGCGTAAACTGAGGAAAACCTAACTTTACCCTAAATCAGCTTGTTTGGAAGGTATGTGACACTTGACATGGTGTACTACCT
The DNA here is from genome assembly GCF_019279795.1 of Protopterus annectens. Taxonomy (NCBI): domain Eukaryota; kingdom Metazoa; phylum Chordata; order Ceratodontiformes; family Protopteridae; genus Protopterus; species Protopterus annectens. Next base: position 1,011,290,643 of record NC_056730.1, read on the forward strand.
TGTCTTAAAATATTTGCTTGTGAGCTGCACTGGTACTGTGGTAATATGAAATGACTGCTGATGTTGAAAGGGACAGGTTCTGTCATACAGACTACTGTAAAGGGTTTTACTATTCAGTCAGCTACTCATAGTAGTTCAGTGGCTAAAAAATGGTACAAGTATCCCTGCAGTGAGTCAATACAGTGCACAACATGTAATATTGAGTCTTCACATGTGTGAACTTCAACCACTGTTGTATTACAACCACAGAGGTTTGAAATGTATACTGGTGTGGTTATATAGGGGATGAGACAAGGGCTGTTTTATGCAAATATTACTGTCTGATATGCTTGCATAAGGGAAAACAGCAGGACAGCTATGTGATACAGAGCATCATAGGTTCATAGGAGATTACTAGGCTAATGGCCCTAGGGCCTTTACAAGCCTAGCCATGTAAAAAACCTGTGTACCCTAATTGGCCATAGATAGAGGGTCATTGTTAGCAGAGCAATTCTATGATCAGCACTGACTACCCCTGTCCATGAGGGACATAAGTGCCACCCCCGGGGTGAATTCATGGTCATCCATCCAATTGTCAAGGTTGCACTTAAATAGGGTCATTGAGGAGCTCTGCTTCACATGAAGTGGGAGATTATTTCAGAGAAGTGGCAATCTCTGGAAGATATATTTGTCTCTCCAACATGTTTTGTTAATGTCACAGGCTAGGTTGAGATCCCCTGGAGCGAGTGACTCTTGACTCATTTGATTTGTGTATGTGCAGCATTTCCATCAGGGCAGAGTAAGAGATTTCTCTGTAGGTCAAGAACAGGTCACCTCTCAGCAGTCTGTATGATACAGAGTACAGTGCTCAGTCTTTTCATGTAAGCCACATTTTGGGGGCCCTGGATTCTCTTGGTTAGAAACCTCTGTGTTTCTTCCAGTTGCTGCAGGTGTCTGGCGAGATAGATACAGAAGTGAGAATTGTACTCAATTAGTGTTTGTTAAGGGTTGAGTACAGAAAAGTTATTTATTTATTTATTTGTTTATTTTACATTTGTTAACCGGGGTGTCTGACTGAGCAGAAAAGGCCCTTTTTCAGCAGAGGCCTGGGGAGAAAAGCTCCACAAAGGAAAATTACAGATACATTTAGTTAGACATGATCAGTATACACACAAATTACAAAAGACATGTTTTTACAGTGGTATGTGGCACATCAGCAGTTACAGTGGAGAGAACAAACACAAAAATATTAATTTAAAAATAAAGGAAATTAATAGATTTGTGGTGTACAGCTGAAATTTGGAACATAGATAGAATACATACATAGTACACAGATCCATACATACATTGTAGATTAGCCAGTGTTTGTCAGTAAGAGAGAAAACTATTATCAAGTACTCTAGGTGTAGTATGTGTACTTTATCCGCTTTCACTAGCCTGGGGAGCAATCATGGCACTGCCACCTTTGCTTGAGATGTTGCCTAATGAGTTTTTTAAAGGAGGCTTTGGATGATGTGTTTTGTATGCTAGTGGGGAGAGAGTTCCATTTTTTAGCCACTGAACTACTATATAATGTGTCTCCAAAGCTATTGTAGCTGTTGGTGACTTCTACTAGTAGTTTGCTTAATGATCTAAGAGGCCTTTTGGCTGAGTGATGTTGTATTAGGTTTTTGAGGGCAGGACACCTATTGGGAGGTAATAGATAGAATGACAGAGGCAGAGCTGATTGTAAGTTAGGAGGTTGGGCAGTTCAAGCCAGTGGAGCCATCTCAAAGGAGTGCAGTGATGAGTTCTATATGAGCAATTTGCAGCAGAGTGGGCAATTCTGTTCTAGCAGGCTTCCATTTTTCTTAGTTCAATTTTGTTGAGATTAGTCAGAATGGGAGATGCATAGAAGTTGGGAGCGAGCAATGGGTGATCTTGTGTTGTTGGTAAGAAATAGTTTGATACGGAAGAGTGATCCCAGTTTGGAATGTACTTTTTTAATAGTTAAGCTGAGATGACTATCAAATTTTAGGTGGGAGTCTATGGTTATTCCCAATAGCGTAGCCTGTGCCACTGGAGTGATTGGAGTAGCATGTGTGGAGTAGATAGTGAATTGACTATCAGCATTTTTGTTAAAACTGGTTATACTCATAAGCTCAGTTTTCTTTGGAATGAGGATAAGTTGGGCTTATCCTCAAGTTATAAGGTGAGTTATTGAGCTATAACCTCCTTAGTCTTGGATTCAATGCACTGATGACATGAGCAATTTAGAAGACTTTCCTTACCACTATGGACACATGGTGATCAAAGTTTAGATTGTTCTCAAGCTGTGTTCCTAAGTCATGCACTAGAGGGATGTTATCTATATCATAATTATCAGGGGCTACTTCTTTGCCAAAGGGAATAATGAGGTATATTTTGCATTTAGTTTTATTCTGTGACTTTGGTACTAATCATTTGTCTGTGTCAGCCCCTTCTGTAGTATGTTTACATCATTGGGGGACTCAATGTTTGCACCCAATTTGCAGTGATCTGCAAACCACAAGCCATCTACTTTCACCTGGACCTCTGAGAAATAGATTTCAAACAGTAAAGGGCCCAGCACAGATCCTTGTAGTACCCCACTGGTAACTGGTCTACTGGCAGAGATGGACTCCCCAACTTTGACAGTGTGAGTTCTGTGGGTGAACCAGTTGGCTTGTCATCTAGTGATGTATGGGCTATTCCCCAGGTGGGAGAGTTTCACAATGATCCATGAGTGGGGGACTGTGTCAAAACCCTTGGCTAAATCAAGATAGGCACTATGTACTGCTTTGCCCTCATCCAGGGCTTTGGTAACATTCTCTAAGAAGTCCACCAGGTTTATTAAGCAACATCTACCCTCAATGAAACCAAACTGGGTCGGGTCAAGAGTTTGAAGGTTGACTGTGTCTTTGTTGATAAGGTCCATGATGATTCTTTCTATGGCCTTGCAGATAAGCCTGGTTAGGCCTTTGGGTCGATAGTTTCCTGGCTCGGTGTATGGACCGGACCCCCTTTGTGCAAGAGGATTACTGTTGCTGGTCTATACTCTGTTGGAACAAAGCCAGTGCTCAGGCTATGGTTAAAGAAAGTGCCAAGTGGTTTCACTAAGTCTCATTTTAGATCATTTAGTAAGCAACCTGGGATGTTATCTGGTTCCATAGAGGCCATGTTTTTGGCCTTGGTGAGTGCTTGTATGACCTGTTCTTTGGAGATACTCATTAGAGGACTGGTATCGGGAATGCTTTGGGATATGACTAGTAGAGACAGGGAGTTGAAGTTATTGCCAAATCTGTCAGCTAGCAGGTTGGCAATTTCCTCAGGTTCAGTGTGAGCGGTACCGTCCACTATATGTTCGGCAAACATCCGGGCATTCTCTTTTAGGTTTTGGACGTAGGTAAAGAATGCCTTATGGTTGTCTTTAGCTAGGGATGCTAATTTAATCTTGTAACAAGCCTTAGAGGACTCTACAAGATATCTGATCTGCTTATTCAAGCTGTGAAGGGTATCCTTCCTCTGTAGGTTAAGTTCCCTCTTGTTCTTAGATATCAGTTTATTTCTTTTGTTATATAACTTATTTATTCTTGCAGTCTACCAAAGCAGCTTGTTTTTCATGAGGACCTGGTTTTAGTCCTGTCAGGTACAGTTGAGTCAATGCATTTGTTTATGTGGCTATATAGGGCATTTGTGTATTCTTCTGCATAGGAGTCATTGCTGGTTGTGTTAGCAGGGGCTTTGATACTTTTTATACCATCGCTTAGTAGTCTATAGTTTGCTTTGGAGACATTTTTCAGTTTTTTTGCTCCTGCGGTGTGTCAGGTCTGATCTTTACTTCAAACAAGACAGATTTACGGTCTGACCTTACTTAGGTGGGCAATACACAGAGAGTAGTGCAGTGACCCCTGTGTTGGTGAGCACTAGGTCTAGGACATTTGAGCCCCTTGTGGGGATGCAGACCAACTGCTCCAGGGCATTCGAATTAACAAAATCCTGGAACCTCATGTTTGTGCTCATGTAAATCACCCAGTCGATGGAACAATAGTTGAAATCTCCCATGACCATGGTGTTTGGCTGTATGTTGAGTGACTCTAGCAAGTCCAGGTAGGTGGTTTGCTTCTCCTGGTTCATGGTGGGGGTCCTGTAACTAGTAATGATGTAGAAGGGCATTTTGTCTATAGTTATTTGATCCTGGAGTAGCTCAAAAGAGTCATACTGTTTCACCAGTCTTGAGGTTGGTTTGGATTTAATGAAGATGGATACACCTCCACCTTTGGTTCTTTCACTCTCATTTTAATGTCTGAATGTGTGAAAGGCATCATAGCCTTGTATGGATGGGGTGCTCTCTGTGGCCTTGAACCATGTCTCAGTGACTGCACAAACATCAGCATCTTCTAATGTGAGTACTGCTATGAGGGAGTGCAGTTTACTGTTTAGGCTCCTAGCATTAAGCAGCATGAGTCTCTATTGGATTTTTTTACATTGAAAGTTTTGTTATTTTGACATTGCCTGAAAAAGGCACTATAGGGGAGGTAAGCATCTTTGCCAGTATCTCTAAGCCTTGAGAAGACAGGTGAAGGCCATCTCTGGCAGAACAGTGTGGACTGTCGACCATGTCTTCCCAGGCTATTAGATACTGGATCCCCCTGGAGTGACACTAGAAGCTAATCCAATTTTAGAAATCAATCATTTTTTGTATTTTTTGTGGCATCATCCTAGGTGAAGGTAGAATGCCATTTAGGGCTACGGACCTACCTATCTGGGGCACATAATCTGAGAGCTTAGCCATGTCTCCTCTCATATAATCCAGAAAGGTACATCTCAAGTCATTCAGTCCACAATGTACTATGACAGAGTCATAATGGTAATTGTTGCTGAGTGACTTGAGTGCGTGCATGATTTGATGTATCCTGCCACTTGACAGGCAGCTCACTGTGACCATCTCCTTGTCCAAGTTGGTGAGAGGGACATCTGTGTGTCTCACTATTGAGTCACCTAGGACTAGAACATTAGGTTTTGCGGTGTATTCCCTTAGGGGCTTAATTGTTGCGACACTGATGTGTGTTGTTATGTGTAGTGATGGAATATATTCCATCCAACTCATTGTCCCAAAATGTTTCAGACTCACAAAACTAAAATGAATCACTATCTGACAACTCAGTATCAGCTTCATAATCATTCACATTAAAGCAACACTTCAATTGCAGTTTATGTGACAGTTTAAATAGTTCCTGTTCAATAGTATGCCAAGAAGGCAATACAGTGGGAATAAATTTTAAACCTAAATTTAATACCTCCAGTTGTTCATTAAATAAATGACAACTAGATAAATTAACAACCAAAGATGTCTTGTTAGTGGCAATACAATAATTATTGCCACCTACTACATTTAAAGTTTTATTTAAAGTGTCCTTCACCTGCTGATGTAGAAGTTGTAGTCTCTCTTTTTCAGTTAAAATTCCTGTCTCCCTCCCTTTGTTGCTGACGAAAACGCTGTTGGTGTTCATGTGTTACTGAAGGAATTATAAATTGTTTACATTGTCCATGTAGGTTGGTATATATAGGTGAGACTAAGAGAATGTTTAAGTGTCGTCTGCAAGAACATGTTAGAGACATCAAAAATGTAAAATTGAAAGTTCTATTGCTGTCCATTTTAAAGAATATCACAATAGTGACTATAAATTAAAACAGGCTACTGTTTTGGAAAAAATATTTGTAAAATTAGGAGATGAAGAAAGGTTGAAAGATCAATAGTTATTTAAAGAATCTTTATTTATTGTAAAATACAATACTATGGTTCTTCAGGGTCTTAATTGTGAAATTAACTGGAAATATTGTATTTCATTATATAATTGTATGTAATTGATTTTTTTAATTGAATTATTAGTTCTTTTTGGTGGGTATTTAAGGGGAATGTTTGGTTAATTTTTTTTATACATCTTGAAGACTGGTCAAGGCGCTAAAGTCAAGAAATAAATTGTATTCGGTTTGCAGCTTCTGTGTTGTTTTGGAGATCCTTTTTTGCTGCTTTCCTGTGTGGTTTTGCAACCTGGGAGGGTTTCTCTGACTGGTGTCTAGGGAAAAAGTAGTTTCTAGGTGTTTGCATCTATACAAGGGACCTCTAACCCCTATTACATGATACGCAGCTACAAGCAAATGTGAGGCTTATATTCAGGTGAAATTAAACAGGTTTGAACTAGTCTGCCAATAGAAAATCCCACAATGATCATTCCTCCAGCAATCCTTAGCTCAGACAAGGCAATATCATTAATCAAGAATCAAGCAGAGACACTCTGGAACTCTGGCAAAGGACACCAAATGCAGAGCAGCTCCAGTTAATTGAGACAAAATCTGCTTAAACATGAGGCTTATATACAGCTGAAATTAAACAGTTTTAAACTAGTCTGTCAATAGGATGTCATACAACAATCCTTCCTCCACCAATCCCCAGCTCAGACAAGGCTATATCTACACTTTTCTGCCACAAGGGTGCAGGGGAGCCCCTCTTGATGTAAGACGGCTGGATTTGTGTTCATATGTATGAAAAATAGGCTAGATTCAGCAAGTCTGGCTCTGGGCTGTGCTAGCTAAGCAATATTTCAGTGCAAAACAAGTCCATGTAGTAAGCAGGCGCAAACAGTAAAAACAGTCAAAAAGGCACAAATTAATACAGTGAACAGTAAAATACAGATCAGATGAAAAAGTGGATATCAAACTCAAAATGAGCTTAATTTCTTGTTCTTAGCTTTGGATGGCTGATTCAAGCAGAAGCAATCAGACCTCTGACAAAGGGCGCCAAATGCAGAGTAACACTGGTTAATTGAGCTTATACCAGAACTAATACACTTTTAGAATAACAGACACAATAAGCCTTCTACCAGCAATTCCCAGTTTAGAAGGATGTAAGCTTCCTCTCCTGCCCAGGAGTGTAGACGAGAAACCTTCCTTATATAAGATAACTAGTTTGAAGCCCAAGTGCTTAAATCAAAACTAAGAGGCTTAGATTAACAGTAACAATTTAACCAGGCTACTAAAAAGCAGTAAAAACGCAGCAGAATAAATGCAACCTAACACTTTTAAGAACAAGCAGCAAAAATAAATAAATAAATAAAGTAATAAAGTAGGAAGAAGTACAGATACAGTAAATGCAGCTGAATAAAGTGCATTTTTTAAGTAAGTGGGAAGGGAGGAAACAGAAGATAATTTAAATTTAAGAGACTAAGGGGGTGGGCTTTGCCAAATGACCTTGCTGTAGTCAGCAGAATAAGCTGATGAGATGGGACTGGGAAGAGTGCCCGAAATCAGATTAATAGTAAGGGTGGCCAACTCAAAAGCTACTAAATTTAAGGTAAAACAACAGTTGAGCAGGTGGGTAGGAAAAATCAAATGCAGACAGAGATCGGTAATAGTCTACAATGTCTTCCACATCTTCAGACTGCAAAATGATTATGTGAGAACCAAAGGAAGTGGTGTTTCTATCTATATTAGAGATAATTTCAACTCCTGACTAGATAGACTGGACAACACTATGGAATTACTCCAAGTTCAGATTATTGTGGGTATGACTCCCATTCATGTCATAGTTAGTTATAGATCCCTCTCCATGAATCTTGATGCACATGAGGCCTACTTCACCTAATTGGAGTCAATACAAATATTGCCAAACACTCTGGTTTTGGGGAATTTCAATTATCCCACAATCTCGCTAGAGCAAACATTCAATGACTTTGTTAACTCAAATATCCTGGAACAAAAATGTTCAAACCCCAACAAGATGAACAAACATACTAGATCTCGTCCTCACTAACATGACAAACAAATGCACCACTGCAACTGTTGACCCTCATTAGTTAATTCTGACCATAAATCAGTCACCTTTGAACTGACACTAACACCAGAACTCACAAAGGGCAAACGTAGACTATAAAAACTTCACCAAAGCAAACTCTACCCTCCTAGATGAAGGTATAAATAAATTCAAAGCCTCACCCCCAGCTGGAAGTGGTAACTACACCAACGCTTACATTAAAGCCCTGTACAATCACTTGTATAAGTTTATAGTCTCAGCTGTTCCAGAGAGAATCAAAGCCAGAGCCCCAAGTAAAAAAAAGCCACCCTAGTGGATATTCAGCATCAATAAACTTTACAATAAATGCAAAAAGGTTGCTGTCGAAGAAAACTAAAGCGAGGTTCCAACAATGGAAAAGCACCCTCCTCAGCCTCAACAGGCAAATAATACAACATGTCAAATCATCTAATGGTAATGTTGAGAAAAGCTTAGCAATCAGAGCCAAGGATAAGCATAAGGCCTTTTGCAGCTATGTAAGTAGCCTAAAAGGTAGGAGCCAAGCATGTGCCGAACTAGTGACGAATGGTATCACACACACTGATTCCTCAGATATAGCAAACCAGCTAGCAGACAGATTTGGTGAAAATTTCATTCCCTTATCCCATCCAAACTTATCACAAACTTTGCCCCCAACTTCCCCCTACCCTACATATCCAAAGAGCAGGTCATTAAAGCCTGGTCTAAGGCAAAAAAACTCAGCCTCTGTGGGATCAGATGGGTTCTAAACAAACTGAAACATGAACTAGTATCATCGTTAAGTACCCTGTTCAATCACAGCCTAACCACTGGCTTTGTTCCTGCAGAATGCAGAACAGCAACAGTTATTCCCCTCCACAAAGGTGGCTTAGAAACAGACCCAGGGAATTATAGACACATAAGTCTGACCAGTCACATTTGTAAAGCCATGGAACATATCATCATGGACCTCATAAATAGACATAGGTGACCTCCAAACTTTGGAGCCGACCCAATTCGGCTTTGTCAAGGGCAGATCCTGCCTGTTAAACCTGGTAGATTTCTTCAAAAATGTGACCAGGTCCATTGATGAGAGCAAATCTGTGCACACAACATACCTTGACTTGGCAAAGGCCTTTGACACAATCCCACAATTAGGCATTACTGATAAATGTAGAAAACTGAATGTAAACCCCTTTGTTGTAAGATGGGGTTCAAACTGGCTCACAAACCAGTCAAACACTATCAAAGTGGGTGACTCCACTTCAACCAGCAGATCACCAGCAGGGTGCCACAAGAGTCAGTGCTGGGCCCCCTAGCATTTGGCATATACTCAGAAGTTCAGTCCAGAACTAAGGTGCTGTGGCTGAACAAGTTTGCAGATGACTGCAAACTGGGTACAATTATTGAATCCCAAAATGATGTCAGTATACTTCAGGAGGGTCTTATGCAGACCAATGACTGGTGTCTTAGTCATGGTGTCAAAGTGAATGCAAACAAATGCATCATCATTCCCTTCAGTAAAAGCAATGTCTCTTTACACTATCAGATTAACAACAATACCCTATGTACCTATGAAATGGTAAGAGATCTGGGATCACAAGTAGACTGTGACCTTAACTTTGATGACCATGTGTCTGCTGTAGTAAGGAAGGCTTTCTACATAGCACACTTGATTAGCAAAGGCATCAGCTGTAGAGCAATGAAGGTTATACCCCCTCTATACTCTTCACTATACTCATAACTAATCAGGTCCATAATTGAGTATAATGCCCCTTTCAGCATATAGTGTACAAAGCACCTGCAGTAAATGGAGAGACCTCAGAGGTTTCTAACTAAGAAGATCAAGGGACTCCAGCACATGCCTTACACTGACTGACCAAAGTCCCTGTCACTATAATCAGTATCATATAGACTTCATAAGAAAGATTTATGCCTGGCTTACAGAGCACTCTCTGACTCAAACCTAATGAATCTGCTGCACATCCATGAATAAAAGGGGACTAGAGCTACCCATTCCAGGGACCTAAATATGGCTTTTGACTTGAATAGGACATGCTAGAGGGACAAATGTGTCTCCCAGTGACTGCTTCATCTTTGGAATGGGTTACCAATTCATGTAAAGCAGAGCACCTCTATGACACTGTTCAAAAGGAATCTGGATGAGTGAATGGGTCAATGGGGCACCATAAATTCTTACTGGGGATAGCACCCACAACCCTCCTGGACATAGGCAGTCATTACTAAATACAGTCCTGGGTATTGGCTAGATTATCTATGGTATTAGATTGGGATGAAACGGCTAAGCTTGAAATGGCCTCCGGACCGGGTCAATAGCCTAGTAACCTCCTATGATCCTATGACAGTCAGGCAGAGAACAGTAAGCAAGTCAAATGAGCACTCCAAATAAATAAAAATGCAACCAAATATTTCTAGTTAAAAAGGAATGCTGTTTCTCAGCTCCTCTGACTAATTAGCTGGATGTTATTCACTGTCTGTAAAGGAGTTCTTTTCTAGCTTTTCTAACTGAGTCCAGACAAGACCTCTTAAATCTCCAGCAGAACAAAAAGATTAAAGCAAAACAAATTCAATATAAGAAAAAGATAAAAAAACTTCATTTCAAAATCAAATGCTGAGATCAGCAATAGTTAGCCTAGTAACCTCCTTTGATCTTATGACAGGCAGAGAACAGCAAGCAAGTCAAATAAGCACTCCAGCTAAAAAGGGTGATTACTGCTCATGGATATATATTTTGTGTGTGACACTTGGTGGAGTATAGATTATTAATGTCTACAGAAGTATATATATATATATATATATATATATATATATATATATATATATATATATATATATATATATATATATATGTAGTCCCAACATATATATCTGTGAGTAGCTGTGTAACACAATCTGCAGCAGAAATGGCAGAAATGCACTTTTTTCTTACTTAGAAAATTAGTTTTTGCCTTCTTATGTGTCTGAGGACTCATTGGGGTCCTGTCAGTATGAAATTCTGCTGCACCTGTCTGTAACTAAACCTGTATGCTGTCAAAATTGTGGCCTAAGTAAAGTCATCCCATGGCAGTCTTAAGAGATTGGAAGCAAAAATAGAGTATTGCAAGATACCAGTACTTGCAGATGAGAAGTTAAGACCTCACTTTATATCTAGTCACTATCCATTTTTTTCGTGGGGTGGCCCAATACAAGTAGGGTTAGGACACAAAACTTGTCTGTAATTACACAATACATGTGTGCTATTTGCCACTGAATAGAGCACGTTCACATACCTCCTACCACAGAATCAGCTCATAGATTTTATCAGGGTGGGGATTTGTGAGGTAGTGATGCAAATGTTTTCACATTCTTCTTCCTTTTCCTTTCACAGCAGGATGTCCAACTGTTGGAAACAAAAGGAAATGCATGTTCTCCCATGCAAAGAATGAGATTCTGCTGCCAACCCTTCATCTCCATGTTTGGCAGGTGATCAGTCATGATAAATCTAACAAGCCCTTTCATGACGATGCCTAGCAGGATGTTATGAATGACATCAGTGCTGTTTAGTGACCAGGGCAGAAATTAAAATCAGGTGAGATGCCAGGCCACCAACATGATTACTGGTGCTAAAACTTATGCTGGCCACTGACTAAGAGATGGAGCTGCCTCAGAGATAGATAGATACATCCCTTCCCTCTCTTCATGGTGTACTGACACATTGACACACCACTGTGGAGTCTTGTCTATATTCTTTTGGTTAATATACCGTCTTCCTTCTTCCTTGTTCTGATGGTAGGACCTTTATTGCTACAGTATGTGGATGCAGTCTAGCCACCTGACACCTCACAGAAGTAGGTAATGGTGTAGAATGCCCATATGGTATTTCTAGTCTCCTTTCTGATACACAGAATGCACATGTGAGCACCCACATACTTTAACATGGCATTGAAGAATTGGTAGAGTATCCCTGAAGCACATATCTGAGATAAATCCCATTGTGCCTCCCTTTGGATACTAAACCCACATATACCTTAGTATCTACAGAAATAAATAGTCCATGCACACCATGACACACCTCAGCCAGCTCTTGCATAGTGAATCTATTCAGATGACAGTAATCCAAAATGTAAGTTTCGTGGAAGGAATGAAATGCTAGGCTTGGACTGATATCACAGATCCACTGAGGGTGATGACAAACAATACTGCAACTATCAGTGTGAGTACAGACTGTTGTATAAAAAGATTTACTAGTGCTTCAGCCACTATATACATGATTTCAGGATTTGCCTAAATTAACTCCAGGATTTTACAGTAGTCATTAATGTTGAAGCTGGTGCCTTTGTCCATGGTATATATATATATATATATATATATATATATATATATATATATATATATATATATCTATATACACATCTCTGAATTACTCCACCATATTGTTTACCCCAAATTGCATTCACAGGTGCTTCATTTACTAATGACGCACATTGTCATCTCATTACAGAGCAATAACATATAAGGCAGGATGCAGGATTTCTCTTGCTTCTCTACTCTCGCACAGTTTGTCTCAGCATCATCTACATCCTGCATGTTGTTACTCGTCACAAAAAAAAAATCACTTACCATGATGCAGAAAAGGTTTCTGAATCCAGTGATAATTTAATCACTTTTTCACGATGAGTGGTGCTTTTCCATTTCTTTATGTATCTGTCTTCATGGATAATCATACCCAGTTATACCCTTTTACATTGCTGTTGATTCAGATTCAGATCTGAACATTTTAAAATAATCAGTTTATTTCAATAGTTTTGGGCACATAAGTTTGTTTTTAATGGAATACCTCATATTTATCCAACACTTTAATTAAATTGTAGTCTCTCTGGCAATGAAAAAAATATACTCTCTTCAGTTCAAACATCACAACATATCACTACTAAGTGTTGGACATTCTGGACAACATGTATGGGGGAAAAATATTAAAGGATTTTCTTTCTATATTATTTACACACACAGACACACACACACACACACACACACACACACACACACACACACACACACACACACACACACACACACACACACACACACCAAACACATATGGATCTATGTCAGAATAACTAATTACCTTAAAGTTGCAAAATGGCGAGATGGAAACAACTGAAGTTTATATTCACAAACGTTCAGATCTTCAAAAATTTTCACCTGGTAAGTAAACACTTAGTCAATAAAACTAAATAAATAACAAACTGAAGCAAATAAAACCCCCCCCCCCAACTAAATATACCAACTCCAAGATTGCCCTAAAATGGCAAAGTTCACCACACTGGCCAACTGACTCCTTTGGTGGTGAAAACTTACTACAATCTGGATGTTCATGAAGGTAAACTTATTTCCATCTCACCATTTTGAAACTCAACATTAGGGTAATTAGTTATTTTGACATTGATCTATGTATATATATATATATATATATATATATATATATATATATATATATATATATATATATGTATCTACTTTTAAAAAAACGCACCCTCCTTCTTCTTCTTCTTCTTCTTCTTTCGGCTGTTCCCGTTAGGGGTCACCACAGCAGATCAACTGTTTCCATTTCTTCCTGTCCTCTGCATCTTGCTCTGTCACACCAACCACCTGCATGTCCTCTCTCACCACATCCATAAACGTTATCTTAGGTCTTCCTCTTTTCCTGTTAGCTGACAGCTTCATCCTTAGCATCTTTTTCCCAATATACTCTGCATCCCTCCTCAGCACATGTCCAAACCAATGGAATCTTGCCTCTCTGGCTTTGTCTCCAAACCTTCCAACTTGAGCTGACCCTCTAATATACTTATTCCTAATCCTGTCCATCCTCGTCACACCCAGTGCAAATCTTAACATCTTCAACTCTGCCACATCAAGCTCGGACTCCTGCCTTTTTGTCAGTGCCACTGTCTCCAACCCATATAACATAGCTGGTCTCACTACCCTCTTGTAGACCTTCCCTTTCACTCTTACTGGTACTCGTCTGTCACAAATCACTCCTGACACTCTTCTCCACCCACTCCATTCTGCCTGTACTCTCTTCTTCACCTCTCTTCCACACTCACCATTACTCTGAACTGTTGATCCCAAGTACTTAAACTCATCCACCTTCAACACCTCTACTCCCTGCATCCTCACCATTCCTCTGTCCTCCCTCTCATTCACACACATATATTCTCTCTTAGTTCTGCTGACCTTCATTCCTCTTCTTTCTAGGGCATATCTCCACCTCTCCAAATTGGAAAAACAGATGTTGACCTTAGTGGCAGTCAACTGAAATAAAAGCATTGATGTATATCTATATCAACATCTACAACTATATGTATATATATATATATATATATATATATATATATATATATATATATATATATATATATATATATATAAAATATGGTTTCACTTTATAATCTCGAAATACTGAAATATCGAATTTCAGTATTTCAAAACTATAAGAAGTATACCCCTCACTGATGAGATCAGATCATAAACTAATCTCACTGGAGGTCCTCATCCCGCCCCCACCTGAGATAAAAAAGACCACAGTGAAGAACTTCTCAAAAGCCGACTTCACACTTCTAAAGACTAGTGTGGTCTCCTTTAAGGCCCCCAAGCTGGCGGTAAACATTACCCAAGCCGCTGAATCACTTACAAACGCCTTCTACCAGCACCTACAGGACTGCATGGATCAGGCAATCCCAAACAAAACAAAGACTCTTTGTACCAAAGGCAAGCGTCCAGTCTGGTGGACCCCAGCCATAAACAAGCTCTATAACAAAAGGAGGAAGCTACTACAAGATAGAGCAAAATCCTTAAAAGGTAAGACACCTTTGATCACTATAAGTAAAAAACTAAGAGCTCTCATAAAATCATCCAAGGCAAATTTTGAGAGAAAAATCGCCAAGAACTCAAAAGACAATCATAAGGCCTTATTTAGCTATGTTAGAAACCTGGGAGGAAACTCCCAGATATGCTCAGAATTAGTTCAAAATGATGTGAAAATTACGGAACCTACAGGCATTGCCAATATACTGGCTGACAGGTTCAGTGCAAACTTCTCCCCCCCCTCCCCCCCAAAAAGAGAGATATCTATACCAGAGGATTGTAGCCCCCCAAACATCTCTAACGCCCAGGTGAGAACTGCTGTCTCTAAGGCGAAAAACACAGCATCCATGGGACCGGATGGTGTCCCCGGCTGTATGCTCCACGAACTCAACGAAGAAATAAACCCGCAGTTAGGACAGTTGTTTAATCTTAGCCTCACCTCAGGATACGTTCCCAAGGAGTGGCGCACGGCAACTGTGGTCCCACTTCACAAAGGCGGTGCCTCCACCGACCCTGGAAATTACCGCCCCATCAGCTTGACAAGCCTGATCTGCAAAGCCATGGAAAGGATCATAATGGAACTCATAAATAAAGACATAGGGAACTTGCAGACTTTGGATCCAGCCCAGTTTGGCTTTGTCAGAGGCAGATCATGCCTTTTAAACTTGGTCGACTTTTTCGAAACAGTCACCAAGGCCATTGATGAGGGAAAGGCAGTCCATACAGCCTACCTTGAACTTGCAAAGGCTTTCGACACAATACCCCACTCAGGTATCATTGAAAAACTCATCAGCTTAAATGTAAACCCATACATCACAAGATGGGTTGCAAACTGGCTAAGTGACAGAACCCACAGGGTCAGAGTTGCTGGCGCCATGTCAGACTCAAAGCCTGTCACAAGTGGTGTCCCACAGGGCTCAGTCCTGGGCCCACTCTTGTTCGGCATCTACTTTCCTGAAGTACAAGCAAACACAGGAGGGTTATGGCTGACAAAGTTTGCAGATGACTGCAAACTGGGCGCCATAGTCGAAAACACATCTGACACAGATATCCTTCAGAAGGGTCTCACAGAAACGGATAACTGGTGCCAGAGCCATGGCCTAAAGTTAAACGCCAAGAAATGCATAGTCATACCCTTCGGGAAAAACAAGGTTACCCCTAGCTACCATATAGGTGGCAATCCACTGAGCACAGAAGAAGTTATCAGAGATCTGGGGACTCAGGTTGACAGTAACCTATCGTTTGACACTCACATTGCTAAAGTAGTTAGGAAGACCTTCTACATTGCCCACCTGATCATGAAGGGATTCACATCTAGATCAAGGGAGGTCATCGTCCCCCTGTACTCATCACTCATCAGACCAATGATTGAGTACAATGCTCCATTCGGAATGTATCTTACCCGACACCTGCAGCAGCTGGAAAGGCCCCAAAAGTTCCTCACCAAAAGGATAAAGGGTCTCAAAAATATGTCTTATGCTGCCTGATTGAAAGAACTTCAGCTCTATTCAGTCGCTTACCGCCTGCTCAGAGGTGACCTGTGCCTGACATACAAGGCCATGTCAAACCCAGATTTGATGAACATGCTTCACCT
Organism: Protopterus annectens; assembly: GCF_019279795.1. NCBI lineage: Eukaryota > Metazoa > Chordata > Ceratodontiformes > Protopteridae > Protopterus > Protopterus annectens. The sequence continues at coordinate 1,011,306,887 of NC_056730.1, forward strand.
CAAAAAATCTAGATCCCTCAGAACTACAAGGGCGGGAGACTTAAACCTTGACACAGTCATTAATAGGACATGCTGGAGGGACAGATTCATCACCCAAAGACTCCCTATGCTGTGGAACAAAATCCCGGTACATGTGAGGCAGAGCACCTCGCTGGCCATGTTCAAGAGAAATCTTGACCAATGGATGGGAGATCGCAGATATACCCCAGGGATTACCTCAGTGTCTCTGCTTGACAGAGGCACAGCAAAACAATGGGCATAGTTTTCTTCAAACTAAGGGGTGGTGAAAGCCACAAAAACTCTGGGCTAGGCTTATAAATGCCCTTGGGCAGATAGCCTAGTACAAACCTATGAACCTATGAACCTATAAAGTCAAAAGTTCAGAATCCCAAACCCCCGAAACAGCGAAAATCAAAACTGTGAACACAAACACATAATACACAACACAACACATACACCATCCTACCCACACTACAGTATACAAACAAAACACAAAAACACAAATTAACAAACCTACACTACAAATAAGCCGGGGGGGGAGTACCCCCCCACTTATATATATACTAACTCCGAGATCGCACCAAACTGGAAAAGACAGCAAACTCACCACTAGACCCTCTACAGTCCCCTCGCACACACACACATCACATCATATATATACAAACACCATCACTTTCAACTCTTAACCACTCATACCTTTCCCTGCCTACCCAAACCCACACCTAAAACATCCAAACACACTCACATACCCTCAAACACCTCAAGCATCCAAAACCCTTACAAAATAGTCACTTACCTTAAATTACAGCCAAATCCACACACTAAACCGTACATCATGCACAGAGTACATCCAACGTCACAACCGGAACACCATAACCGTGATTTTGACAGTTCTGGATTCACGGTTATGAAGTTTTGTGGTCTCAAAATACTGAAATTCGGGAATTTCAGTATTTCGAGATTATAAAGTGAAGCTATATCTATATATATATCTATATATATATATATATATATATATATATATATATATATATCTATATATATATATATATATATATATATATATATATATATATATATATATATATATATATGTCGCCTTCTAAATCTTTAAAGCCCATAATCTTGAAATTCAAAATACTGAAGCCAAAAGCACATACCATACTCCAGAAGAAGTACATAGAGAAACAAATAAAAGACAAAGTATATTAATTTACTCCAAATATTAGCAGGGTGGCGAGCCCCGCACACCCCCTGCTATACTTAAATATATCAACTCAGAGATCACACTTTACTACACTAAGATGAGTTATTTGGTTGTATATCAAATTAAAAGTGAACATGACTAAGGTTACAACACGCAGTCATGAAGCACATAATGGTATGTTTGCCATTTTCTTCTGTGGAGTGCAATCTCGGAGTTTATATATTTAAGCAGCAGTGGGTGTGGGGGGTGCAGTGAGCTTGCCCCCCTACTTATAGTTGGAGAAGAGCAATATGTTTACTTATGACTTTATGTTGGAATATTGTAAGCATTGGTGTACTCTGTTTTTTCAATATTATGAAATTCAGTATTTTGAGTTTTCAGTATTTTGAACTTTCAAGATAAGATTTTGGCTTCAATATTTTGAATTTCAAGATTTAGAAGCGGACCCATATGTATGTATGTATATATATATATATATATATATATATATATATATATATGGATAGATATAGATAGATATAGATATGTAAATGAGTTGTAGGCAGTTCATTCATATCTATAAATATTTAAACTCACTCCTGCATGCAGCTTAGATTTTGAAACATGCATTCCCTAAAAATTCAAAATACCAAAAAAGAAAAAAGATTGTAAACTACAATTTCCTTTTACAATCTTAAAAAAAAAATCACAGTCACAAATTCACAAAATTTGACTGAATAGTAACAGAGTTATGTGAAAGGTATCTCTGAAGTGAGGTACGTGGTTACGGTTATCAGGTAATAGTAAGGTGGGCAGGGGACCCTACAAATACCTGCAAAACCTTATCCTATCCTACCACATAAACCCTAACCATACACTTTACCTGAAAAAGATAAAAACTTTCTATAACACTATCACTAAACAGACAGGCTTAGACATTCACCACATGTGCCAACACAACAACACAAAACTAAAACTATCCCCTTACCTAACCCTAACCAGGAAACACTTGCAGAACACTAAGTTTATCCCCTTACTTAACCCTTACCCTTACCCACAAACCATCACATGCACACACACACACACACACACACACACACACACACACACACACACACACACACACACACACGTCTAACATGTAATGCAAAACTTTCTGTATATATAAAAGTTTTGGGTATAAGAAAATTAACCCCACTTACTATTTTGTTTATCAAATCCACACTTCAACACTCATAAGATTCACTCATCACTTTTGAACTTATTCAGACCAACAGCAGACACATGAAATAACTGAAATAATTAACTTTGACCAGTATATATAAACACATTTGAAAGAGTGGCCGCTGATATGAGCAAATGCTTTTTCCTGGTATAAAAAGAAGAGGATGTTCAGCCTGCTTTATAGGATCATGGTGTAGTGGGTACTTGTACAGTCTTGGAGTTAGTATATATAATTAGCAGAGAGGGTTAGGAGTGATGCCCTCTATGTGCACAGAAAAGAAAAAAAAAACAGAAACATTTTAATTTGTTCAGTTTTTGCTCACTTTGGCTTCACTCTAAATTGGTAGCTCTTTGAATGTTTTCTCTCTAAACATAATTTGTTAAATAAGAAAGAAAAACTTTGGATAATTAAATTAGGCTGTTTGTATAAACCTGGTTTAATTGAATATTGGTAGGTCATTGTGATTTTTAAGTGATATTTATTTATTCAAGTGACATTTATTTATTTAAATGGTTTGTCATGAAGTTTGATATAGTCGGTTGCATTTAATGTGCTCATTTTCATGGTAGTAGTTTCTAATGTATTAGAATGGCACTGTCACTTTAAATATTGGCACTTAAATTAGATGTGAAATGTAGCTTGGCTAGTACTGATATACCAGTGAGTGAAATTGGATCACTATAGGCTTTTTACTAGCCAGACTGCTGGTTTGAGTGTTTTATTTGATTGGACTATTGCTGAATAAACTAAGGGATTTAATATGTGGTGTTTTTATTTTATTTGATGAGTGCTGGAGTTTTGGTGATGGGTGTAGATATAGATATAGATATAGATATAGATATAGATATAGATATAGATATAAGGGTCTACTTCACATCACCTAAAACCCATTTGACTGACTTTCATTTCACTGAGACCAAATCACCTAATTTTCAAAATACTGATAACTCATATGACTGAAACTCATTTCACTGAATTGTAAGCAATAAACATGATGTGGGTTTCCATTCACTTGTGACTTGTTTGTGATAAAAATAATTTCTGTAACTTACAGTGCTGACTGTCAGAATACTGATAGTCATGTAGAAAGTAGTGTTGTAGTGTTTTTAAATGTAGGTATATCTCTTTGCATTTTTATGGGAAGTATCTAAAGTAATATGACAGATATTTGGTGAATTCCCAGCAGTAGTGGCAGCGTGTAGAGTACTGTAAGGCAAGTGAAAGGTATTTGCCCTTTTCCCCACTGTAGTGCAATCCTGGAGTTAGTATATATAGTTAGGTGTGTGTGGGGGGAACAGCCCCCCACACTGGTGTGTGTGTGGGGCTTAGTCCTCCACTTAGTTTGGTTTTATATTGTCTGGTTTCTATTAAGAGGGTAAGTAAGCAGTTTTAAGTTCTGGAAAGAGGTAGTTATTAATGTTGTGGGTATATTTGTTTATGGTTTAAGGTTTAGTCTTTTGAAATTTAATATTGTAAGCTGTCGGTGAAATGAGATTCAGTCAAATGAGTTTTCTGTATTTTGAAAATTATGTGATTTGGTCTCAGTGAAATTAAAGTCAGTCAAATGGGTTTTAGGTGATGTGAAGTAGACACAGATATAGATATAGATGTGTGTGTGCGTGTGTGTGTGTGTGTGTGTGTGTGTGGGTGTGTGTGTGTGTGTGTGTGTGTGTGTGTGTGTGTGTGTGTGTGTGTGTGTGTGTGTGTGTGTGTGTGTGTCCTTCTAAATTTTGAAATCCCACAATCTCGATTTTCAATTTCCCAAACTCATAATGTCAAGATTGTGGAATCTCGAAATTATAAAAACAAAAAAAAAACAAACATGACAACATCCAAAAACATGTTTTTGCAGGGAGTTAAGCTCCTCTGCACCCCCCACACCCCCTACAACTTAAATATACTAACACTGAGATTGCACTACAGTGAAGAGAATGTTAATGTTCCTGTTCCGCACTGTATAGTGATCTATATTACCATTGTCTTCACTGTACAGCAATCTTGGAGTTAGTATATTTAGGTTGCAGGAGTTGTGGGAGTGCAGTTTTGGATGTTGTCATTTTTTTTTCTTTCTTTTTTTTTTATAATTTAGAGATTCCACAGTCTCAACATTATGAGTTCAGGATATTGAAAGTCGAGATTGTAGGACTTCGAAATTTAGAAGTGGACCCATATATATATATATATATATATATATATATATATATATATATATATATATATATATTCACTTCATAATCTCGAAATACTGAAACATCGAATTTCAGTATCTCAAGACCACAAAACCGAATCTACATAACACCAAACTACAAAACCTAAGGCCAAAACCGCGAAATTCAAAAACCCAAACAAACCACACACACCACACATACACCAAAACACCCACATCACAATTTAAAGCACAAAACTACACACATACACAACCCATACACAAATAAGCAGGGGGGCAAGCCCCCTGCACCCCCCACACCCCCATGTACATATACTAACTTTGAGATCACACATACAAGAACAAAAGTAAACTCACACACACGCATTCTCTAGTCCCTCACACACACATCAAACATATCAGCACACTCACATACACTCTACCTCCCACTCAAAACCCTTACAAAATACTCACTTATCTCACATAACACCTAGATCCACACACGGCACCGCGCACCATCAACACACAAACCCGGAAACAACATAACGTAAGTCCATAACCCCGAATTCGAATGAACTTTTGCTATTTTGAACATTCGGCTTTATAGTCTTGAGATACTGAAATTCGACATTTCAGTATTTCGAGATTATAAAGAGTTCCCGTACATATATAGGAGACAATTAAGAGTAGTAATCTTCAAGTGTTCAAAATGCCAGCATAGCTGATTGATCTTTAAACTTTTAATCCATATGTTATCAGGAGATGTACATATTGTAAATAAATTAATATAAAGTGATACTTTTCCATAACTTATTTTATTTAATAAAGAAATTGGAATATTAAGCTAGTGACTCATAGTTTTGTCATTGCTGGATTGAGCTATTCTCTGTTTAAATATATGACTTTATTTAGTGAATTTGTACTGACAGTGTTCAAAAAATAAGCTTTACTTATCTGAAGTAATTTTACAATGTATCTTTAATTAGAAATAAACATAAGGATTATTATTATTAGAAGTGCAATCATTTCTACAATTAACTTTATAACCCATTAGATTTTTAATCAGTTGACTATTTCAGCAATGTCTTTAGAGAAACGTCTTAATTAAGTTATTTTTTGTTATTGACCACTTAGTTGGGATTTCACCAAACTGCAGCAATAAATAGTACTTTCAGTGGTCAAAGAAAGAGCAGTTCATATAGCAAAAAGTTTATAAAGTCATGTCTCCATATTATCTATTTCAATAATATTTTATTAAATGTAATATTAATTATATTAGCAATATCAACTGCTGAATGTGGACTCCATTTTAAATGAGAGTGAACTACAAAAAAAAACTGTTCAGTCATCTGTTAATAATTCTTCATTGTACAGAGTAGCATAATAGCAAAATACTCATTTCTACTGTATTTCTATTCAGTATAAATTCTTTATTCCTCAATATTGCAATCTTATCTGAGTTCTTACTCTTGTCAATCTGATGCATAAAACAATGACAGTAGAGTCTGAGTTATAATATGAGCCTAGCTTAAATTATGCAAACATTTTTATGTATACTAATCATATTAACATCAAGCCATTTTTCTTTATATTTTAACTAAAGTATTTATTGCAGTTAATTAGAATGATTTGTTTTACATTTCTAATACTATTTTATAATTGACTTCTATGTTGTTTCTTTTATATTTATATCATTCATTTAGACTTATGATAATTTTATAAATAAAATCTCAAAATTAAATATATTTAAAAGAAAAATAATGGCTGTTCATAAATTGTTATGTTTTTGTTTTTTAAGAGACAAATGCATTCAAATCGAATAAGCTTATTTATTATTTTTTTGTAAATATAATAAATAAATGTTTATCTATTGTTTAATCTGTTGATATAAAAGGTACACATTTATAATGTTTCATTATATTATACTGTTTCATATAGATTTCAAAGTAAAACAATAATCAATGTGATAGAACAGTGTGGATCTTATATCATGATTACATAGTACAAAGAGTAAATATCCAAAAAGCCCTTTACTAATTTGTTGATTTTTAATATAACCAACTATATGATGATTAGATTTACCTCTATGCATATGAAAGAATATATGAAAATCTATAGCTGAAATTGCCAGATGATCATCTAATTCCAGTATTCTGTCAGGAACAGCAAACAGAAATGATTGAGTAAAGGAGAGTGTATCATAATCAGAATGTATAATTACAATACTTTTATTAATGCCTATTTTTGCCCTAGTATTCTGTCCAGGGTTTTGATTATAAATCCGAAAAAATGGCTTTATTTAGGAATCAAAGAATACACTTTCCACTCTTACTGTTATTTCCCTTGTACATTTGTACTGCCCTCATTACTGGATTTTGTGAAGACAAATAATATTAATTCTTAAAAGGAGGGCACATAAAATATTTTTAGTAAACTTCATTATTAAGGACTTTCACATTATAAGAAATAATGGTCATAAGGTATCCTAGCAATAAAAATGTAGGAAATAAAATAAATACAATAATGTATACTAAGTAAATTCTTTCCAAGCCAAAAAACGTCCAAACTACAAAACTATACCTTGAATTTCATACCACAAAACCACCAAGGAAAACAAAAATTCCACTGACAGGTAAATAAAATACCAGCTAAATTAAAAACTGTTGAAGGCAAAAACAAAGGAGACTGTATTTATGGGCGCTTTCATTCCAATTTATTTTAAGAAGTTCTGTTAAAATAAATTGGGACAAAAGCACTCGTGCATATGGTCTCTTTTGTTTTCATCTTCAACAGTTTTTAATTTAGCCTGTGTTTCTTTTACTTGTCAGTGGCTTTTTTGCTTTCCTTGGTGGTTTAGTGGTATGAAATCCAAAATACAATAATGTACTGTATGTGTCTTTAACAAGTCCAACCTTAAATGTTATGCATGCAATAGAGAAATTCCTGAATATCAAGTCTCATAAAAACAAAATCATATCCAACTGACTGAAATTAAACATAATTCAATATATTTTGATAATGCCTGCTTTCAAGATGTCTTGTATCTTTTCCTTCAGCTTTAGCTGTTTGCGATATACAGGACTAGTATCCATTGCAGTTTCACTTTAACATTTACTGGTAAAACAAAATTCCAATGTGTTTTATTAAACAAGGTTGCAATTTAACCTTTGTGGACTTCCTTCTCTTTTGCATTAGTTTAAGTATAAGATCAGAACCGGCTGTTATATGAGTTTTTTTATAATTAAATACCCTTCATGTATGTGTCAATTAACATTTTTTTTCAGTATTAGAAGAAATCTAATTTTATGGGGTGCAGTTGTCAGGAATCACATTTTTACTGTACTAATGCTCTTTTCATTCAGTTATACCAAATTATAATTCTGTTTTCAAAAGTTGCTTCTAATGCCAGAGGAAAAATTTTTATGGATAATATTTTTAATTTGACTGGCCTTGCCTCAGATTTTCAGTAATACATTGAATGATATGCATGCTTTTCCCTTCATAGTATCATCTCAGACAGATTCTTATGAAACAGTGCCTGCTTTCCGTTTAACCCATGCATTTCCTTGTGTCTATTTCCTTACATTGTTTAATCTATGTTTCTCTTTCAGTCATTTTTTCATCAAAGAGTCATTTGGAAAGTGTTTTCATTTATCCATATCATGTTGTTTTGTAATATAAATGGACACTTTTCTTAATTTTTCATCAGTAGTTTATAATGCACTCTACATAAAAGAAAAATAAAGTTATAAGGTGAAGCTCTATTAGAAGTAGTATTTTAGCGACTTCATAATATAACATATAGGCCATTGTGTCAAACAGCAGCTACCACTATGATCCCCAAGCCAGGAAGTTGAAAGATGAGTTTGAGCCATAATGACTTGTTATGTTCTTAAATGTAGATTATAAAACTTACATTGGTATCTTGTCTGTAAAAAAATATTGACAAATTATCACAGAAAGAGCAATATTGGAGAAAAGGGCACAGGGGTAGGAATAGGCCTTGTTGAAATTTTGTGGTAGAAGATGCAACTAAGAGGATCATGCTGATTTTTTTCATGGCCTTATATGCTAAGAAATTGTATTATAATCTTAGATTGTTTTAAGTATGCCAGGTATATGGGTTGGAATTCTGCAGAATCTTTATAAGGTTAACATGATATTTTCTAGAATTTGGACACTTTATGTCTCAGTCAATATAAACTGAGCAATGCAACATACAGGGTTGCCATCCTCAACTCTGATCTCTCAATAGCAATAGAGTCATTGGTAAAAAACATTCATATAGAAAAAAAGGTATTGAAGGGAAAATGGTAGGGGAGATCAGTAAACTGAATAAATTTGCTGACTCTTATTTTGTCTTCATGAGTTATCCAAAGCATTCACTTTTTGCCTGTTGGGAACTGTTGAATCAGTATGACCAATTGTTCTTTATTCTGTTAAGACAAAATGGAAAAATTTACTCTGAACTACGTGTCATCTGATAAACTCTGGGACTATTGTCTTCACAATGTATTAGATACTTGGTAATTACTCTTTTCGATTCTGCAGTGGCAGTGGAAAATTAGGAGAGACAAAGCTCCTCTTTTACTCTTGATTGTTTGGAAACAGCTACAATTGCATTTGCAACAATACTATTTTTTACTTTTTTTTATAAATAGTTATATATAGAAGTAAAGTAACTGACCATCTCCCCACAAAATAATTAATTATGTTGTTGTCAGACAATAGTTGTTAAAGTTTATTTGATTTCCAGGTAGGTTTAGAAAGTGTGAGGTCTTAAACTGGGGGCCTATATATTCCAAGGTATGAGACTTATCAGATTTATGTAAACATGCATGAAAAAATACAGTTGACATAATGGGTAAAGTCTTCTCTTCCTTTGCACAAGGTACAAGGTTTGAGCCTGACCTTCAGCAAGTTCTGCATGGAGTTTGCATAATCTTCCTGTGTCTCTGTAGGGTTTGTCCAATCTCCCAAATATATGCTGAGTGTTTCTACCAAAAAAACTCACCCAAGAATGGAGCTATGGGCAGCAGCACAGACTCTAGGTAGTGCCCTATATGGAAAAGAGTTGTATAGACCAAGCACTATGAACATCAACTGTCGTGTGCAGAGTCACCTACATAGGAGAACATAGGTCACAGACTGACTGTCGTGTCAGGGCTAGCCACTCACTGATGTAAAAATGTTGAATAACATTGACAAAATGCAAGAAGAAGCAGAGCCCACCATAGAAGAAGCAAGAGCAGAACTAAGGAGAATGAATTCAGGGAAAGCAGCAGGCTCAGATGAGGTCACATCAGATATGATTAAGATGCTTGGTGAGATAAGGGAGAAATTGCTTCTGAGAGGATTCAAAGTGGTATGAAGAGAAAAGTGTATCCTAGATGCCTGGAGAATAAGAATAGTAGTGCCAGTTTACAAAAACAAAGGGGACATCCACAGCTGTTGGCAGTACAGATGTATTAAACTCCTGTCATGCTGCATGAAAATTCTGGGGAAGCTGATTGATAAACGCACACACAGAGTAGTAGAAAGTAAAATGCTCGATGAGCAATTTGGATTCAGATCAGGATGCAGCCCAACCCACCCAATGTTTGCAGTGAGACATATAGTCCAACTCGACATTCCTAGACTTGAAGAAAGCATATTACAGTTTCCAATGAAAGCTGATTTGTCCTGTCGTAGTTCAAAGTCTCAGAAACATTTGTAGAACTAGCACAGATAATGTACAAGGACCCAATGACTTGAGTATGAATGGTTTTCAAACTCATATAGGGATTTCCAGTGGGACTGGGAGTGTATAAGGATTCAGCTCTGAGCCCACTGCTGTTCATACTGGTGATGCATTACATAAGCAAACAAGCTGGAAAAGACAGAACAGCAAAGTTGTTGTATGCAGCCAATGTGGCATTACAGACAGACTCTGACTGAGAACTTCAGCAAAGAATAGGGGAATGGAATGCCAAACTGAAGGTACATGGGATGACACTGAGTACAAATAAGACAGTTATCATGGCAGCACATTGTGGAAATGAGAAGAAGCTGAGACTGAGATAGAAGGAAAACGAAAAACAGTGGAACAGGTTAACAGCTTCATGTACCTGGGAGGGTTGGTGGAGGAGAAGGAAAGTCTAAATGAGGAGGTCAAATGTAGAAACAGAAGACCGTCAGACAGCTATCACATAGTAATGGGGGAGTGCATGAGAGGAGTATGCCAAAGAAGCTGAAATAATGGTGTACAAAACAGTGGTGTGACCAGGACTACTGAAGGCTAAAGAGTACTGGGCAGTAAAGGCACAGCAGTTGAGGAAGCTAGAGATAATCGAGATGAAGTGCCTGAGAGGGATGGTGGGATGCACACTATGGGAAAGATGGAAAAATGAAGACATCAGAGCAGAAACCAAAGTAATTCAAATTGCAGAGAAATTCAAAGAGAACAGATTACAGTGGTTTGGCCATGTGCAGAAAAACAGAAGACAATATGATGAAGAGGATTTGGGACAACCAGGATGAAGGCAAGATGAAACAAGGACATCCAGCAAAGAGATGGATGGATTGTGGAAAAGAAGGCCTGTGACAGTAAGGCATGACGTTGTAGAAGGTAGGAGAGTGGCATTGAATTGAGAAAGTTGGTGACGGTTGATATGCCACCTTGACTCCACATAGAAAATGGGAAAAAGGGAGTTGGTGATAATGATGTATGGAGTGCTGAGTTAAAGTTCACACTGAAACAATTGCATTACCTTGAATGATGCTACTTTAGAACATATCCAAATACAATATGCATTCTATTATCTTTTTCACCATTTAATAGAAAAATAATCTTTTAAAATGTAATTTTGTGTGCCTCTGGGTGAAGCACAGTTTATTCTCCTTTTCCAGTATAAGTGTCATCATGCACCACATTTTTTTGACACTAGTCTGGATATAAGAATAAAATTAGATATTTCTGCAATGTGCAGCCTGCTTGTAGTGTGCACTACTTAGGCCAGATAAATGAAGTATTTTAGTGTAACAAGTTAAACATATTTGAAGATAATTGTGATTGTTGCTCAGAATGTTTATTTAATAGCAATGGCAGTCTTACTTGCCCCTTTCATTCCTGCTCTGTTTTTGAAAATCCTTTAGGACATCACTAGAGGCTTCTAAATAATAACCTTGTCTAATACATCAGCAAGCATAGCTGGAAACTGATAGCGAACCTGCTAGCAGATAGGTTTAGTGGAAATTTCACTCCCTTATCCCCTCCTAACTAATAAAAAAAAAAAAAACCTTTCTGAAACTCCCACCATATCTGAAGAGCAAATCCTCAAAGCCCTGTCCAAGGCAAAGAACATGGCCTCTATGGGACCAGATGACATCCCAGGCTGTCTTCTAAACAGACTAAAACATGATTACTATCACCACTAAGTATGCTTTTCAATCATAGCCTAACCACAGGGTTTGTTCCTGCAGAATAGAGAACAGTTACAGTTATTCCCCTCCACAAAGGTTGCCTAACAACAGACCCAGGAAATTACAGACCCATAAGCCTGACCAGCTTCATCTGTAAGACCATGGAATGTATCATTATGAGCCTCATAAATAAAGACATAGGTGACCTCCAAACCCTGGACACTACCCAGTTCTGCTTCGAGAAGGGCAGATCTTGCCTGTTAAATCTGGTGGATTTCTTTGAAAGTGTGACCAAGGCCATTGATGAGGGCAAATCTGTGCAAAAACAATACCTCAATTATGCAAAAGCTTTCAACACAGTCCCACTTTCAGGCATTACTGATAAACTTAGCAAACTGAATGTAAACCCCTTTGTTGTAAGGTGGGTTGCAAACCGGCTCACAAACCGAACACATACTATCAAAGTGGGTGACTCCACATCAACCAGCAGACCTGTTACCAGCGGGGTGCCACCGAGGTCAGTGCTGAGCCCCCTACTGTTTGGTATATACTTCTCAGAAGTTCAGGTCAAAAGTAAGGGTTGTGGCTGACCAAGTTTGCGGTCAACTGCAAACTGGGTGCAATCACTGAATTCCCTAATGATGTCAGTATACTACAGGATGGTCACACACAGACCAACGACTGGTGTTTTAGTCACAGTCTCAAACTGAATGCAAAAAAATGCATCATTATTCCCTTCAGCACAAACAATGTCCCTTCACATTATCAAATCAGTAACAATATCCTAAGTACCCATGAAGTGGTAAGGGACCTGGGATCACAGGTTGACCGTAACCTTAATTTCAACCACCATATGTCTACCGTTGTAAGGAAAGCTTTCCATGTACCACACTTGATTAGTAAAGCCATCACCTCAAGAACAAAATATGTTGTATACCCCTTATACTCGGCACTTATCCAGCACATAATTGAGTAAAACACCCCATTTGCTATTTACAGTACTAAGCATCTACAGCAATTAGAAAGACCTCAGAGGTTTCTAACAAAGAAGATCAAGGGCCTCCAGCATGTGCCTTACATGGACTGACTAAAATCCCTGCCAATATACTCCGTATCATATAGACTTCTAAGGAAAAACTTATGCCTAACCCCATACATCAATATACTGCACAGGACATTCCTTGCTGAAACAGACAGCAAGAATGCCACAGGTTATTTAAGCAAATTTTAAACTTACTCTTATTGAATTAAAAGTGGATTTTCAGTATTCTGCATGCTTGCAACATTGTTCTGTTGTTGCACTGCTTTCTTCAATGTAGTTAAAATGGAATTTTGAGGGCAATTTTTTTACCCTTTTGAGCTTAATCTTTAATGGTTTGACTACTCCAGCAGCACACAAACTGTTAATATGCTTTGGTAAAAACAGTCAAGACCTATTATGCTGGGTAGTTACAGATACTGGAGCACCAAAAATCAATTAATATTTTGAAATTCATTATGCAGGCTGCAGCAGGAAAGCTTAATAAGCAAAAGTCTATAGTCCTTAGACTTTCCATGCTATTCAACTTTTTAATGAGTGTTTAGATCTTTTGTATTCAGATATGAATAGCATATTCTGAAAATGGGATAAGTTAGCACTGGTGAGCGGTCTTTATTTATTTTCTAGTGATTGTCAGAGCTCATTCATGGAGTTAGTGGCCCAATTTAGGCTATCTAACAAGGACTTCAGTAATTATTTGCACTTAACCTTTCATTAAAAGGTATATTGTCTGAATTATTCCGTGGATTAACAGACTTAGAGAGACATTGTCTAACTGCCTTTTTGGGCATCTTTGGAAAAAAAAGTTTTGATCTCTAGAAGTAGAAGATGGGCAGGATCTTTTATTTGTTTTTCAAGATAAAATGGGGCACTTACAATGGTATTAATACTTTGACACTATAATGTATTTCCTTTATATTTCCTTCCTCTCGTTCTCTCTGCCTTGGTTTTGTCAGTGTTCCCAGCCTGAGCCTTTTTACTGGACAAAAATAACTAAGCAAAATAATAACTTCATCTAGATCCTTACACATATATCCTCTATTGATGAATAACTGTCTAAGAAAATCAGCTTCACTGATGAAGTTGTCTTCTTCACTAATCGTCCTACTAAGCCTTATGATTTGTCCTTTAAAGACATTGAGCTTCATATATTTTGGGTGAAAACTTTCAAAATGTAAATAATTATTAGTCATTTTTTTTTACAATAGATGTGACTACTAAATTCTTTTCTATTGATATCAATACTTATTTTAACGTTGAGAAAGTTGACCTCCATTCTAACATTATCTATAGTAAATTTAAGCCAAGTCACCGTTTTATTATGTTCATTGAAAAATTCAGCCAGATGTTCATTATTCCTGCCCAGATAAAAAACTAATCATCAATATATTGTCTATAATAATGTACATACTTAAATAATTCTAATTTGGTGAGGTATTCTAATTCCCACCAGCACATGACCAGGTTAGCGAACACTGGTGCCACATGTGCACCCATTGCTACTCCACTTGTCTGTTGGTAGACTCCATCCCCAAACATAAAAAAGAAACTCCTGTGACTTGGTAGCACTTCCACCCCTAACCCTACCACACCCCCATCAAATGATAACATCGCTACATAATTCAACTCCTTTTTCATAAAGACAATTCACTCACTTATCAACTACGATCAAAACACTACCTCTACAATCCCAATAGCCAGCAGTGAGGGTCTCAATAGTCAACAATGAGGGTGTAAACTCCTTCTCCTTTAACACCATCCCAACCCACACCATAAAAAAATTACTCAGTAAGCACAAGCCCACCAGCCTAGCTGCTGATAACCTCCTATCATAATTCCTCAAAGCTGCCTGTGAAGTCATAGCCTACCCCATTTCCATCTTCATCAACTACTCTATCTCCAAGAACTATATCCCCCTAATCCGGAAAGTCTCCTATATCACCGCACTGCATAAAGGTGGCAACTGTACAGAGCTTACTAATTACAGGCCCATTGCCATTCTTTCACCTCTCCAAAATACAAGAAAAATGCATTCACTCCCAGCTTCTAAACTACCTTCTCTGCAACAACCTCTTATCAAACACACAACACGGTTTTCACCCCCACCACAGCACCACAACCACCATCATCAGTGTTACAAACACAATAAATGAACACAGAAATCAAAATAAATATGTCTCATCCATCTTTCTAGATCTCTCAAAGGCATTCATCACAGTCTCGCACCAGAAACTGCTGTCAGAACTAACCACACTAAATCTCAGTCATTCTTCCTTAGCTTGGTTCCATAGTTATCTAACCAAATGCCAGCAGGCTGTTAGATGGCAACAAGAACTATCATCTCTGCTCCCTGTCAACATAGGAGTTCCACAAGGCTCCATATTAGGCCCCCTACTTTTTACACTCTTCACAAATCAACTTCATAAATCCACATCTCTCGCCTCAGTCATCCAATATGCAGATGTCTCTACTCTCATATGCTTTGTCTCCTTTCTAACACAACTACAGGCTATAACACAACAATCCTTCTTAGAAGCAGAATCTTAGCTAACTAACACTAACCTCATACTGAACCCAAACAAGACCAAACTAATACTCTTCCTCCCCACCAAAACACCCAGTGCCCCAGCCCTTTTTCAAATCCACTTCTCTAACAACAAAACCATAACCATCAGCTCACATACCAAATTACTAGGTATCACAACTGATAGCAAACTAAAATTCAACTTACACCTCTCTCAAACCATTAAAAAACACACATCAAACTCAGCTCTCTCTACAGAATGAATGCTTTCCTAACAAGCCAATCTAGACTAAGCATTGCCAGGACTCATCTCTTATCTACTCTTTCTACACTTCTCCCATCTTTACAAACCTTATCAAAACTGACCTCACCAAACTTGAGTCAGTCTACAACAAAATATCCAAGTTTGCCACTAGCTCCCCATATAGGTCCCACCACTGGTCTGCCCTGCAACAAATAAAATGGCTAGAACTCCCACAATAACTAAACTATACCCAATTTGTCTTTACACACCAACTTATATACAAACCAGCAATTACTCCTGCCATATGCCAACACTCGGCAACTCCGATCCTCAAACAAAACTCTCCTCCAAGTATCCAAAAGCAACAACAAAGCCGGGGATGCTCTCTACTCCCACCACATTTCTAAGCTTTGGAAGTCAATCCCCCAACACATCCTAAACACTACCAACCTACACCAACTCAAAACCCTGCTCAAAGACCACCTCATTAAAAACTGGCTCTGTTCCTGTGCCAAGCCAGGCTAATATCACCTAAACCCACATAAAATTTCATCCCCTAAATTTTATAGTCAACCTGTAGACCCCACTCCCTCTTTTCCATTTACCTTTATCAGCAGAGTTATTAGCATCTACCAGCTACCTATAATAAGGGGATAACTTGATAATTCCTTTTGCTTTTGTAAGCGTATACATATGTGTACATATTAAAGTTTACTCAAATGAACAAATAAAGATGTACTCCTGCCCTCCAAAAAAGAGAAAAAGCACAGACATATATATATATATATATATATATATATATATATATATATATATATATATGGATTCACTTTAGAAGCTCGAAATATTTCAAGCCCATAAACTGGATTCCCGAGAACAGCGAAAGCTCAGAAGCACGAAATTCAAAACCTTGAATACCGGCGGTTTTGAATTTCGTGCTTCTGAGGTTTCGCTGTGGTTATGGATTCAGATAAGTGTGTGTGTGTTAATGGTTTTGAGTAGGGGCTGTGGTGTGTGTTTTGTTGCTGTGATGTGTGTGTGTGAGGAGAATGTAGCTTGTGTGGTGGTGTTTTGTGTGTGTTTGTGTGCATTGTGACCTCAGAGTGAGAATATTTAAGTAGGTGGGTGTGGGAGTGCAGACCCCCACATGAGGGGTGCCGGGGGGACATGCCCCCCCTGCTTTTATGTAGTAGAGACCTTGTGGCTGTGTGTGGGGAGGATGGTGTGTATGTGTGTGCAGTAGAAGCACGGAATTAAAAATCTCCTGAGTTTTCGTGGTTTAAAAAATTCGACTTTATAGCTTCAAAATACTGAATTTCGATATTTCAGTATTTCGAGGATATAAAGTGAATATATATATATATATATATATATATATATATATATATATATACACACACACACACACACACACACACACACACACACACACACACACACACACAAACATGACTTAAATATAGAATTATAATAACTTTCTCCTTTACACAAATGTGTCTATGGAATATTGTACTTCCTTGTTGTCTCTAAATATTTCTGTAAAATGCTATGTAAAATCTACACTGTACCTGTCAATGTTATTCTTGTTTGTATTGGAGCTTTTCTCCCCAGGCCTCCACTGAAAATGGGCTGACACCTAGATGGACTATCCCGGACAACAAATGTAAACTAAAATAAATAAAATAAATAAATTCTTGGCTTATTTGGGGGTAGTACATTTCTGGAGAAGATTGAAATGGGTCAACTGTATATTAGGACTGTATATGATGATTTGATTTGTCCAGTTAATTATTAACTATGTACAATAGAACACATTTATTTAATTTTAAATTAGGTACTTCTTGTTGGGCACCGTTTCTATGATTGAACAATGTTTCTAGGATAACCTTGTGAAATAATTGAGGTATATTAAACAGCAGAATCCTGCATTCTAATGGAAAATAGTTTTCTTTTTTTTTGTCAAAACAGAAAGGTCTAGTTTTACCAAGGAAAAAAATCAAAACTGAAACAACAGGTAAAATAAAGCAAATAGTTCAGTCTATCCATCATATAGCTGGTAATGCTCAAATTGATGCCAATTAAGAACAAACATGAGTGCTGTCAGTGCCAGATATACTTCTAAATACTGGATCAGTTAAGAAATAAAGTATTTTAGCAACATCCATTAGGACAGAGCAAATCAGAGTTTCTGCCACCAAGATGTCCCCTGGCTTTTTGCAGTCTTGCCATGCATATTCCAGTCTCAGGACCAAATGTTCTAGCTTCAGTTCATCTCTAGTTCTCATAGAGGTGTACTCCAGAATTATCTGAATCCCTGTTCCAAAAACAACTGCCATATTGTTTCAGACCTGACTTAAAAAGGCACAAGTACACAACTGAAATCAATTGTCTTGCCTGCAGATAACTTTGGTTAAAGGAACTAGTGCCTCAGCACTTATCAAGAACAGGCCTACCTTTATCAAGCAAGATACATCCCTCGCATCCTTTAAAACCACTCTGAATGCCTGGATGGGTGATCACAAATTTCACAGTGGATATGTGTTGAAAATCCACTTAATGAAGGACATAGTGTCTCACCAGTATTGGGAAGGTTTGCTGAGATTCTCACGTGTCTCCTTGGCTACAAGCTTAGTAAGAACCCACAAAGTTGCATTTTCTCAGGATTTCCTCCCAACAGACATTACTTGAAAGCACTTTTTCTCATAAAATCTTAGCATATGCCTGTTTCCTGTCTATTCTAGGGATCTTATGCATAGAACCATCATACAGTTTTACAGCTAACACCCTCACCAGCGTGAGCCCACCAGCATCAAACCCTTGGAAGACCTGTGGATCTTGAACAGACTGCATTGTGGGAGTGAACACCAGGGCAGTGGTGGATGTGGAAACAGAATGGCTATAAGGTCCATCTACAGAGCTTGAGGTTACCCTCCTTCTTCTGGTGCAAGCACCAGAAGTAGGACATGTTCTGTAACTAGGATGGATTTTCTATCCTGTAAATAATGCTTTAAGGACCCAAGAACCATGTAATAGCCTTGCACCCTATTTCTATTGTAAAATATCTGGTTTCTGCCTTTATTAGCTTCCTGCTTACCACACCATGCATTGCTTATTCCATATTCTCTCATCCAAAACTACCCCATTCCCTTTTCTGAAGAGTTTGTATAAACATTCAGTGGAAATTAGAAAATAGGGAGCATCTATACCAGTTCAGAGCATAAACTCCATTTAAGTTTTTGGAAAACTTCCTCTGCCTGCACTTTATACCTGCTCTTCTCACAGTGTTTTCCTATGATTAGATCTGTGAGGCGACATTCTAAAGGAAATTGGGGAATAAACTTCTATAATACCCTACAAGATCTAAAATGGCTCACACTTGTTATTTTGTTTGGGGAACTGACCACTTCTATATAACAACTACTTTTTACTTTTATGGTTTAGTCATCTGCTTTCCTATTATATAAGCAAGGTCATCCCTATTTTGCACTTTGGAACAGTAACAGTAAGACCATCCTTTCTTAGGGAATGTAAAAATTACTATGGCGTGGAAATCGCTGTCGCCAATTATTTAACAGAATAGTAACAAGATTCCTCAGAACACTGTTTTCAAATTCATCATTCATTATATATCAAAATATTTGGAATGTTTCATTTTGTTTTCCCTACTTGTTTACTAGTCTTATGTTTCAGATATGAATGTTTGTAAATAATCAAGGGACATTTATCTTATAGAGAATGTTATTGGCAGATATTGACGGATGCCACTACCCCACCTGGAATTAATGATTTTATTTCTGTCAAACCGATACTAGCAGTTTGACATGATTTTAGCAAGTTTATAGCAACATTTTCAGCAATACTAATTTGTAGCATTTAATATTAGTATTCACATATATTTTTATTTTTATTATTTTTTAAATCTAATAGGATATGTATTGAAAGATTATTAGATAGTAACAGTTGTACTGAATTTTTAACATTATCCACTTGGAATATTATAGAATGAAATTATGATTATTTACAAACATTCATATATATAATGAATGATGAATTTGAAAACAGTGTTCTGAGGAAGCACACTAGTTCTTTCTTAGGGAATGTGACATAACTTGGGTTTTGGGAAGATGTGAGTCCAGGTATTCTAAGTGGATGAGTACAAAATCCAAGCAGGCCACGGTGTACATATGATGAAGCTTTAATGCAATCCATCAATATCGGTAACATGGTGGGATTCCCATGAAAGACAAAGAGGAGGGCATATACTGAAACATCCCCACCACTGCTGAGAAGGCAGTTTCTTCCTTAGGCTTATTTGTGAAGAAGACTTGCCAGTCTCCTTTCAAAAAATCTAGGGTTGTTAACAACTCTAGCTCTCCCCAGCTTCTTTTTCAACTCAGCTACCCAGGGCATAGTATAACCATCAAATCTGGAGATGCTACTAAGTCTTCTGAAACCATTACAAAATCCAATGGTACCATCCTGTTTTGGGACTTGTGTGATAAGTTTATTCCAGCTGTTAAGTTGTTTTCTCAATTGTTCTGACCTATAACATTTTTGTATCTCCTATTGAACTCCTTATTATTAAGCTTAGGGTACCATGCAATGGCTTAAGTTAACTTTTCTCATGGAATTGTTTTTTTCATATTTGATAAAAGAGTTGTTCTTCCAGATGATTCAGAAAAGATATCTTTGTTCCTTAAAAGTAGCTCTCATATTTCATGTCTCAGTGGTTTCTAAACAGTGTTGTCCACATTGGTTTTTGGTGTGGATGACAACTTCTCCTCCTCATGGTCTCTGACCACTGGTACTGGAGTCACTACAGTCATATATGCTTTCCTACAAGGTTTCAACATGATTATATGATAGATTTTGTCTGTATTCTTCTTCCTTACCTGTCTGACATTTTAATAAAAAACACATGGATTTATTGTTCACACAGAGAATAGCACTCATTTCTCTACAAGGAGAATCAAAACTAATGTATCAGGTAAAATAAAGCAAACAGTTCAGTCTATCCAACACAAAAATGGCAATGTTTGCCAATGAAAAACAGCTGCAGCAGTCCCAGTGACTGGGTCAGCAAAAAAAAAAAAAGTTTTGTACCAACAGGTTTTAGGCGTGAGCAAATCAGAGTTTATGCTACCAAGACTTTCACTGGATTTGAGAGTCTCTTCTTGCAAATTTCCTGACAGCTAACTGCTTGGGCATCAGTTCATCTCTCCATTAGATTCTTGTTCCAGCAATTCCTGCCATCTTGTTCCAGACCTGGCCATAAAAAAGATGTAGTTGAACAAATGAAGAAGTATATCTTGCCCTGAGTTAACTTTTGTTATATGGACCAGTCATTGTTTTCTTACATGTAGTTTCTTTCATATTAAATCTCCATTTCCCCTACCAGACATTGCATCTACTTTAATTTATACTTCTGGGTCTCAAATCATAGAAACTTAACTTATTCCTCTATTCTGCCTATCCCATCTATCCAAGCATTGTACAGGTGGAATCATTACTTTGAGTTACACAATCTAAAATGTTTAAGTAGGGCATCCAGGACTGGAAGGTTGCAAATTGCTTTCTTTAAAATATGTTTTTGAAAAAAAAAATGTTTATTATTATTCTCCCACTCATTGAGGATATTGCTTTAACTTAACTGTTGCATATGTTATTATATTACCTTTTAACTTGCTGCATGTGTTATTATATTACATTTTAACTTGTTGCATGTGTTATTTCATGTTGCTAGAATACTGTATGTGAAGTACTTTATGGTTTTGAATGATGATCCCTGCTGATCTGTAATAGAACTGGCTGAAAAAAAAGTTTTCTTGCAGTCTTTAAAAAATTCCAGGTTCATCCACTTCAGTAGAGAGCATATAAATTATTATAGACTCTGTAGGTAATCTTAAGCAAGACCAAGGTAGAGAAAGATTTGGGCATAGAAATCACTGCATAGCTAAATCTTTTATTTAGTGCAAATCACATTGATGAGGGCCATTGAGCTACTGGAATATATAACACAAGGAGTAAATGGTCATACTTAACTAAGGTCAATTTTCTTTTGTACTGGCTACCACCGAGAACCTGTATGGAGGTCAAGAGGTAATACAGAGAAGGGGGTCTGCTTACTGCAAAAACTGTGGTGAGCAGTATGGAGCAGAAAGTGTGGGAAGAGAGTCACAGCCTCTTTAGCATACATACCTGAGAAAAAGAGAAGACAAATTAGTAATAATATATTTGTATACAGCAATGGATGCAGACAGATGAGAGTGATTGAACTGTTAACAGCTATAATGGATTATTCCGGTTAAACAAAGAAAAAAATAGCACATAAATACAGGTTGTCAGAGTTCTGTAATGTCCTGCTTAGGGAGGAACAGTGGAATACTTTAATTATCTTTTATGTTAAAAGTTGCTTGGAACAAAACAAGAAAAATATGAGGCAGATATGTGATTCATCTCGGTGGGGTATACCTGCAACTCTCCGAGAGATTTCTTCATGTCATGGGTGCTCTTCTGTCAATAGTTTTATGCATTCACATGTCAATAAATGAAAAAGTAACAGGAATCACTGAAGGCCTTTACAGTCTTCCCAGGATCTTTTGTTATGTTTATGACCTTTGTAAAATAGTAGCACCGATTTAGTGTCTACGCCAAGACAATCCCCCTTTTTCAGAAAGAGTGCCCATTTCTTGCATCTTTTGCAATGGTAGAGGCATTGATTTCAAACAGTGACATATACACATACAGACGTATTTATTCTACACTACTCTTAGGTTATTTGCACTAGTGGTAATATATAATTATTGACCATGTTATGGTCAGGCCTTGTCTTAAGGAAGTGAGGATGAAAGTAGTGTATGTTGCCAGAATGTGGAGATACTGGAGTTAAACTTGACTCCCTATGACTGAAGAAAACTACACATAAATTATGACAGCAAATCACTACAGGGATGATATATGTTAAATTTCATAAATTACCAATGCAAATAGTTATTCAATAACTGATGATGGGATGCCTTAGAAGGTACTTCTTAACAGAAGATGAGCAAGTGGTTGCCCTGTGGGTAGCAGTGAACCACAAAATGTATATAGTTTTTAAGAGTATGATCCAAAATTGTGTCACACCAAGATATTCAGTACAATACTTCATCCTATGCCCTGGAAATCTTTGTTCTTATACTGCAACTTTAATTAATTTTAGTTTAAGGCCAAAAAATGAATTTCAAAATTGTATTAATGTGAAAGGACAGATACATTTATTGTGCATCTTCAATAGACAAAGAAGTACATTCCCATTAGCTATATGAAAGAGTGGTAATTTGAAAGCAAAATTAAGTCAAACATTCCTGTGATTTTTTCCTCAGGTAGATAGCAAATGCTAAGGATGTGATGGGAAAGAATAAGATAACTGGGGACATGTTTTTTATGAATGTAACAAGATGGCAATCTTTTAAAATTCCCTCTTAAATATTTTTGTTTTTTTGTATTTTTGTTTGTTCTTAAATGTATTTGTTTTGGGGGAGAAATGGTTGCAACTAAGGAAATGGCTCTTCTGA
Source organism: Protopterus annectens (assembly GCF_019279795.1). Taxonomy (NCBI): domain Eukaryota; kingdom Metazoa; phylum Chordata; order Ceratodontiformes; family Protopteridae; genus Protopterus; species Protopterus annectens. The sequence continues at coordinate 1,011,330,208 of NC_056730.1, forward strand.
GATGGAATATATGATATGAAATGCCAGCAGGGCCTCACTACGTTTAATGCTACTAGGTGCAAAAAGCAATTACTAGATAATGGAAATGAAATAATAAACCAGCTGTAACTACAATACTGAACAGTGTAAAGAAGATAAATGAACTGGTAGTGAGATCTTTACAAAAGAGAATGGGCAAATTACATAGATAAATGGAATTTCTTAGAATAATATATGCACGGTAGTGTTCAGGAAAAGGAGTAAAATTGAAGAGAAGAAAGAAATCGAGTAATTTGTATAATGATGGAGTGAATGGAAATTTCTTAAATGCATACGTCATAAAAATAAAAAAATCTGTATATTATTTTCTTTGTTTTCTTTTCTATTCCTGGGTATGTACCTATGACATTTTTTTTTAAAAATGTTCAAGTTTAATAAAGATGCTTAAGACACATAGGAGATGGAAAGTATAAAGAATTACCGTGTCGATTGTACATGCTGTAACTGCAGTCCTAATATGCACACACACACAATGAAATATATGCATGTGTGTGTGTGTGTGTGTGTGTGTGTGTGTGTGTGTGTGTGTGTGTGTGTGTGTGTATGTGTGTATGCTGTAAATTGCTGATGTTTTAAAAACTTCTGTTCTTGTTTAAATAAGTGCCATGTGATATTTTACAACCATCTGAGCTATGTGAGCTATTAACACATTAGGCAGATGAGACCTCAGTTTAAGGAATGCTGGTGCCTCATGTCAACAGCAGACACCCCATTGCACTAAAGAATCAGTACCAGTAAGTGACCATATCTAAACAATCCTACCTTGTTTTGTGATTTACTGTGGAGTTGACTGGTATGAGAAGTTTTATTTGAATTTATATTATTTTGTTATCACTGTTTTTTACTGTTTGTAGTTAGGAAGGGAAAGCTTGTTAACTAGATTTACTTTGATTCATATTTTGTTTAACTTTTAATTTCACTGCTGGTTGTTAGAAAGGGATAGGTTTTAGACAGGCAAGCTCTAGCCACCCCAAGGGGCTTAGACAAGTATAAATTCACACAGACTGCAGAGTAGAAAATCCTGAACATATCTAAACAATCCTACCTTGGTTTGTGATTTATTGATCTTTACCATTAAAAAGAAGTGTAATTGTGAGTGATAGACAGCAGAAGCTACTGCAAGCAACGTAAAGGAATTACAGCTTTTGTCTGGCTTGCAGAACTTGTATGGTCAGAACTACTTTACTGTACTTACTTTAGTATTTAGTTGTATATTGCTTGTATGATTTTTGTCATGGAAGTTGATTTAAGTTCTCTTTGAATTCTGTGGATACTAATTTTGATTATTCTTTTTTTTTTTTTACAATATTTTATTTGTTTGAAGCTGAATATGAATTCCTTAAATGTGCATGCAGTTAACGATTTGCTAATGTACAAATATCTTGTACAGTATAATAAATGCTATGCATATTAAAGGTAACAGCTGATAACACTGGTGATCTGTGTTCCTCGTGTCAAAGGCTGGATGATTTGCTTACCATTATTAGAAGTAAATGTAGACTTAATGATGATGATTGCACTTGTATAATTGGCATGGCTTGGAGAACTGTTGTTTCATATATTAATGATTGGACCGGTGAGATAAATAATGTTAGGCAACCAGCAAATAGAACACATTTAGGAAATGATGCATCTATTGTTTGCAAAGATCATTCAACCCCTATGACACAAGACGATGCCCCTAACAACTTTGGATTTCTGGATGCAAGTATTCAGCAATCTGAGGATCCAGTTTGTTTAGAAGGAAACAAAAAAGAAAGAAAGGAAAATGTTCACAACAAATAACAAGGTAGAAAAAGAAACTGATTATTGTGTGTAAAGGAAAGAGAATATATACTAAAAAGGACACCGCTTTGTTATGTAACTCACAGGCTACAGAGAATGAGAATATTTTCATATCAAAAAACCTCCAGTCTACAGAAAAAAAGCATAATTTTTCCAAAGGAGAAGGTAGAAAAAACAGGCAAGGGGCAGATGAAAAGGAAGAAATCAAAATTAAACGTGGAAAGATTGAATAGCATTACTGTAAGAAAAAGGAAGCAAAAGACAGATGCTGACTACATGGTTCAAGCTGTGGATTTACAATTCCAGCTGGATGAGAATTTATAATATGCAATGAAAACAGTGGGATTAATAAGACTAATAGTGTTGAAGATCTATCCTTCGTAACAATTGACAGAACAGGTATTACTGTATTAGAAGCTGAAGATTCTTCAGAGCTGGCCAGCAAAGATATTCTTGTAATCAGATATTCAGTTATTAGAGGAACTGATACTTATATTTGCAGAGAAGATAATGAACATTGAATAGTGCTCTGCTTGCCAGGAGTAAAAATAGAAGATGTGAGACAAGCCTTGGAACACCTTAATGTAAGGGAGTACTGATACGTTTTTATTCATGCCGGTACAAATGATGTCATCCTCAAGGATTCTCTGACTGTTAGTAGGAAACTGACAGCTCTCTTAGATAGCATAGCTTGTACTGGAGTTAAGATGTATTTTTCACACATCACCTATAGAAAGGTCTCTATGAATGAAACCATTTGTTGGGTAAATACCTACATGGAAAACGTCCTGTTTTAAAAAATGGAAATGTGTAGAGCATCCATGGCTAGTTTTGGGCACATGTGTTCTGACAGGATGAAGTACATTTGTCAAGATCAGGGAAGATAATTTTTGCAGCCGATATTTTGTTGTATTTGACAAACACTAGGCAGGATTTTTGCCAGGTCGAAAATGTAACAGTTCACAGATAGCAACATTTGATGCATCGCTGATGGTTGTTAATGCTAGCATCATTAATAATGAAGTTTTTTTACTGGAAAATTTGCTATGTTCCCACAAGATTGATGTTTTTGTTTGTGAAACATGGTTAAAGAACAATGTCTGGAAACCAGTTCTGTCAAGGGAATATTCTTTTTACTGTAACAGACATTCTAGCAAAAAATCAGGTGGAGGTGTTATGATAGGGATTAAAGATAGTTATGACACCTGTGATTATTACATTTTCACTGAAAGCACCAATACTATACACTGTGTAACTGTGACAATAAAGACAGTCCTGGAATATATAACAGTTATTGGAGTGCATGTCACCAAAGTCAAATGCAGATGACCTAGAGGAATTCATATATTACTTGCATGAAACACAGGAGGGAAGAATAATATTAACTGGGGATTTAAATTTACCAGAAACAGACTGGAATAATATTGATTCAATAACGTTAGTAAGAAAATTATTCATAAGGTATATTTACGAACAACAATTGCATCAGATTGTAACAAAGAACCTACCAGGGGATGGAACATACTAGACACTGTTTGTGTTCCTAAAGAAGATACTGTTACTTCAAGTCAAGTTTTGTTATCGTTGATGTGCAGTGATCATGGGGTTATAAAGTTTAATTTGTTGCTCAATAATTCTGCCAAACAGAAATCTAAAACAATGCACAGAAGGTTAATTACACATTATATGCAAGCAAAACAATCACTATGTAAAACTAACTGGAGCAAGATGTCCAGTGGAAAAACTGCAGATGGAATGTGGAAAGTTTAAAGAGAAATTGTTTGAAAGCAAACAATCAAAAAAAATGTTTAACATCAGGATCTAGTCATACAAAATCAGGGAGGTATATTTCCTTAAGAACAAGATATCTTACTAAGGTGAGAGACAAAAAATAAAAGAAATGGAAGAGAGGTCAGACTACAACTTTGAAAACTGTAATAAACAAGCTGGACAAACAGATTCAGCATTGTGTGAGGCAAGATTAAGAACAATTTAAAGAAAATGTATATAAAGATATTCAGCATAATAGGAAACCTTTTTATAGATACATAAGATGTGGAAGGAGTAAAGTCACACAAATTGATAAACTGTGTGCATATTCTAAAATGTATTCTCAGACACAACATATTATAGATATATTTACAAAATCTTATGCAAAACAGTTTGGCTCCACAGAAAGAATGATAAGTTGTCATAGTGACATCCAGGTAACCCCAGGTACTGAAATCAAATTAGATTATGTTGGAAAAGAACTGTGCAAACTGGATCCAAACAAAGCACAGGGAGAAGATGGAATTAGTAACAATGACATGAGAACACTTCAGCAAGAACTTACGGTACCATTATATTTATTATTCACTAGGTCATATAAATATGAGGAGATTCTACAAGATTGGAGACATGCGCTTATTAAAACCTGTTTTTAAGGGAAAGGGGAGTAGGATAAACCCAGAGTCACATAGACCATTAAGTCTACTTAAATGTTGTGGAAAAATACTGGAGAAGGTAATATTGGATAAGTTATTGTCAGAAATGGATAGGTTGGGACATGAAATCATATATCAGCATGCATATGTTGAAAATAGATCTATTACTACCTGTAACATGATGTTCTGTAACAATATAATAACAGCTGTGAATAAAAAAATGTGCTGTGATGTAATTTATATAAATTTAACTTCAGCATTTGACAGGGTTATAGACAAAACACTAATCAATAAATTAGTACAACTAAGTATTGATGTACTCTTGATAAGATGGATAGCTGCATGGTTTGCAAATAAGACACAGCAAGTATCATACAGCAACTGGACAAGTGAAATCCTTGGTTACTGTCAGGGTGTCCCACAGGGCTCTGTCCTAGGTACTTACTTGTTTAGATTGTATCTTTTGACCTAACTTTTTCATCTGAGGTGTTCTACAGTCTATACACAGATGACCTGAAATTGGGTAAACTTGACTAAATTGACAGCACAGGAAAATAATATGTTGACAAATACATCAAAAACTAAGCACATGACATTTAGAAGACATAAACTGAAAGGTGAATATTTAATTCAGCAAGCAGTGATTGAAACTGTAAACTCTTTTAAGGACATGGGTATATGGATTGATTCAGTTTTTCTAATCATATCAACCAATTGGTTAATGATAGTTATAGAACAATAGGTTGTATAAAAAGATTTATAAAGTCTAGGAAATCAAAAATGATTAAGTCATTGTTTGTTAGTTACATTAGATCCAAACTTGAGTATGGAATGACAATATGGACTCTCTATGAGAAAACAAGCATTAATAAACTGGAAAGCCTACAGCAGAAATATAACAAGGGCATCCATGGATGTGAAAATTTAAATTATTATGAAAGATTAAAATATCTGAACTTGTACAGTGTCTCTTACATATATCTAAAAGGAGATCTTATTCAGGTATATAAGGCATTTAGGGACAACTACCTCTGGGAATCTTTGAGGTTATCAAAAAGTACTAGAGAATCATCAGATAACCTAGGTAGGAGAGTCTATAGGAATGAGACGTGTACTAATTGGTTCTCTGACAGAGTAGCTGATGCATGGAACAGACTACCAAATTACATTAAAGCAAGTACTAGTTTAGATATTTTAAAGAATAGACTGGGCACTTATTATGGGAACAAGTGTTTTGGTATATTGGCAAGCTAGAAAGGCATTAATTCCTGTGCTTGGAATATTTGTACATATTTGTGTAGTTAATGAATCCAAGCATATGGTGTGAGAATAGTACCCCTCCCTGAGTTACCTACCAGGACAGTGGCATTATTAAAAATCAAAAAAATACTAGAGGCCATGATATCAGAGGTTAAGAAATAGACCCAGAAAAAGAGCTAGAGTTTGGCAGATATGTATAATCTAAGTGGCATCAAGACAATTAAACTGGGTAAAAAAATAAACAAATAAAAACTTTGAAAAAGGGATGTGAAAGAACAAGGGTCAGAGGAGAAAATTAACAATGTAATAAGGCATATTCTGAAACAGTTAGCAGTCCATGTACCATCTTTCTTAAACAGGTAACAGGTTGAGAAGATATGACACATTTTATGAACAGATGACAATAATATTTAAACAGATGTTTAGTGGCATGCTATTATCCCTGGTGTTTCTGGATATGCAGAATCATTTGTGAAGCAGATGAATACAATTTACTTCTGTAATATATGCATATACAGCTGGTACGTCAATGTAAGATGCTTTTGGATTATATGACCTGGGTATAACTGTAATACTAACAGTCAATCAAGGAAAAATGCTGCAGAACAATCCTCCGATCTTCTCTTCACACAGAAAATGCACAGTTCCTAATTTCTTATTTTTCATTTATACAACTGTCAGTAATTCTGTTCTAGTAACCAGTTGTGATGTACTTCAGTAATAGTTATTTTAAATATACATTTGATCTTGTTGGATTACTATTTAATAGTAGCTACTAATATTTCTAAACATGCCCTCTAGCACTAAATTGTGCTGTAATATAGTTTTATGATGGACCTGTGTACTGTTCCTTTGTTATTACAGGAACAAACTTAAGAAGGAAGCCAAGAGATATGAACATCTGGAATCTTGGCTCTAATTTCTCTAATTTCAGAATACATAAAACCACTATTGCATGCAGAGAAACACAATTAAACCCCACAGTTGCATTTCCATTTGTTTTCTACAAAACTTGTAAGAGTGCCAGCATATTGTTGATGCTCCAGAGGTATAATCTGACTGTTTAAATTATTAATTACTACACCCCTTGATATTTCTCTACCAACTTACTGAATAATCAAAAAACTTTAGTAACTAAACTTTTCAATTTCAGACAATAATCTGCTTATAAGAAAGCTATATTTATATTCTTTTGTGAGTTTTCAAGTTAGAATGTCATTTGTGAAATTTAGTATAAAATGCCTTATCACAAAAATATCAGACAGTAAACCAATTATGCCAGAGGATTGCCAGAATCCTTGCTAAGAAAAGTTATTTTATGTGCATTATTTGAATGGGACATGATAATTTTGCAAGCATAGCAGAAATGTGATGTCGGTGAGAAAAGCAGATATTCTAATACCTTGACTCAGGGTACACAAAATGGACAGTAACAGGAAGGATAGAAATGAGTTTACTATGCGCATTCACTTCAGAATAAAAGGTGCACTCAGAAATGTTAATGGTGATGATTATGATGATGAAGAGCTGCCTTTTTGCCTTTACTCCAAACATGTTATATTAATCCACACATTTCATGCCTTTAGTGTCTTATTTTGCTACTATTTTAAAGGTACATATGATTGCTCGAAATTCTTTGGTACGCGTCCATATTTATGTAGAGGTTTTTTTTTCCTGTCAACTATGACTGCATTAAAAAAAAAACATAATAATTTTGCTGACTTTGGCTCACAAGTGTATTTGGATAAATAGCCCCTCATACACATTGTGACATTTCAGTCATGGGTGGGCTACTTACTTTATAATGGGTTTGTTCAATATAACATTTATTCACCAAGAAGTCAATTTAGCTAGCAATAATCAATCCAGTTGTAACATTAATTAGTTGTTGCCATTGAAACACTGCCATATTCAAATGAATACATGGAATATAGTGTAATTTGGTCATATCTGGCTAACTTCCAGTTCAATGACAGGCCACACACAATATACAGTTGGTAACTAAGCTTTATTTATTTATATTATTTAAGGTTTATTTATGTAGAAAACCCCCTTGCTGTTAATAATCAGTAAATTTATGATGAAGATCCAGAGCAGGGCTTAGCACTAGCCCATTCCTTTTCCTTACTTAGAAAGCTTGTTTATGGAAGGCAGGGAGATACCAGGCAGAGGAAGCTGTTCTGATTTATAATTATTAATTAGATTCTCCTTCAAAGAAGCTTATGCAGTCAAATATGCTGCTCAATTAAAGAGTTAACTTTATAACCATGCTTTTCAACTTATTTCAGTAATAATGAGGTTCAAGTTGTTTTAGAATCATGGGTTATTGGTTTTCTGCAGTTTACAATCAGTTATGCCATCGCACCTTTTGCAAGTTATCAAATTATCGAACGAAATGAGTGAAAAAAAGAACAACTGCAAGAAATATTGAATGCAGAAATGCAGAATCTTGAATTCAACATCTTTCATTCTCCACACTTCCGCAAGTTGAACTATTCCTAAAAACACAGCGAAGATCATTTTTGCAGGTGGAACCCCCCTGCACCTCCCCATGTGGGGGGCTGTGCCACCCACACCTCCTTCTCCTTATATATACAAACTCTGAGATCGCACTACAGTGAAGGAAAGGGTACATTTCCCGATTCCCACTATAGTGCAATCTGCATTAACATGTTGAAATTCACAGCAGTGAATGCTATAGTGCATTCGCTGTTGTGCATTTCAACATTTTTTTTCAGTGTTTCCTAATGTCGAATTGGGTGTTTGGACTTACGTAACTCGAATGAAGTCTGATTGCCCTTTTAATAGTAAACCATTTTCTGCAGGCTACCAAGGACTTTCTTACTAACAGAATTTAGATTAAGGTCTTTGTAAATTTAAGTAACCTTAGCCTTTGGGTCTACCTATCTAATCATCTTTATTTTACAGGTTCTTCCTCTCTGCAGGCCCTGTAGGATAGATTTAAGCAACATTTAACATGTGAGGTTGAGTCTTTTCTCACAACTAGAAGCCATACACAATCAGTACAGAGCATCATACAACCAGAGAAGGCTTCAAATTATGGTGGGTAGTGATCATTTAGCAGCTAAACTACTGCTTAAAAAACTTGGGAGACAAACCCGAAAAGACATCCTAAATTCAGCCTTCACTATCACTAGGTGGGAGGTTGATGTGACGGTTAAGGTGCTTGCCTTAGAAACACAAAGTGCAGGGTTTGATTCTCACATGGGGTAACTGGCTAGGCTTAAAAAATAGCTCAAGAGGGCAGTTAGCCTAGTACTAATCTATGATCTATGATCCTATAAAACTCCAACTCAGACTTGAGAGAGCATTTAAGAAGCTGAAGGCAGTGAAGAGAGTATAAAAGAACTTTGGATCCAAGCATCTGGCAGTTAGCAGTTCTCTTCAGTGAGCTTCCTAACCCATCTCTGATCACTTGACCATATCAACAACCATGCATAGTCAAGCCACAGACCCTCCCATATCTCAAAAGAGTATGCCATTCGATCCAGACCTTAATATAACACAATTATTGACTTCCATGGTAATCTAAATTATTCATGGTTAACACTTCTAGGTTCTCTCACATTATGGCACAATTCCAACAAATATTAAATCGAAGGTTATTAGGTGAGATTACACAGACATTTTTGATTTAATTGATACTGGCCATTCAAACAATTCTTGAGGCCAAGACCATGGGGTCTAAAGACCTTGTGTCAGCCCTTGCCATCATGGGGAAAAAGCTTCCTCCAAAGCTATTTTAAGTAGCTGGGATAACTGGATGTTAGGCTTCTATGTTTACATGGCCATATTAATTGAAAAAGATCCTAATCAAGCACTGTTTCTTTTAGCTTATTTTCTCTTGATGAGGGAAGCACATTGCATTTGGAGAGGGTCTTCATGGTCCTTGTAAGATCAATGGTTTAGAAAACTAAGGGCAACAGATAAGCCACTTTGTGGGCATCAGCAGCACCCTGACATATGGCTCTGCATCATGCTTGACAAGTTTAACAACCTCAAAGGTACTAGGACAACCATACAAAAGTCTTCAATAGCAGAAACTGTTCTTGGCCATCTTACAGTTTTCACACCTTTGTTTCTGTTGCAGTAAGAATCATTCCTCAGTCAGGTATTTGTCGAAGACTGGACAACTGTCAACAATGGCCAACTTAGCAGTAATCGAGAAGACACCTAGCAATAGACAAGATACACCATCCAGAGGCAGGTTTCTTATTTGTGGACAAAGAAACTCAGAAAAATCTCAGTAGAGCCTCAGACTGGTGAGTCCAGCTCATAGACCTGGAGGATCTATGGGCAGAAACTAAAAACTAGTGAAGAACTCACTTTCAAAGTGGCCCAGTGGCCCAGTTGGTGGGTGGCCAAAAACTGGGTCAAATGAATCTCTAGAATAGCAGAAGAAACCTCAGTAGAATTGCAAAATGTAGCAAAAAAAATCTCAGTAGAATTCTAAAATGTAGCAAAAAAAATCTCAGTAGACGATCTTTGTTTCTGATCCTTTATTGAAGTGAAGCATTCAACCGCTAATTAGGTGTAGTAAGAACAAGGTTACAGATTCCAAAACATATACTTAAACTGGTGGGTGTGTCAAAGGAAAGCCATCAATCATATCATACCTTTATTGAGGCCCTTACCATGTGATGGAGTGCTTGCCAGAGAGCTTGTGGGTAGGGTTAAGCAAAGTATGTATTTGGAGACCTTTGTTTTGATGCATTACATAAAAAAGTATGCTAGCCAATCAGACCTTACAAAAAACAGCAAGATTATGGTATTAAATCTGCTAAACATTGAGCACTAATATGTGTGGTGCTTTTGGGAGTCCTTCATCAGGAATACTTCAAACTCTAAAATCCTAAAATAGTAAGGTTATATATCCACAGTATGCCTGACATACAGCATAAATTATACACGTTGAGCATGAGATAAGAATATAAGTATTCAGCACAGAGAGAAAACCAAATGAGTCCAACCATAAAGCAGTATGAAAAATGAAATCAGTCAATGGTATGTTTCATGGTTCAATTTCCTGAGGTTGAGGATGGGAATGAGAGATTCAAGGTGGGGTTGCCACAGGGGAATGTCCCACCTTTGGGTTGTTGACACAGGTCCATTTTTCTCATGGTAATCCCAGATGCTCTGTCCTCTCTTTGGAGTAAAACTGGGTCTTGGTGGGAAAATATGACCAAAGCTCTTATTGCTTGTGATCAAGGGCCAGTTGTCAAAGATAACTTTCTTCATTTCTTGGTAGTCAGAGAATACTTGAGGACCATGTTTAGCTCCCATTTTCTGTTGTTGGTGCTGATGTTGAAACTACGGAGGTCTCTCTCAGTGCAAAATGGCCTAAGGCTGCCTTCATTCTTCTACAAGATAATGGGTGTTAGGATGTCATTCATAAGCCTGTTGCTATATCCTCTGGCCAAAAAATCCCTTTCTAGCTCACAGATGTTTCTAGTGAAGTTGTTGAGCTCTTTAGAAGCCAGTGCAATTCAGAGCCTCTGTGACTTGACCATATTTCTTTTCAATCTGTGTGGGTGCATGCGTTTGAAATGGAGTAGCATGTTTACCCTGGTAAGTTTGTGAAAAAGGTCATTGGTAAGTTCTTTATTATCTGGGGAATTGCTAATGACCACATCCAAAAACTTCACTCTGTCTGTACTGTGAATCCACAAGGAACAAGAAAAAGAAACTGTTTTTACTGAACATTCTAATACTGACTTTTTGTATTAAAAAATGTATAACTTGCCTTGTTATTCATTTACTTTTGATCAGTTATTTGTTTTAGGGCTTGGTTTTAACTTTGTGCCTAACAAAAGTATGAATTTAGGACACACATTGTTGGATTTAAAAATGTTTTGTCATAAACTAAATGTATGTTTTTTTCTAGTATGGAGTTTAATAAATGTCTATTTGCCAAACCAAGTAACAATACTCCCCCTTTAACTAACACCTTACGTGTTTTTTGAAAATTGTTGCTCTGAAGACATCAGACAACTTGTTCATGCTAAAGTAGATTATAAGTTTTATAATCTTACTAGAGCTTAAAGAACAGCCTTAAAAGAACTGTGGTCTTTAAGCCACCTTTGGTTTATGAAAGCTGATAAGGGTGGGGGGCTGGTAATTCTTGAACAAGATAAATATGTCATTTCTATGGAGAATATGCTAAGTATTGAGACTGAATATGGAGAATATGTAAGTATTGAGACTGAATATTCATTAGGTAGTCAACAGCTTTTTTTTTAAGGCATATCACAGTATATGTTCTATTTTATATGATCAGTGGGTCAATGGGTATATTACTAATGACATGTATGATTTTATGGGGTCTATATTAGAACATCAAAGTTTCAGAACTTTGATTGTTCTAATATCGCCCCCTATTCTGCGAAAGCTGAAAATAGCAAAGTTACAGAAAACCAAATTCTTTCCTAGGGAAAGAATTCAGTTGTCCTTTCCTGTCGCTTTGCTATTTTCAGCACTGTGGTGAAAAGTTACGGGTCGGGTTCAAGTAAGTGTGCGATTGTGTGGACGTGAGGGTTAGTGCGGGTTAGGTGAGTTAGGGTTAGGGCACGGGTCATGTAATTGTGCAAATGTGTGGACATGAGGGTTAGGGCAGGGTAGGTGAGTTAGGGTTAGGGTGCGGGTGAGGTGTGTGTGCGATAGTGACAGACCTTAGGGTTAGGGTTTGGGTTAAGGTAAGTCGGTAGATAGTGGTGTATGTACAGTTTAGTGTAGGGTTAGATGTAAGATTTTAGGTGTATATGTGTGGATTGCTGTTTGTTTGGTGTGCTTGTGTTGTGTGTATGTGTTTTGGAACTGCAAATTGTTTCCCTAGGAAGGAATTCGCTGTTCTGAATTTAAAATGTTTTCAGCTTTTGCTGAATAGGGGTCGAGATTAGAACATTCAAAGTTCCGAAACTTCGATGTTCTAATATAGACTCAATTGTATGTTAGTTGAACATCCATTTTTGGGGACCATGTTTAGTATCCCCAAAATTCACAAAAATCTTGAAAACCCCCCATTTAGACCCATGGTATATTCACCTAATTCAGTCACAGAAGGTATTTCTTTAGTAGTTGACTACATGTTAAATCCATTAGTCCAAAAATTAGGTTCATTTATTAAGGATTCATGGCATTTTTTTGATTTGATTAGGGCTTTTAGTTCTGTATATTCCTTTGATTCTAAGAAGAACATTTTGTTTACAGTGGATGTTCAATCATTTTTTACAAGTATCCCCAATGACCAAGGGGTTGATTTTGTTAGACAGTTCTTGGGAAACGTAGGCCACCTTCATTCTGACAGCATATTTGTTTTATGTACCTTAATAGAACTAGTGCTTAATAACAATTATTTCGATTTAACAAGAAAATTTACAAACAGCTAAAAGGGTTAGCTATGGGGTCCACTGCGGCCCTGGCCTATGCCAATCTAGTTCTTGGGTGGTGGGAGCATAGTGTTCTCAGACCAATTATGAAACAATATCATGTAGTTTTTTATGGCAGATATGTGCATGATTTGTTTTTTTTTTTCCTGGAAGGTGGCATAGACCAAGTTCATTCTTTTTGCGATAGTATTAATAATTCCAGTGACTTTATAAAATTTGTATTGGGGAATGCTGGGCTATCAGTGTATTTTTTGGAGGTTACCCTGACTTAGGATATTTCTAATAATTGTTTCACAAGTGGAATACATAGGAAGGAAACTTTTGTTAACAGTTATTTGCATTATTTGAGCAAACATCCTGTTTTTATGAAAAATAACATACCGAAGGGTCAGTTTATTCGTGCTTCACAAATGATTTCTGAAGAAGCTGATTTTGAATCAGAAGTCACCTTTATACAGAATATGTTTTTGGTTAGAGATTACCCCTCAGATTTACTTGGCAAATTAGCTAATGAAATTAGAACAAGAAGGGCTACTGATTTTCCACCGATTTTGAAAAATGGTTTTACTACTATTACAAATAAGCCAAATGGAATCACAGGTGTTAACAATTTAAGTTCTAATAACACTAACACAAATATTTTTCACACTTCTTGTATTTTGTATATGTCTGTTGATGCATTTAACATCAGGTCTATTATTACTAGAAACTGGAACATCTTATGTGTTAATAGTGAATTAATACAAGCTCTAGGTGATAGACCTAATTTTGTATATAAAAAAAGTAACTGTTTAAAAAAATGTTTACAATTTGACTCCATATATAAAAGTACCCCTGACAATAGCAGATGCTGTAAGGGGATGTACAAATGTAGTTTTTGTTCTTCATGTCGTTTTATTTTAGGACTCTATATTGATCTACCCTGTTTGAACAGGACACTTTCCATTGATGGTGTATACAACTGCAATACTAGTGGCGTAGTCTATCTTGCTGTTTTTTCTGTGTGTAATGAATTTTATATAGGTATGTCTACACGATCACTTAGTAAAAAAATTAAAGAGCACTATTATTGTATTAGAAGTAAGAATATCAACTATGCTTTATTTAAACATTCCATTACATGTAGTGGTTTTAAAAAAGTTTCTGTTTAACTGTTTTGGAACATTTAGTTAGAAATATTGGGGGGGGGGGGTCCTATAAGGACCAACTGGAACAAAGAGAAACTATGTGGCAGCTCAGGTTAGGGGCTGACAAAAAACCTGGTATTAATGACTCAGTGAATATTAAATGTTTTCTGAAGAATAGAAGATTTTAAAATGAACTGTCTATGTTATGTTATTAGATGTGCGCCTTTAAATGACAATTCCTTTTGCTAGTGCACTTTTAGTAATTGATTGTTTTATTAGGTAATTATTTTGATTTTATATATAAGGGGATGTTGCTGTGTGCATTTTATTTCATTCTGAAGAAGTCTTTTGAGACGAAAGCAATATTAAACTGTTTTACGCTAGTTGCTGGTGGTTTCCTTCATTGTTCGGTCAGACTGGTGGTTTGGTTTTTATTAGTTTTTGTTGCTGCTTCATCCTTGGGACTGTTGTTTTTCCAACTTTACTGTTTTAGAATTTTAGAATTTGTAGTATTTCTGATGAACTCCCAAAGGTGCCACACATAATAATGTTCAATGTTTAGCAGACTTAATACCACAATATTGATATTTTTTGTAAGGTCTGATTGGCTAATCTGCTTTTTTATGTATCCAATCAAAATAAAGGTCTCCACATACATACTTTGCTTATCCCCACCCACAATCTCCCTGGCAAGCCCACCGTGACATCACAAGGGCCTTAATAAAGGTTCACACTCACCCTGATATGATTGGTGGCTTGCCTTGGATACACCCACCAGTTTTCCTGTATATGTTGGAATTTATAGCCTTGTTCTTAATATACCTAAGTAGCGCTTGAATGCTTCACTTAAATAAAGGCTCGGAAATGAAGATTGTCTACTGAGATTTTTTCTGCTATGTTTTGCAGTTCTAATGAGATTCCTTCTGCTATTCCAGAAGTTCATGCAACCCAGTTTTTGGTCACCCAAAACTGGGACAATGGGGCATGTCAAAAGCAAGTTCTCAACTAGTTTATTAGTGACAAAGAGGAAACTCTTCCTGGGTTCATTTGCCCACCCAAGGCATCCCGATCAAGGTTGAGAAGTTTTCTGCTGAACTATCAAACTACCTGAACATTCAGGCAGCTTATTTTATAATCAAGGGGTTCTTGTCAGGTTTTGCCATTGAGTCTTCAGTCTCAAAGACTGCAAAAACAGTGAACTATCTATTTTCAATTAAAGGGAAGGAAAAGGAGGTATATAAACTGATTGGAAAGGAGCTCCAAGAAGGAACAACTGCTGGCCCCTTTACACAACCCCCTTGGCTTTCATTTAAAACTTTCCCATTGAGCTGCTTCTGAAAAAGAAAGAAAAAGGAATTCCAACTTCTTCATTGTGGTCCGATGAAAGGAAGAAGGACATAACCTTATCAAAATCCTGCCACTTTCATTTGGAAAGAATACTCTTCCAAAAAGAGTGTCATATTTTAGTGTGATTATCAGGCCATGGTACAAGCTTTAAACAAAAGCTCTTCTAAGACTAAGAGGGTACAGTCATTTTTAAGACTGCTGGTCGTATTACATTTGCAGATCACACTGAGCTTTACTAGTCTTCACATACAAGGGGAGGACAGTGACATAGTTGACAGGTTATCACACTTTCATGTCTCCAGGTTTCATCAGTTAGTACAAAGTGTCTCAGTTTGGGACACCTATTTCTCTAGAAATTTGGCTGATTGACAAATAGCAGCCAGTGTAGTACTGTCCAAGTCCTGGACTTTGAACACTAAGAAAGCCTATTCCTCTTCACTATGAGCATTTTTACAAGGATTTACCTCAGAGCAGCAGACAATGATCAGTCCCAGTCTTGATCCAGTTTCTAATAAAAAGGTATTTAGTGAGGGAGACACCTAACGTTTTGTTCATTCATCTATCACCCTTACATCATCCCTTATGGCTCCCTAACATTTCTAATCAATGGCTAGTCACCAGAGTAATCAAATATTGAGGAAACTCTAAAGGATCAACTCAAAATACTAGTGAACTGACAGACTATCCACTATCTGGGATACATTATTATGGAAATATTTTACATAGCCTAAGGTTTGCATTCATTCATAACTATGGGCAACTCTGTTTTCTTGGAATTATGCAGGTGCATTTAAAGTAAACAAATTGTTACTGACATTTATTGAGACAATGTCATCTTAACAAAGATTATGTCTGCTTTGGTTAAAGAAGTCAAAGGTGGATCAGCCTAGTTTGGCTCAACAAGTTTGCCTGGAGAAGGTCAAGTTCTATTTCACATGCCCTGTCCACTAGGCCAAGTCATTATGCAAGCTATTGTATGAGACCTCTACCTCGCATCCTATTTTTTTTGGTTAGAATCAGGATGCATGATTACATCTGATGAAGTTAACATTACCTTGCACAAGGCCCTTTTACAACAAAGCATCCCCACCTCTAGATATTCCTCATATTCTTTCAGAATAGGCATAACCCCCTTGGCCTTCATTTCAAATTTCCCCCATTGGGCTAGTTCTGAAAGAGAAAGAAGAGCAATTCTGACTTACTCACTTTGAGCTGACAAATGGAAGAGGGACTAACCTTCTCAAAATCTTACTGATTTGGGTAGCCACTTTCATTTGGAAAGAGCACTATTCTGATAGTTTACTCTGACAATCAGGCCATGGTACAAGCTTTAAACAAAAGATCTTGAAAGTCTAAGTCGGTACAGTCAATTTTAAATGTTTGTAGATCAATTTGAGCTTTACTGGTCTTCAAATGCAAGAGAAAGAACTATGACATAGTTGACATGATATCCTAATTTCATGTCTCCAGGTTTCATCGGTTAGCACAAAATGGATCAATTTGGGATACGTATTCTTCTAGAAATCTGCTGGTTTGGTAAACCGCAGCCATTGTAGTACTGTCCAAGTTCTGTGCTTTGAACACTAAGAAGGCCTGTTCCTCTTCACTATAGGCATTTAAGTTTTTTTTTTTACAGGGATTTACCTCAGCACACCAAACAAAAGTCAGTCCCAGTATTGATCCAGTCTCTAATACAGAGCTGTTTATTGAGGGAGGCACCAAGAACTTTGTGCATACACTTATCAGCCTTAAGCTCATTCCTTATGGCTTCTGACACTTCTAATCATGGGCTAGTCATCAGACCAATCAAATCTTGGGGAAACTTTAAATGGTCAACTCAAAATCCCAGGAATCCAATATGCTATCACTTTGTGATATGCATTATTATGGAAATATTTTACATGACCTGTCATTTGCATTTAGTCTTACTCTGGGCATCTTTGATTACTTGGATGTACATGGGTGCATTTAGAGTAAGTAAATTGTTACTGGAATTGTACTGGGACAATGTCATCTTAAGCAAAGGTTTTATCCTGTTTGGTTAAGGACATCCATGGTGGATCAGACTAGTTAGTCTCAACAAGTTTGCCTGAAGAAGGCCAGGTCCTTTTTCACATGCCCTGTCCACTGTGTCACATTATTATGCAAACTAGTGGATGTCACTTCAACCTCCCATCCTATTTTCTGGTTAAAATCAGGGTGCTTGATTGCATCTGGTGAAGTTAACATTGCCATGCACACAAAGCATCCCCCACATCTTGTTATTCCTCACATTCTTGCGGAATAGGCAGGACATTAGGTCTTACATTTGAATGGTACTTGGTTCAGGTGTTAAAGATGAATTCCTGATGCTTTCCTTTCTTATATTAGTCAACGATGGAGAAGGTTCTACAGATTCTATGGTACTCTTTTATCCAGAGAGTGGTATCCAGGGCAGCAGTTCACCTAAATCCATTAACATATCATTTGGATCATAGTCACTGAATAAGTCTAAGGGTCAGTTACCAGAGTTTATCTTGGTTTCAGCTATGGGATGTCTGGCATCAGTTAATAGCCAGATGGTCTAAGCCCACTTCCATGACCATTCACCTTGGAGGCAATGACTTAACCTAATATTGAAGAAGATCTTGATAGCTAGGATTTTATCAGACCTTGCCAGTTTACACACTCTTCATCCAGACGTGGTCATCTTCTTTTTTGCATCATCACCCAGATTTCATTGGAAAGGTGCACTGAGAGCTTTGGCCATTAAATTGTTGAGACATTTTATTAATCAGCAAGAAGCCTGGGCAGCAGGAGCTTTGAGCCTCCAGGTGATTGAACATAGTGAGTTCTCAAAACCAGACAATGAGTTTTATGATTCTGAAGGAGTTCACTGGAATGATGAATGAATTTTTAGATGTATTTATTTGCAATTATCATTGTTTATTAATCTCACTTTTTAGCCAGAAGTTTAATTGCAGGTTACATGGTGTGTTTTTGTAATGTAGTTGCTGTTTCATAATCCAAGTAATTTATTTTTTGCTTAATGGAACAAGGCTACAAATGGGGGGAACAACATGCATGCTGGTGGCAGTAACTTCACGGCCTTCATCCCCTTGTATTCCTGATTTGTAGTTCAGCAGCCTCTTATTATCTTGGCAAGTCAGGAAGACTAATGGGTTCCGGAATTCTAAGTCAATTTCTTTAGGAGCAATGTGTGATAAGCCCTGAGATTTTTGTGGGTGATGTGAACTACCCAAGGGGTAGTTAGTGTGGCCAGCATGGGCCAGGTGATGCTAACTGGCTTCTTGATTATTTCAAGGCTATAGCTTCTTAATGTTCAATAAATTTATAATGACATATTACTTAGTGCTGGTGTTCAGCTTGATGATATTTCAATAAACGTGTCTCAAATTTAAATTGTTTTTATTGACTCAGCTCAAGAGAACAAGGACATGAAGAACTAGGGAACTTGTTCTTCATTGTGCCTGCTTGCCACTGCTATATTTGTTTTGCTCTGAAAAACCTCACTGAGAATAAATTAAATATTACTACTGATTTTGGAGTGAATCAATTCATTTCCTGTTTATGTTTGACTTCTTTTCATTTGTTATCAGTAAAGTTTTATTGTTAATGAAATATATAGATACTGCAGACTATGTGCAAGAAAATAACCAGAAATATAACTAGACCATATCTCTCAACTGTCCAGATTTTCACAGAATGCCCATATTTCCGCCTCATATTTTTTGTTCTGTTCCTCATAAAATTTGTCATTTTCTAGCAAATCATCAAGGGTTGAAGTCATTAAATAATGACAGAAATTTGAGTTTCAGATTACGCAACCTTCACAAAATGCATGCTAATGCAAAACCTGTTATTCTAGCAACTTTATGTGTTTAATTAAAATCTGTCCCTTGTTTTTAGCCTTTGTTCCCCCATTATTTTTTGGCTTTATCCAGTTTAGCTGTTATATCAGTTTAAGTGGTCTGCACAAAAATGCAGGAAGAAATAGTGAATGTAGGCTCAACAAAAGAAACTGTAGATCTGAAAAAAGGAGGAGAACCATTTTCATTGGGAAGATGAGCTCACAGTTCTCTAAAATAAAGACTGAGAGGTGAATTGTCAAAAGTTTATTAAAATATGGCATTGCACAGATGGTGAGCACCTTAACCAAGAATATGAGTATCTTCAACTTAGACCTAGCTGTTCAGCACAGGTGACAGTGACTGAGGACAGACAGGCACTGGTCAGGCTGGACCATTTCATTTTTTGCTCTACCCTTCTATGATTATTAGGAGAGTATTCTACTAAAAAAAAGATCTGGGATTAAAATGGGGATGGACTTCAAATGGCTGAGAAAATATGGGAAATATGACAAAGGGTGGCAAGAACTGAGAACAGTATAAGAGCTGAACGGCTGTACTAAGGAAGAAGTATGGAAGATAAGAAGTTATATATTAATGTAAATGTGATACACTGGTTCAGTGAATAGCAGTACTGCTTCCCAGCACATGGTACTTAGGCTCATTTCCCAGATAATATGCCTTTTGTGTGAAGTCTGCTTACCCTTCTTCTGTCTGCATATATATTTGTTTTTATTGACTCAGCTCAAGAGAAAAAGGACATGAAGAACTAGGGAACTTGTTCTTCATTGTGCCTGCTTGCCACTGCTATATTTGTTTTGCTCTGAAAAACCTCACTGAGAATAAATTAAATATTACTACTGATTTTGGAGTGAATCAATTCATTTCCTGTTTATGTTTGAATTCTTTTCATTTGTTATCAGTAAAGTTTTATTGTTAATGAAATATATAGATACTGCAGACTATGTGCAAGAAAATAACCAGAAATATAACTAGACCATATCTCTCAACTGTCCAGATTTTCACAGAATGCCCATATTTCCGCCTCATATTTTTTTTTCTGTTCCTCATAAAATTTGTCATTTTCTAGCAACTCATCAAGGGATGAAGTCATTAAATAATGACAGAAATTTGAGTTTCAGATTACGCAACCTTCACAAAATGCATGCTAATGCAAAATCTGTTTTTCTAGCAACTTTATGTGTTTAATTAAAATCTGTCCCTTGTTTTTAGCCTTTGTTCCCCCATTATTTTTTTGGCTTTATCCAGTTTAGCTGTTATATCAGTTTAAGTGGTCTGCACAAAAATGCAGGAAGAAATAATGAATGTAGGCTCAACAAAAGAAACTGTCGATCTGAAAAAAGAAGGAGAACCATTTTCATTGGGAAGATGAGCTCACAGTTCTCTAAAATAAAGACTGAGAGGTGAATTGTCAAAAGTTTATTAAAATATGGCATTGCACAGATGGTGAGCACCTTAACCAAGAATATGAGTATCTTCAACCTAGACCTAGCTGTTCAGCACAGGTGACAGTGACTGAGGACAGACAGGCACTGGTCAGGCTGGACCATTTCATTTTTTGCTCTACCCTTCTATGATTATTAGGAGAGTATTCTACTAAAAAAAAAGATCTGGGATTAAAATGGGGATGGACTTCAAATGACTGAGAAAATATGGGAAATATGACAAAGGGTGGCAAGAACTGAGAACAGTATAAGAGCTGAACGGCTGTACTAAGGAAGAAGTATGGAAGATAAGAAGTTATATATTAATGTAAATGTGATACACTGGTTCAGTGAATAGCAGTACTGCTTCCCAGCACATGGTACTTAGGCTCATTTCCCAGATAATATCTCTTTTGTGTGAAGTCTGCTTGCCCTTCTTCTGTCTGCATATATATATTTTTGACAGTTGATCCATTTTCCTCTCACATCTCAAAGACATGCAGGCAGGTGAAGCAGCATTCTTCAAATTAGCAAAAGAGTGTGTGAACTGAGTAAGTGTGAATGTGCAGATGCTCAACTATGCACTGACATCCCATACAGGATTGTTCTCTGCCTTATTTTTATTGTTTATGAGATACTTGATCAGAGACTAAGATTGCTGGGCACATATATGTTTGAACTGTAATGGAAAGGGGTTAATATCATCCAAAGCAACCTTATTCATTTTAGACAAGTGAAAGAAGTGGACTTTTATAGGAAGGACAGAGTACTGACAAAAGGGCAGAGATTGCATCTGAGAAGTAGATGGTTCAGGTTTAACACAAAAAAGTTCTACTTCATAAATAGAATGGTAGGGTTCTGTAATTTATTGCATGTGGCAATGGCTCAATTTAAAATACCAGAAAGGGCATTACATGTTAGAGTACAGGTAAAGAAAGCAAGGCATGCATTAAAAATGGGCATGCAGTAGAGGAAGAGGGAGCTAGTTGCAATATTTCATCAGAACTAAAAAAAAAAAAAAACCTTCATATGTTGATATGGAGCATTATTTATATAGTCAATAAAAAGCAGGTAAATTGTCAGTGTATCACCCACTGCTTGTTTGAGTCAGGAAATGAACATAATCCATTGTTATTTTGTACTGTGAGTATGTCTTCCATCCCAACAAATTGCAGTCTCATGATCTAGTATTTTAAGAAAGTGGTTCAAGACCTGTAGCCCCTGCATGGGATTCTGGGCTTCACCCTAACAAACAAATCATTTTCAGTGGGTTTATTTCTTAAATGCACTGTCTGATTATTTTTACCCACTGCCCTCAATTAAAAAATTGAATAAGACAATGGATCTTGGGTTTTCTGCTTCTTGCAATCAAAAATAAATGACACAATGTGCCAAAGATGTCCCCATGCTTACACTGTCATGTTGTCGTTTATCACCTTTGCAAACTAGGAGTAAGAATGACACTATTAGGCTACCAAGGAGCTTTTACACAGTATTGTGGACTGTTCATTGACATTCAAAAAGCGGCGTGCTGTTTGGTTAGCACAACCAGCATGACCATTGTAAAGCTGAGTATATACCAATGGAAAAAGGTTCGGTCTCCCAGACTTTCTTCCATTAATATATGCCACAAAAATTTCACTTTTCTTTCACATAAAAAAAATAATAAACTTACAAAACCAGATACGTGAAACCAATGAGAGAGATGGGGCAGGCAAAAATAAAAGGATAATCAGGTATGGTATGCAAAACTAGAGAAACGTACCTGATTAACTGTTTATTTTCTATGCCCATCACTCCTGTACCTTCAGAGTCTCTTGGTATTTTTTTTAATTAAAAACAAACAAACAATAAAGCAACAGAGATCTTCCTTTCTCCGTTGCTTCCTATACACAGCACCCGGCATGCAGCAGTGATGTACTGAGTAAGTTGTGGGAATGAAAGTCTCATATGCATGTGCAGTACATCTGAAAAAGCAGTGGGATATCTGAGAAAAGCAAAAGAACACCACAGAGTCATTATACAATGACATAATTTAAAAAAACAAAGTAATTTTTTCTTAAACAATGTCATTATATAATAGCAATGACTGGCTCCATGGTATGGTATATTGACGATTTACCCACAGTTCGCTTTGTTTAATCTCTCACATGTTGCCCTTGTGATTAAAACCAGACCAATCATGGGTAAACCTTCAATATAGCAATCAAGAAAAAAGCCAGCACTAGAAAGTGTGGAAGTCCATAACAAAACTTTTTAATATTATAGTAATAATACCATATGGGTAACCTGAAACCACAATACTCAACAAAGAATCAGACCGATTTTGGCTGTAATAGCCTTCTTCAGTGTAAATGAACAATACATAAAGTTAAACAACAATTTATATACATTCTGCTCACAAGCATAGCAATTTTATTGGATAATCATAAATGCTCATTCAAACCAAGGGGAAACAACCCTCCCAATTTAATAATCCAGTTTCCACTTTATTATTCAATATAGTATGCCAACCCATTTTATTAAACCTGTCTCTTTATAGCCTACCTATAATAATAAATCTAAAGCATGCAGTAGTATTTTTCACAGATTGCTTATACAAAGCATTAGAATTTATTTTATTCTTAATGTCACTGATATGTTCTGATATGCATAAATGTAATAGATGGGAAGTCTGGCCAATATAAAATGCAGAACATGCACATGTGGCTAAGTAAATGATCCAATCAGTGCTGCAATTTGCAAGAAACTTAATGTCATAGACAACAGCTGTATTTTTGCTAGAAAAGTCTTTGGATTTGACAACACATGAACAATGCGTACAATGTCCACAAGAGACACACCCATGTAAAGGTTCCCAGGTAATAGTTCATTGTAGTTTAGAACTAATGGGCTCAGACCATTGTTTGTAGTGACTGAAGTAAGAACACAATGTATGTCCCCTTCGAAAAGAGAACAAACATTTGGAGTTAAGCATATCAGACAATCTGTGATCTGCCAATAATATGTTCCAGTGCCAATTCACAATATCCCAAAATAAATTAATATTTCAACCAAAAGTAGTAACTAACCGAATATCTGAAACACCCCATGCAGTGTTGGTCCTGATATTGTAATCATTTATTTCTGTCCTGCATAGAAGCCCAATTGCTGACAGAAGTAATGCTGTCATATCCATACCCTCTTGTTCAAAATCCATTTATGAGATCCTTTTTATGATTTTAAAAAGAATCCTGAGTTGAACAAATACATCTCATGCATAGAAATTGTGACTTAGGAATGTTATGTATGATATGACGTGTATAGAAACTGGTGGCATGTAGTAGCGTGTTGTATTTTGGGTATTTACGGTATACTTGACTACTAAGAGTATTATCAGTATTTCTAGTAACTGTAACATCAAGAAAATTAATTTGTTGAAGTTCATGATTAACTGTAAATCGAATTCCCCATTTATTACCATTAAGATATACTACAAATTCTTGTAAATAGCTAATATCTGCCCTACAGACCATCCAACAAGCATCCATGTAACTTCTCCATGGATCTATCTCATCCAAAAATATGTTGTGACTGGAGTCATAGATCAGTTGTTCCTCTAAAAAGGCCATAAATAGGTCCACATAAATGGGAGCAAAGGATGCCCCCATGGCAGTCCCTTGTACCAGCGAATAACATTTACCATGAAAGTAAAAAGCATTTTTAGTAAGAACAAGTTCCGCCAAGCAAATTAGGAAGGTATTAAACCCAGGTGGGTACAACTCAGCCCTATCAAGCCAATATTGTAGGGCTTGTAATCCTGCCCAATGGGGAATATTGATGTATAATGCTATAACATCAAGAGTACATAAATACCACCCAGAATCTAACTGCATGTCAGAAATAACCTGCAAAAATTGTGTAGTATCTTGTATACATGATCTAACACAACCTAACAGGTGTTTCAAATACTGAGTCAAAAATTGTGAAAGGGGCTCAGTAAAGGAACCCAGATCTGAAACAATAGGCTGACCGGGTGGTTTATGTAAATCTTTATGAATTTCTGGCAATAAATATAAGTACTGATGTTTTGGATCCGGCACAGTGAGGTGGTGCAAATCAGAATAAGTAATAATACCCTCTTCCAAAGCCATTCGAAGGAACACATCTATTTCATGTTTAAATCTGAGAGTGGGATCATGGAGCACATACATATAAAATCTGCCATCCATCAATTGTCTTTGAGCTTCATTGTAATACATTATCCAATCCATCACCACAACTGCTCCACCCTTATCTGCCAGTAAAATTACCAATTTTTTATTATTTTTAAGATTTACAACCACCTGCTGTTCAACCTTTGAGAAATTGTTTGCTAAAATCTGATATTCACTTGTCTTAAAATGTAGATCTTTGAGTGCATTAGTCTGGAACACAGAAACATGTTTGTGCATGGGGGCATAAAAGTGGATTTGTGAAATCTAAATTCACTAGTACAAGAATTTGACAGTTCAGAACCAAAATGTAGTTTTAAATTAGGTTATCAACAAAATGAAATAACATCCTGAGCCAAAGAATCTTCACCAACAAAGAAACCAGGTACAAAGTTCAAACCTTTATTTAAGAGTTTTAACTCTACCTCAGTAAGAGGTGTAGAGGATATGTTATGAACATTGCCTGCACCACCTATTTTGGTATTATGACCTTCAACAGGGTTTCGACATCATTTACCCACCCTATGTTTTTTTCCACCCTTGCATGATCTGCCACTAAAGAGTTGTTCAGACTACGTCGCTTGGGGGTAGGGGAATCCTGAGTGTGGTTTGTGTCTGTATCTGTGGCGGAGGAAGATTCATCCCCTGAAGTCCCACTATTAGTGGATCTGGCCTTCTTAAGAATAGATTTAGTTCTCTTCCTTTTATGTGCTTACCTTTATCTGCTTTTTTTTCCCAAAAAAATACAGTATTTAAATTGATTTTAACTGTGTGGAAAGAATATTTAGCTGAACTGGAAGTTTTCACTCTGCTCTTCAGTGTGGAAGAAATATTAGCTGAACTGGTAGTTAGTCAGTGTTTGCTGAATTTTGTTATTTGCTAGTAATTACAGGTGTGGGGGTAGTCACATTCTTTGATTTCCTGTCCTTGCCTATTTAAGTGGTACAGTGTGAAATATTTTCTGCTTAAAAACCTCAGCTTTGGCCGGCTAACAACTTGCTATATTCAACTGGACGTATAAGAGAATTTAAGTACCTTTATCTGCTTTTTTTCAAAAAAATACAGTATTTAAATTGATTTTAACTGTGCGGAAAGAATATTTAGCTGAACTGGAAGTTTTCACTCTGCTCTTCAGTGTGGAAGAAATATTAGCTGAACTGGTAGTTAGTCAGTGTTTGCTGAATTTTGTTATTTGCTAGTAATTACAGGTGTGGGGGTAGTCACATTCTTTGATTTCCTGTCCTTGCCTATTTAAGCGGTACAGTGTGAAATATTTTCTGCTTAAAAACCTCAGCTTTGGCCGGCTAACAACTTACTATATTCAACTGGACGTATAAGAGAATTTAAGTACCTTTATCTGCTTTTTTCAAAAATACAGTATTTAAATTGATTTTAACTGTGTGGAAAGAATATTTAGCTGAACTGGAAGTTTTCACTCTGCTCTTCAGTGTGGAAGAAATATTAGCTGAACTGGTAGTTAGTCAGTGTTTGCTGAATTTTGTTATTTGCTAGTAATTACAGGTGTGGGGTAGTCACATTCTTTGATTTCCTGTCCTTGCCTATTTAAGTGGTACAGTGTGAAATATTTTCTGCTTAAAAACCTCAGCTTTGGCCGGCTAACAACTTGCTATATTCAACTGGACGTATAAGAGAATTTAAGTACCTTTATCTGCTTTTTTTTTAAAAAAAATACAGTATTTAAATTGATTTTAACTGTGTGGAAAGAATATTTAGCTGAACTGGAAGTTTTCACTCTGCTCTTCAGTGTGGAAGAAATATTAGCTGAACTGGTAGTTAGTGTTTGCTGAATTTTGTTATTTGCTAGTAATTACAGGTGTGGGGGTAGTCACATTCTTTGATTTCCTGTCCTTGCCTATTTAAGTGGTATAGTGTGAAATATTTTCTGCTTAAAAACATCAGCTTTGGCCGGCTAACAACTTGCTATATTCAACTGGACGTATAAGAGAATTTAAGTACCTTTATCTGCTTTTTTTTTCAAAAAAATACAGTATTTAAATTGATTTTAACTGTGTGGAAAGAATATTTAGCTGAACTGGAAGTTTTCACTCTGCTCTTCAGTGTGGAAGAAATATTAGCTGAACTGGTAGTTAGTCAGTGTTTGCTGAATTTTGTTATTTGCTAGTAATTACAGGTGTGGGGGTAGTCACATTATTTGATTTCCTGTCCTTGCCTATTTAAGTGGTACAGTGTGAAATATTTTCTGCTTAAAAACCTCAGCTTTGGCCGGCTAACAACTTGCTATATTCAACTGGACGTATAAGAGAATTTAAGTACCTTTATCTGCTTTTTTTAAAAAAAAATACAGTATTTAAATTGATTTTAACTGTGTGGAAAGAATATTTAGCTGAACTGGAAGTTTTCACTCTGCTCTTCAGTGTGGAAGAAATATTAGCTGAACTGGTAGTTAGTCAGTGTTTGCTGAATTTTGTTATTTGCTAGTAATTACAGGTGTGGGGGTAGTCACATTCTTTGATTTCCTGTCCTTGCCTATTTAAGTGGTACAGTGTGAAATATTTTCTGCTTAAAAACATCAGCTTTGGCGGCTAACAACTTGCTATATTCAACTGGACGTATAAGAGAATTTAAGTACCTTTATCTGCTTTTTTTTCAAAAAATACAGTATTTAAATTGATTTTAACTGTGTGGAAAGAATATTTAGCTGAACTGGAAGTTTTCACTCTGCTCTTCAGTGTGGAAGAAATATTAGCTGAACTGGTAGTTAGTCAGTGTTTGCTGAATTTTGTTATTTGCTAGTAATTACAGGTGTGGGGGTAGTCACATTCTTTGATTTCCTGTCCTTGCCTATTTAAGTGGTACAGTGTGAAATATTTTCTGCTTAAAAACCTCAGCTTTGGCCGGCTAACAACTTGCTATATTCAACTGGACGTATAAGAGAATTTAAGTACCTTTATCTGCTTTTTTTTCAAAAAATACAGTATTTAAATTGATTTTAACTGTGAAAGAATATTTAGCTGAACTGGAAGTTTTCACTCTGCTCTTCAGTGTGGAAGAAATATTAGCTGAACTGGTAGTTAGTCAGTGTTTGCTGAATTTTGTTATTTGCTAGTAATTACAGGTGTGGGTAGTCACATTCTTTGATTTCCTGTCCTTGCCTATTTAAGTGGTACAGTGTGAAATATATTCTGCTTTAAAACCTCAGCTTTGGCCGGCTAACAACTTACTATATTCAACTGGACGTATAAGAGAATTTAAGTACCTTTATCTGCTTTTTTTCAAAAAATACAGTATTTAAATTGATTTTAACTGTGTGGAAAGAATATTTAGCTGAACTGGAAGTTTTCACTCTGCTCTTCAGTGTGGAAGAAATATTAGCTGAACTGGTAGTTAGTCAGTGTTTGCTGAATTTTGTTATTTGCTAGTAATTACAGGTGTGGGGTAGTCACGTTCTTTGATTTCCTGTCCTTGCCTATTTAAGTGGTACAGTGTGAAATATTTTCTGCTTAAAACCTCAGCTTTGGCCGGCTAACAACTTGCTATATTCAACTGGACGTATAAGAGAATTTAAGTACCTTTATCTGCTTTTTTTTTAAAAAATACAGTATTTAAATTGATTTTAACTGTGTGGAAAGAATATTTAGCTGAACTGGAAGTTTTCACTCTGCTCTTCAGTGTGGAAGAAATATTAGCTGAACTGGTAGTTAGTGTTTGCTGAATTTTGTTATTTGCTAGTAATTACAGGTGTGGGGTAGTCACATTCTTTGATTTCCTGTCCTTGCCTATTTAAGTGGTACAGTGTGAAATATTTTCTGCTTAAAAACATCAGCTTTGGCCGGCTAACAACTTGCTATATTCAACTGGACGTATAAGAGAATTTAAGTACCTTTATCTGCTTTTTTTTCAAAAAAATACAGTATTTAAATTGATTTTAACTGTGTGGAAAGAATATTTAGCTGAACTGGAAGTTTTCACTCTGCTCTTCAGTGTGGAAGAAATATTAGCTGAACTGGTAGTTAGTCAGTGTTTGCTGAATTTTGTTATTTGCTAGTAATTACAGGTGTGGGGTAGTCATATTCTTTGATTTCCTGTCCTTGCCTATTTAAGTGGTACAGTGTGAAATATTTTCTGCTTAAAACCTCAGCTTTGGCTAACAACTTGCTATATTCAACTGGACGTATAAGAGAATTTAAGTACCTTTATCTGCTTTTTTTTCAAATAAATACAGTATTTAAATTGATTTTAACTGTGTGGAAAGAATATTTAGCTGAACTGGAAGTTTTCACTCTGCTCTTCAGTGTGGAAGAAATATTAGCTGAACTGGTAGTTAGTCAGTGTTTGCTGAATTTTGTTATTTGCTAGTAATTACAGGTGTGGGTGTAGTCACATTCTTTGATTTCCTGACTTGCCTATTTAAGTGGTACAGTGTGAAATATTTTCTGCTAAAAACCTCAGCTTTGGCCGGCTAACAACTTGATATATTCAACTGGACGATATAGAGAATTTAAGTACCTTTATCTGCTTTTTTTCAAAAAATACAGTATTTAAATTGATTTTAACTGTGTGGAAAGAATATTTAGCTGAACTGGAAGTTTTCACTCTGCTCTTCAGTGTGGAAGAAATATTAGCTGAACTGGTAGTTAGTGTTTGCTGAATTTTGTTATTTGCTAGTAATTACAGGTGTGGGGTAGTCACATTCTTTGATTTCCTGTCCTTGCCTATTTAAGTGGTACAGTGTGAAATATTTTCTGCTTAAAAACCTCAGCTTTGGCCGGCTAACAACTTGCTATATTCAACTGGACGTATAAGAGAATTTAAGTACCTTTATCTGCTTTTTTTTCAAAAAATACAGTATTTAAATTGATTTTAACTGTGTGGAAAGAATATTTAGCTGAACTGGAAGTTTTCACTCTGCTCTTCAGTGTGGAAGAAATATTAGCTGAACTGGTAGTTAGTGTTTGCTGAATTTTGTTATTTGCTAGTAATTACAGGTGTGGGGGTAGTCACATTCTTTGATTTCCTGTCCTTGCCTATTTAAGTGGTACAGTGTGAAATATTTTCTGCTTAAAAACCTCAGCTTTGGCCGGCTAACAACTTGCTATATTTAACTGGACATATAAGAGAATTTAAGTACCTAAAATACAGTATTTAAATTGATTTTAACTGTGTGGAAAGAATATTTAGCTGAACTGGAAGTTTTCACTCTGCTCTTCAGTGTGGAAGAAATATTAGCTGAACTGGTAGTTAGTCAGTGTTTGCTGAATTTTGTTATTTGCTAGTAATTACAGGTGTGGGGGTAGTCACATTCTTTGATTTCCTGTCCTTGCCTATTTAAGTGGTACAGTGTGAAATATTTTCTGCTTAAAAACCTCAGCTTTGGCCGGCTAACAACTTACTATATTCAACTGGACGTATAAGAGAATTTAAGTACCTTTATCTGCTTTTTTTTTCAAAAAAATACAGTATTTAAATTGATTTTAACTGTGTGGAAAGAATATTTAGCTGAACTGGACGTTTTCACTCTGCTCTTCAGTGTGGAAGAAATATTAGCTGAACTGGTAGTTAGTCAGTGTTTGCTGAATTGTGTTATTTGCTAGTAATTACAGGTGTGGGGGTAGTCACATTCTTTGATTTCCTGTCCTTGCCTATTTAAGTGGTACAGTGTGAAATATTTTCTGCTTAAAAAGCTCAGCTTTGGCCGGCTAACAACTTACTATATTCAACTGGACGTATAAGAGAATTTAAGTACCTTTATCTGCTTTTTTTTCAAAAAATACAGTATTTAAATTGATTTTAACTGTGTGGAAAGAATATTTAGCTGAACTGGACGTTTTCACTCTGCTCTTCAGTGTGGAAGAAATATTAGCTGAACTGGTAGTTAGTCAGTGTTTGCTGAATTGTGTTATTTGCTAGTAATTACAGGTGTGGGGGTAGTCACATTCTTTGATTTCCTGTCCTTGCCTATTTAAGTGGTACAGTGTGAAATATTTTCTGCTTAAAAACCTCAGCTTTGGCCGGCTAACAACTTGATATATTCAACTGGACGTATAAGAGAATTTAAGTACCTTTATCTGCTTTTTTTTTAAAAAAAATACAGTATTTAAATTGATTTTAACTGTGTGGAAAGAATATTTAGCTGAACTGGAAGTTTTCACTCTGCTCTTCAGTTTGTCCCACCCACCCTCCCTGTTTTTGTTTTGGTGTTAATCTTAGCGGCCTTGCAGCTGTCCGCCCCTCTTGTAAATTTGTGTTTGGATACTCCTTCTGGGCCCATCTCATTTGCTCACTCAACTGAGTGCAGTGAGATCATATTCTGATTTCAGGCACTCCTACTGTGTACAAAGAGAGCATCTGGGAAACAGAAAAAAAAAAAAAAAAAAATTAAGCTTGTTTCCTGCCTTTCCTGTTAAGTGGTATAGACTATTTGTAGGCGTGTCAGCGCCCAAGCCCTTCTGTGTTGGAGGGAAGCCTTATAGCTTAGTTTTTTCCCCTTATAACTAGCCAGTTTTCTAGTTTCAGCACTCAAATCTGTTTCTTTGATCTCAGCACTTGTTCAGAAAAAAAAAAAAAAAAAAAAATTTAATCTGCTTTTACTATACTTGTGTTTCTACCTACTTTTTTTACTTTTGCATCATCTTAAAAGTACTCAATTGTATTTATTACTGCTTGGTGTAACTCATTCTAAGCCTTTGGTTTAAACACTTGGGCTTCGGACCAGTTGTTTTGCACTGAGAGGGTTTGTGGTCTGCACTGTAGTGGCAGAACAGGTAGCTTACATCCTTCTAGGTTGGGAACTGCTGATTGAGGGCTCAGTGTCTGTCATTCTA
This sequence comes from Protopterus annectens, assembly GCF_019279795.1. NCBI lineage: Eukaryota > Metazoa > Chordata > Ceratodontiformes > Protopteridae > Protopterus > Protopterus annectens. The sequence goes on from NC_056730.1 coordinate 1,011,361,887, forward strand.
AAAGTGTATTAATTCTGGTTTAAGCACTTAGGCTTTCAGGCCAGTTATTTTACATTAAGAGGGTTCGTGGTCTGCACTCTTGTGGGAGGAGAGGCTGGACTCTGCCCTTCTGAGCTGGGAATTTCTGATTGAAGGCTTATAGTGCATGCATATCTGAACTGCTTCTTACTGAAGTTGGTGCGCCTTGTTTGCTGTGGCATAGACTGGATTCGGGCCTGCTGGATCTAGCTTTGTTTGTGTAACTTGAGCACTAATCCAGGCATTCTCTAAAGTATTCAATTGTATTTATTACTGCTTGGTAGTAACTTGATTAAAGTTTAGCTGTCATTCTAAGTCTTTTGGATTAAGCACTTGGGCTTCAGACCAGTTGTTTTACATTAGGAAGGTTTGTGGCATGCACTGTGGTGGCAGGACAGGTAGCTTTCATCCTCCTAAGTTGGGAACTGCTGATTGAGAGCCCAGTGTCTGTTATTCTTAAAGTGTATTAGTTCTGGTTTAGGCACTTGGGCTTCAGGCCAGTTATTTTACATTAAGAAGGTTTGTGGTCTGCACTCTTGTGGGAGAAGAGGCTGGACTCTGCTTTTCTGAGCTGGGAATTTCTGGTTAAAGGTTTATAGTGCCTGAATATTTGAACTGTATCTTACTGAAATTGGTACACCTTGTTTACTGTAGCATAGACTAGATCCAGGCCTGCTGAATATAGCTTTGTTTATATGCTTGTTGTTTGTTTGCTTATTTCCCTGGAACGCTAATTCCACCTAATACGCGGCTTCTCAGTGCTTCTGTGGCTCACTAGTGATATCTGCATTGCTTACTGTATTTATTTCCTTGTTTCACTTGAAAGAAAGTTACTGTTTGTCGTTTTTGCATTTAAGTTACCTGTAACACATTGCACTTAAGTTACCTGGCACTTGCTCACTAAAACAATTATATAAGTCAGCACTAAAAATTAAAAGCACTACACCCTCACTCCCCACTGGCCCTGGTTTTCAATTATTAAGGAATTCCCAATATTATTCTAGCATGTCCAAAGATCAGTTGTCAATCTCCTCTCCGGTCCAGCTGGTGAATCTGGGAATCTTGAGGCAATGTTACAACTGCCTCATGTACACAGACAACCCTCTCCTCCTCCCAACAAATTCCAACACATGTGAGAGTTGCAACCATATAGCCAAACTGGAGGCTAAGCTCTCTCAACTCAGTACTGGCATAACCAGTCAGGAGGAGAAGGAAACCATACTCACTACAATTCCAGTCTCACATAGACCTACCATGACAGCAAACCAAACACATAATCACACAAAAACATACTCGGAGGCTCTAAATAAAGATCTGCCAAAGCAGCAGAGACCTCCAAAGCAGACACCCAAGCAGCCGCTACCCCAAAACAAAACACGTGCAACACATATCTCACAAAGCCAGTGTGCCAAACAGTCACAGCCCTTAAGACTAAACAACACACCTGATACACTTGTAATAGGTGACTCTATCATCAGGCACACTGACGTCCCTCTCACCAGGCTGAACAAGGAGAGGGCGGTGAGCAGCCTGTCGGGTGCTAGGATCCGCCACATAACACAAGCACTCAGGCCACTCCAAGGCAAGTACAAATATGACTCAGTCATTGTCCATGCTGGTGTGAATGACCTGAGACGTACCTCCCTGGACTACATGAAAAGAGACATAAAGGAGCTCTCTGAGCATGTAGCCCAGGCCGGTATGACCCTGACCTTGAGTAGCATATTACCCTCACCAAGAATGATGCCACAATATGAAGACAAGATGATCAATTTCAACAATTGGCTTAAGTACTGGTGTCATTCAAAGGGGATCAATGCCTGTCAGCTTGGGATGATATGCTCGACAAGCCACGATGCTTCGCTAGGGACGGCTTGCACCTGTCACCCCTGGGCTTTCGGATATTGGCAAAGGCTCTTGCTACCCCATAGTGCCTTTTAGGCAAGGCTCAAAAGACAAACCCACCTCCATAGGTATCACAAGGGATAAGAAACTAAGAGTAATGCTACTCAACGCCAGAAGTCTAAACCTCAAGATGCACGCACTCAAAACTCTCCTTAGCATGGAGAACATCGATATCTGTGCAGTAACAGAAACCTGGTTCAGGGCTCCCAAGAGCACCCCAGCACTACCAGGTTATACCTCATACCATGCTTTTCGGCCCCAAAACTTGGACTGAACCATAAAAGGAGGGGGAGTATCTATATTCATCAAAGATACCCACACCTCCAGGTTGGTGGCAAAGCACGAAGCATCAGAGACTATCCATGTGCAACTAACAGTGGGTAAAACTGCCTTCCAGTTTATAGCCTGCTACAGACCACCCTCCCAAACCCAGGAACCCCACTCAGCCTTCCTGAGAACACTGGAAAATATGAAGGTCTCTCCAAACACCATTATATTGGGCAACTTCAACTACCCAAACATAGACTGGGAACATTACTCTAGCTCCAACACCCTAGCCCAAAGGTTCCTAGAATTTATAAACTCAAATGCTATGGAACAACTTGTTACCACTCCCACAAGAGGGGAAAACATACTGGACCTGATCATCACCAACATGGGGACTCTATGCTCCAGACCAGAAGTGTATCCCTCACTGGTAAGATCAGACCATAAACTAATCTCACTGGATATTCACATCCCGACCCCACCCCCTGCCCAGATAACCACAGTGAAAAACTTCTCTAAAGCAAATTTTACACTCCTCAAAACTGAGGTGGAATCCTTCAAAGCCCCCGGGCCTGTGGAAAATACAGCCCAGACCGCAGAATCCTTTATAAACGCATTCTATGAACACCTTCAGGAATGCATGGATCATGCGATCCCAAATAAAACCAAGACCCAATCCTCCAAAGGCAGACGTCCTGTCTGGTGGACCCCAGCCATAAACAAACTATACAATAGAAGGAGGAAGCTACTAAATGATAAAGCAAAATCCCAAAAGGGAAGGCATCACTGATCAGTATTAGCAAAAACTACGGGCACACATAAAAATGTCTCAGGGCAGCTCTGAGAGAAAAATTGCACAGGACACTAAGGATAATCACAAGGCTTTCTTTAGTTATGTTAGGAACCTGGGTGGTAATTCCCAGATATGCTCAGAATTAGTCCAAAATGACAAAAATACACCGAACCCACAGACATTACCAACATCCTAGCTGACAGGTTCAGCGCAAACTTCTCCCCTCCCCACCAAAGGGCAAATATCTATCCCAGCAGAGTGCTGCCCCCCTGACATCTCAGATGCTCAGGTAAGAGCCGCCCTCTCCAAAGCAAAAAACACAGCATCAATGGGACCAGATGGTGTCCCGGGCTCCGTCCTACATGAACTCAAAGAAGAGCTAAACCCAAACATAAAACTACTGTTCAATCTCAGCCTTACTACAGGATATGTGCCCAAAGAGTGGCGTACAGCAACAGTGGTCCCTCTCCATAAAGGTGGTGCCTCAATGGATCCTGGAAACTATTGCCCCATAAGCCTGACTAGCTTGGTCTGCAAAGCTATGGAAAGGATCATCATGGACCTCATAAATAAAGATATTGGGGACCTACAAACACTGGATCCAATCCAGTTCGGCTTTGTTAAGGGCAGATCCTGCCTCTTAAACCTGGTTGATTTCTTTGAAACAGTCACCAAGGCCATTGACGAGGGGAAGGTGGTCCACACAGCCTACCTGGACCTCGCAAAGCCTTCGATACAATACCCCACTCGGGCATTATAGATAAGCTCACCAGCTTAAATATAAACCCCTATGTCACTAGATGGATTGCAAACTGGCTCAAGGACAGAACCCACATGGTTAGAATTGCTGGAGCCATGTCAGACTCCAAACCAGTTACAAGTGGTGTCCCACAAGGCTCAGTCCTGGGACCTCTCTTGTTCGGTATATATTTCTCGGAGGTACAGGCCAACACGGAAGGACTGTGGCTGACCAAGTTCGCAGATGACTGCAAACTGGGTGCCATAATCGACTCTCCAGCCGACACAAGCATCCTCCAAAAGGGCCTCATAGAAACAGACAACTGGTGCCAGAGCCATGGCCTCAAGCTAAATGCCAAAAGTGTATAGTCATCCCCTTTGGCAAAAACAAAGTGCCCACAAATTACCACATAGGTGGAAATCCATTAAGTACAGAAGAAGTAATTAGGGACCTGGGGACCCAAGTTGATAGCAATCTCTCATTTGACAACCACGTGGCCAAAGTGGTTAGAAAAACATTTTATATAGCCCACCTAATCATGAAGGGATTCACATCTAGATCAGGGGAGGTCATCGTGCCTCTTTACTCATCCCTCATCAGGCCCATAATTGAGTACAATGCCCCTTTGGGATGTACCTTACCAGACACGTGCAGCAACTGGAAAGACCCCAAAAGTACCTCACCAAGAGGATCAAAGGGCTCAAACAGATGCCATATGCTGCCCGGTTAAAGAAACTCCAGCTCTACTCAGTGGCATACCGCCTGTTCAGAGGAGATCTGTGCCTGACGTATAAAGCCATGTCCAACCCGAATTAATGGACATGCTGCACCTCAGAAAATCCAAATCCCATCGAGCTACACCGAGAGACTTGAACCTCAGCACTGAAATAAATAGGACATGCTGGAGGGACAGATTCATAACCCAGAGGCTCCCTTCACTCTGGAATAAAATCCCAGTCCAGGTTAGGCAGAGTCCCTCATTGACTCTCTTCAAGAGGAATCTTGATGAGTGGATGGGAGATCATAGGTTTACCCGGTATCACTTCTGTGTCACTGTTAGATAGAGGCACAGTATACTAACCTTGAAAAAGGGCATAGCAAAATAAATTTAAAATGGGTGGCGAAAGCCAAACACATTCTGGCTAGGCTTATAAATGCCCTAGGGCAGATAGCCTAGTATGAACCTATGAACCTATGAACCTATGTGTAAAGGATTTGGGTTTTTTTAAAAGCCCAAAACTTGGACTGAACCATAAAAGGAGGGGGAGTATCTATATTCATCAAAGATACCCACACCTCCAGGTTGGTGGCAAAGCACGAAGCATCAGAGACTATCCATGTGCAACTAACAGTGGGTAAAACTGCCTTCCAGTTTATAGCCTGCTACAGACCACCCTCCCAAACCCAGGAACCCCACTCAGCCTTCCTGAGAACACTGGAAAATATGAAGGTCTCTCCAAACACCATTATATTGGGCAACTTCAACTACCCAAACATAGACTGGGAACATTACTCTAGCTCCAACACCCTAGCCCAAAGGTTCCTAGAATTTATAAACTCAAATGCTATGGAACAACTTGTTACCACTCCCACAAGAGGAAAACATACTGGACCTGATCATCACCAACATGGGGACTCTATGCTCCAGACCAGAAGTGTATCCCTCACTGGTAAGATCAGACCATAAACTAATCTCACTGGATATTCACATCCCGACCCCACCCCCTGCCCAGATAACCACAGTGAAAAACTTCTCTAAAGCAAATTTTACACTCCTCAAAACTGAGGTGGAATCCTTCAAAGCCCCCGGGCCTGTGGAAAATACAGCCCAGACCGCAGAATCCTTTATAAACGCATTCTATGAACACCTTCAGGAATGCATGGATCAGTCGATCCCAAATAAAACCAAGACCCAATCCTCCAAAGGCAGACGTCCTGTCTGGTGGACCCCAGCCATAAACAAACTATACAATAGAAGGAGGAAGCTACTAAATGATAAAGCAAAATCCCAAAAGGGAAGGCATCACTGATCAGTATTAGCAAAAACTACGGGCACACATAAAATTGTCTAAGGCCAGCTTGAGAGAAAAATTGCACAGGACACTAAGGATAATCACAAGGCTTTCTTTAGTTATGTTAGGAACCTGGGTGGTAATTCCCAGATATGCTCAGAATTAGTCCAAAATGACAAAAATACACCGAACCCACAGACATTACCAACATCCTAGCTGACAGGTTCAGCGCAAACTTCTCCCTCCCCACCAAAGGGCAAATATCTATCCCAGCAGAGTGCTGCCCCTGACATCTCAGATGCTCAGGTAAGAGCCGCCCTCTCCAAAGCAAAAACACAGCATCAATGGGACCAGATGGTGTCCCGGGCTGCCCTACATGAACTCAAAGAAGAGCTAAACCCAAACATAAAACTACTGTTCAATCTCAGCCTTACTACAGGATATGTGCCCAAAGAGTGGCGTACAGCAACAGTGGTCCCTCTCCATAAAGGTGGTGCCTCAATGGATCCTGGAAACTATTGCCCCATAAGCCTGACTAGCTTGGTCTGCAAAGCTATGGAAAGGATCATCATGGACCTCATAAATAAAGATATTGGGGACCTACAAACACTGGATCCAATCCAGTTCGGCTTTGTTAAGGGCAGATCCTGCCTCTTAAACCTGGTTGATTTCTTTGAAACAGTCACCAAGGCCATTGACGAGGGGAAGGTGGTCCACACAGCCTACCTGGACCTCGCAAAAGCCTTCGATACAATACCCCACTCGGGCATTATAGATAAGCTCACCAGCTTAAATATAAACCCCTATGTCACTAGATGGATTGCAAACTGGCTCAAGGACAGAACCCACATGGTTAGAATTGCTGGAGCCATGTCAGACTCAAACCAGTTACAAGTGGTGTCCCACAAGGCTCAGTCCTGGGACCTCTCTTGTTCGGTATATATTTCTCGGAGGTACAGGCCAACACGGAAGGACTGTGGCTGACCAAGTTCGCAGATGACTGCAAACTGGGTGCCATAATCGACTCTCCAGCCGACACAAGCATCCTCCAAAAGGGCCTCATAGAAACAGACAACTGGTGCCAGAGCCATGGCCTCAAGCTAAATGCCAAAAGTGTATAGTCATCCCTTTGGCAAAAACAAAGTGCCCACAAATTACCACATAGGTGGAAATCCATTAAGTACAGAAGAAGTAATTAGGGACCTGGGGACCCAAGTTGATAGCAATCTCTCATTTGACAACCACGTGGCCAAAGTGGTTAGAAAAACATTTTATATAGCCCACCTAATCATGAAGGGATTCACATCTAGATCAGGGGAGGTCATCGTGCCTCTTTACTCATCCCTCATCAGGCCCATAATTGAGTACAATGCCCCTTTTGGGATGTACCTTACCAGACACGTGCAGCAACTGGAAAGACCCCAAAAGTACCTCACCAAGAGGATCAAAGGGCTCAAACAGATGCCATATGCTGCCCGGTTAAAGAAACTCCAGCTCTACTCAGTGGCATACCGCCTGTTCAGAGGAGATCTGTGCCTGACGTATAAAGCCATGTCCAACCCGGAATTAATGGACATGCTGCACCTCAGAAAATCCAAATCCCATCGAGCTACACGCTCGAGAGACTTGAACCTCAGCACTGAAATAAATAGGACATGCTGGAGGGACAGATTCATAACCCAGAGGCTCCCTTCACTCTGGAATAAAATCCCAGTCCAGGTTAGGCAGAGTCCCTCATTGACTCTCTTCAAGAGGAATCTTGATGAGTGGATGGGAGATCATAGGTTTACCCCGGGTATCACTTCTGTGTCACTGTTAGATAGAGGCACAGTATACTAACCTTGAAAAAGGGCATAGCAAAATAAATTTAAAATGGGTGGCGAAAGCCAAACACATTCTGGCTAGGCTTATAAATGCCCTAGGGCAGATAGCCTAGTATGAACCTATGAACCTATGAACCTATGTGTAAAGGATTTGGTATCTAAATTCCCGAATTTGACATTTTTTGTTAAACCAAACGGTTTTCCCCTTTGATAATCCCCCATGTCCCTGTTAAATTTGTATATCTTTTTTCTTTCAACTGTTTTTCAAGACTAAGTAATTCTGTAGTTAGTTGATTCAAACAGGAAACATAAAATCCTTGCCTTTCATAAATTTTGGTTTCCTCACAAATTGACCTAACTTCAATGGTAGACTGATCAATGGAATGCTCATAATATGATGTAAGTATATCTACAAAGCCTATAGAAGCCTTCTGTTGAGCCCATTGTTCAGATAAACAATCATCAATATTGCTAACATGGGGCTTGATATGCACTCTGAGACCCCTAGGGATAATGCCTTTGGTTTGATGTGCTCTGAAAAGCTTTAAATGCCATACATTGGTTCTTAGTACCGTCATACTTTTGGTTAATTTCTGAAAATGTGTATTGCAGGTCATAGCTGGATCATTAGTGGCCATAGCCGTAGTATTATCACTAGAGGGGCCTAACCCAAAAATTTTTAGGTCATCCTTGTCCACTCAGAGTCCTTGTAAAATAATAATCGGGTCCATCATAGAGAATATGTTTGACCAATTGTATGATAATATCACAAAATTACAACAAATAACAAAATGGGCTCTCAATATAATAAAACAATCCAGACTAATAATAGTGCTAATACCTAGAATAACCAAAATTATGCTTTAGGGATATATCAAACCCAGATGTAAAATGGCATATTAATAAAACAAAAATGTTTAGCTAATAGGTAAAAACCTAATAGAATAGTGAAATATATCCTAGAACCAAAAACTGAAATGCATATGTTGTTGGTCAAAAGCAAAGATTCAGACACACAAAGTGGTCACAAGATTCAACCCTAAAAAATGGGAATTATAATCCAGCTCAAAACTACTGCCCAAGATACCTATAATTGTCCAGAGTTAACCAAAGTAGTACGGGTTCTAAATTAAGCCAAATATCAGACCCAACATTTTAATTAAGGTCTGTAACAAACAGCAAAGGAAATAGTACAGTCCGTCAATATATAGAAATATAGATGTTAATAATCACATTCCTCACCCATAAACAGTTAATGCATCAGTTGCAATCAAAATGGAGAACACTCACCAAACTTAAATATCTGATGTCTTGATATCAACAAATTAGAATAATAACATTCCCACACAGTTGTTAATTCACCCCCAGGCTATGTTCCCCTATTAAATGACATAAACCTTCACAGGCAAAAAATATTTCACATAAATTATTAAGAACAATATCAAGTGTTCCCAAAAAGGACCAAATAAATCTCACACAGTTGTTGTCTACACACCCCGCTATGTTCCCCTGTTAAATGACATGAATATTCATAAGCCAAAACACTAAGCAAAAGTAGAGCAATAATATGTCAATGCATGTACTATTTGAAAAATGTTCATGAGAAAACTTATCAAACTCTAATGTTCCAATGTCCTAAAACTCGCAATTCAGGACCAATTCAATCTCACACAGTCATTAGTTGCATGCCTTGCTATGTTACCCTGATAAATGGCATTGATATTCATCAATCAGGATGTTAAATGAAGCATATAGTCCACCACATAACGAAATACATACAGACTGTAGTTAAATACAAAAATCACCACTGCTGAACACTGGGTTGTAGATGTAATTCTAGATGAAAATCCACTTGACTGTTCTTCACTAAACGGCCCCCTTGAACAGAAGTTAAGCCCACAAAGATGGTTGCAAAACGCTAAACTCAAAGGATAATCCTCTGTAAACCACCAACGTATTGAAAGCCCAAAAAGGCCTATCCAATCTCGGCTGATGAAACGTCCACACCCAAAACACAACCAAAAAATTGCGACGAACACGATAAGCAAACTGTGATACTGCCCACTGCATATGAAGTCAATTGCTCAAAATGAAGGAAAGAGACATTCAAAAAAATTCAGGATGCAGCCCACATATAACCATCACAAACATAGATAGTAAAGGAACCACACTAGGAGCCAACAGCAGGAAGGAGATGAAACGCTGCAGTATAACAGTTCCTGCAGGTATGGCAAGTGCACAGGCCAAGAAACCAAATAGCAATCAAGAAAAAAGCCGGCACTAAAAAGAGTGGAAGTTCATAGCAAAATGTTTTAATATTATAGTAATAGCACCATATGGGTAACGTGAAATCTCAATACCCAACAAAGAATCAGACCGGTTTCGGCTGTAATAGCCTTCCTCAATATAAATGAACAATACATAAAGTTAAACAACAATTTATATACATCCTTCTCACAAGCATAGCAATTTCATTTGCTAATCATAAATGTTCATTCAAACCAGAGGAAAACAACCCTCCAAATTTAATAATCCAGTTTTTCTCTTTATTATTCAATATAGTATGCCAACCCATTTTATTAATCCTGTCTCTTTGTATCCTATCTATAATAATAAATCTAAAGCATGCAGTAGTATGTTTCACAGAATGCTTATACAAAGCATTAGAATTTCTTTTATTCCTAATGTCACTGATATGTTCTGATATGTGTAAATGTAATGGACGGGAAGTCTGGCCAGTATAAAATGCAGAACATGTACATGTGGTTAAGTAGATGATCCAATCAATGCTGCAATTTTCAAGACATTTAATGTCATAGACAACAGCTGTATTTTTGCTAGAAAATTCTTTGGATTTGACAATATATGAACAATGCGTACAATGTCCACAAGAGACACACCCATATAAAGGTTCCCCAGTAATGGTTAATTGTAGTTTAGAACTAATGGGCTCAGACCATTGTAGTGACTGAAGTAAGAACCCAATGTCTGTCCCCCTCGAAAAGAGAGCAAGCATTTGGAGTTAAGTATGAATTGGTTCTGAATTGCGAGTTTCAGGACATTGGGACATTAGAGTTTGGTGAGTTTTCTCATCATACTGTTTGGACATTTTTTGAATAATGCATGTGTTGGCTACTATTGCTCTACTTTTGCTTAGTGTTTTGGCTTATGAATATTCATGTAATTTAACAGGGGAACATAGCGGGGTGTGTAGACAACAACTGTGTGAGATTTATTTGGTCCTTTTTGTGAACATCGGGACATTGGACATTATATTTTTTTGATGAGTTTGTTCTCATCATATTGTTTGGATATTTTACGAATAATTACAACATGCAGTGGCTATTATTGTTCTCCTGAATTATTTTGGATTAATAATATTGTTATCGGGACATATATTACATGCAGACAGCGAACAGCACTTGGTATTGTTGTTAATAATTTGTGAAATATTTTTTGCCTATGAAGGTTTATGTCATTTAATAGGGGAACGTAGCCTGGTGCTGAATTAACAACTGTGTGGGAATGTTATTATTCTAATTTCCTGATATCAAGACATCAGATATTTAAGTTTGCTGAGTGTTTTCTCATCATATTACTGGTACATTCTGTTAATAAGCACACGTGCTGGCTATTATTGTTCTCCATTTTGATTGCAACTGATGCATTAACTGTTTATGGGTAAGGAATGTGATTATTAACATCTATATTTCTACAATGTATTTTGACTCAGCATTTTGCCTATTGGAAAACTGCCTTTTGACCGCATGCCGGTCAACAGCAGTGACTTTGAGTATTCAGTAATAAACTATATATATAAATGTATATATATATATATATATATATATATATATATATATATATATATATATATATATTTAAAAAAACACATACAGTACAGGCAGAGGACACAGTGCTGGGCATGGGGTGTTTTCTAATTAAGCTGTACTCTACACATCTGAAGGGTGAGTGCTACCATTTTATAAACAAAAAATAAAAACACATATGTACAAAGCTATATGCACACAATTAAGTTAATATATTAATATTTTCAAATATAAGAGTAACTTTATACTATGGGGATAGGGTAATACTAAGTTTAAGCATACTTTGGGGCAAACTTTTGCATTCTGTACGTATAGAGAATTTTATTAATTACATAAATAAATGCCTGGTAACAGCATGTTAAAATAATAAACTAGGAGTGGTGCAGTTAAAATTTTATGTTAGGGCACATTTCATGATTGTTGGAATCGGTATGGTTTTGCTGCATATGGTTTGCTTCTTTATTTCAGTGTTATTTTTTTGCACAATCTTACGTAGTTTGAAATATGATTTAATTAATTAGAGCACATTGAATGTGGGAGCCTGAGTATTGGGGTGCATATATCCTATCATGTTTTGTTTTAGCTTTTGAATTGATGTATCAGTCATAAAGGGGTGCTTATTTGGATCAGTAGCTTTTGTGGTAGGTTGATTAATTATGACGGTAAATTTTATAGTCTGCCGTTGGGGAAACCAGTCAAAATTTGTTTTTATGTTCTACTGGGGGTTGTGCATAGGTTAAATGGTATTATATAATTATTTATGTAACGGTATCCTTTGTACAGTGATTTTTTATAATAAAGTGTAATGTTAGTGTCAAATTTTATTAGGTTTTCCGTATGGCATTTTGGATAAGCAGTAGTATATAATGTTTACATCGGCATTTGATTCTTAGGCTGTACACATCCTTGTTTTTTGCAGAACAGCTGTGTAGGATATATCATGGCATTCCAGAGCCCATGCAGCAGCTCAGATGGTTTTAGTCACAGTGGCATTTTTGCAAGGAAAGCATGAGCAGGGAAATCTCCTGAGAGCTATACATTCTAGAACATCACAGCAGCACAGCAGCACAGCATCCAATCTTTTTAATATTAACTGGAACTTCATCTGGTTTTTAGTTTGTCATATTTTCTACCCCACCTTTTATTTTATTTATTTATTTATTTATTTATTTATTTATTTATTTATTTATTTTGGTGCTGTTCCCTGTGCTAATTCTTTCTGTCTTTCAGGATCAGCCATGGTACAACCTATTAAAAAGAGATGGTTGCATCTATCACAGGAAGCAAAAGGCTTGCTAATTGATGTAGAAATGGTGGGGATGAATGAGCAGAGTCTGTATTCCAAGAGGAGACATTCTCTGAATTTACACAAGGGCACAGCTGAAGGACCACATCCAGCTAAGAAGGCTTGGAAAAAGACAGCTAGAGATGCTTCCGGCCAAAGGGTCACCCCTTCCTGCTCATCTGACATATCAACAGAAGCGCAAGGTAATATTTCTGTTGGATCTCCAGAGCTTAATATTATTGGTAGGAGTCAATCTATTGATGATTGTTTAGATGGCTTTATAAATTCTTTGCTGGGCGAAGGTAGTGCAAGGTTGTTTGACTTAGCCTTAGAGAGAAGCTTTGTTGGCTCTACAGCTTTGAATCTGGTAGTTGGAGTAGCTACTGATGTTGACGACATGGTGCAGTTATCTTTACCCAACTTACACAGGGTGTCTGAGGAGGCCAGGTGTTTAGACAGGGAGGTCCCACCTCATTTGGATGAGTGTATCCCCCAATTCTTTCCCCTATGGCTACCCTCCGCTTTTCATGTTCAGAATCACCTGTCTCCTATATCACAGCACATGTTCCCACCAAGGTCAAAGACAAGATTATAAAAGTGGAGTTTGTAGATATCTTCGATCGAGTGGACAATGAGGGAATTAAATGCATACTGGACACCAATAGCACATTTAACAAGGACTTGTTGTCAGCTTTAGTTACCATCAGGAAGAAGACACCAGCCAGGATGCCAATCAGGAACTAGGATAATTGGTCTCTGGATTTTGTGGTATTTATGGACATGATCAATGAGAGGGACCCCATCCAAGCATTGCCTTTATTAGCTTATTTTGTTACCATAAGGGAAGCCCACCATGTGAAAGGGGGTTTTGGTTGGCAGAATTAGGATTAGTACTCCAGGAAGCTGAAAGCTCTTCATAGTTCCCTCAGGTGGACATTGAGGCATACTGACATATAGCTCAGTGCCATGATGGACAAAGAAGTAGCTAAGGGCATTGCTTTTGGAGCTATTAATCCAAAAGATACAAGATTTTACTGGGCATTCAATCAAGGCAAAATCATCTGGTATGCTTGCAAATACAATCACTTGTGTTCAGGATATGGGAAAGGTCATGCTGTTTCAAGGTGTTGGGACTAGTTGCTTATGGACAGGTTGGCCTTTTTACTTCTAAGACAGATAGAGAGATTGGTAGGGGGTGCAATACTTCCTTTTGTGCCAAGCTACCTTTTTGTGGACATGATGGGCCTTGGTAGGTGTCCCCAATGCACCACAGAGGGCTTATTCCCCCATCTGTCTACCTACTGTCAGATTACCCAGATCATAGGGCAACAGCCACCCTTCTTGAAGGCTTCTTCAAAACTTTTTCCATTCATTTCACAGCCCGCTTAGATTCTAAGTTAGCTGACAATTTGTCATCCATCAAAGGACATGAACACATTGCTGCTAAGCTAATAGAGAAAAAATGATGAGCTGGCAGGATAATTGGCCCCTTTTCATCCCCTCCTTGTTTTTTGTTTAAAATTCCCCCTATTGGCCTGGTTCCCAAGAAACAAGAGGGTGACTTCAGGTTGATCCATCACTTGTCTCACCCACCTGGGGGTTCAGTCACTGATTTTATTGACACCAAACTGATCAAAGTGTGCTACTCTTCTTTGGATCAGGTGGCAGAGGTCATCATAGGCTATACTGACCCCTGGCTCTGTAATATGGATATCCAATCTGTTTTCTGTCTTCTTCCCGTGAGACAAAAAGATTGGCCTTATTTAGGTTTTCAGTTCAATGGGAAGATATTGATTGACACAGCAAGGCCAATGGGGTGTGCTGTAGTTGTGCAACTTTCAAACTATTTAGCACAGCTTTACATAGGTGCTGGGAAAAACTAGTCCCCTGCCAGTCATCAATACACTACTCAGATGATTTTTTTTATAGTGGGTAGGGTCAGGATAGTGCTTTGGAAGTTATGTTCATTTTCAAGCAACTTTGCACCAAGTTGGGGGTACACTTGGCTGATGACAAGTCAGAAGGACCAAGTCAAGTCCTGACTTTTTTGGGTTTAGAAGTCAACATCACTGATAACTCCTTCAAGATTCTTCTGCCCAAACTTAACAAGTCCAGCAGTTACTTTGGAGATTCTTGGGTTCTGACAAAGTTTGAGACATCATGCAGTTACATGGTTTGCTGAACTTTGCCTGTAGGGTAGTTCTTCAGGCAGAACTTTCCTATGGACGGTATCTGACTTGTTGAAAGGTAACAGGCCCAAGCATCACTTGGTCCGGCTGACCAGATGGGGTAAGGATGATCTTCATTAAGATTCACATTCTTGAGCCAGTTCAATTGAGTTTATTTTGGCAGTCCCCTTGGACCACTGCCACCAACCTTGAGCTTTCCACTGATGTGGCTGGGAGGTTCAGTATGGGGGGGGGGGTATTTCTTGGGTGTTGGTTTGCTGAATGGTAGCTGGAAAGTTGGTCTGGGTACAAGAGGAGGGATACTATGTTTTTAGAAAATGTTCCCATTTGGATGGCAGTGTTAGTATGGAAGGATAGACTACATGACAAGAGGATCATTTTTGACTCAGATAATATTGCAGTGGTTCACGCTGTCAAAAACATTCTTACAGGTCCAGGTGGGTCCACTTTTAGTTTTGCTGAGTGTAGAGATTAATTTGTCATTTTTGTGTGTTCATGTCCCTGGTCATCTTAATCGTTTTGTCATTTTTGTGTGGTCATATCCCTGGTCATCTTAATCCTATAGCTGATAGTCTGTCCTTATTTCAGTTTGCCAGGTATTGCCTCTTGCGCACGCATCTGGATCCAAAGAGTACCTCAGTTCCTGTGGGAGTCTGGCTAATTGGAGAAGACTAGCATTATCGGTTTTGGCAAATTCTTGGGCTAGGAACATTAGGAAAGCTTATTTGTTATCATTCCAAGTTTTCAAGGCATTCTACAGGTCTTTGATCCCTGGGTTCCAGGCCATGTGGAGTACAGTTGTTGCTGCAATTTTTAGTGGCAAAGACCACTGTAGGGGTTTCACATAAAACTCTCAGTGTACACCTTGCAGCTTTGAGATGGATGGAGCATTTGTTTGGGCCTTCAGGCTATGTCAGAACATTGAGTTATGGGAAGGATACTTAAGGGCCTAGAGAAAATGTGGGCAGCTTCCCCGGATACCAGAAAACCTATTGGGAGACAATTCCTTCACCTTGTTATTCAAGGTATTTATAGGCCCATGGAGGATTTTCATTTGTTTATCTCAATAGCTGCTTTGTTCACATCATTGTATATGGGTGCTTTACATCCAATTAATGTCTTTTGTTGGGAGAATCTTGTTATCCACAAGGAATTTGCTATGATTTGATTAAAGACTGATCAAGTTGGTGAAGGACAGCAGGTGTGACTGGACAAAGCCAGTGGCTAATCACTTGCCCTGTGCATTGAGTCAGTTTGCTATTTAATATTGCTGCCTCAGACAAAAGGTCAGGCTTGGTGTTTGTGGACCTTGGGCAGGCCTTTTAACCTATCAGAGATTAATGCATTTCTTAGGCAGGCCTTGACAGGGAAAGGAATTCACACACAATTTTACTCCTCACATTTCTATTGGACAGGTTGGACCTCAGACTTGGAAATGGAAGAGCACTCTGTGCAGGTCATTCCGACAACATGAAGGTGCCTTTTTGTCGTACATCAGGCATCAATTTTTATTTCTGTTGCAGGGAAGGAGGTCATTTGGCTCTTTGGCCATTCTTTTATTCATAGAGAATCAATTCAAGCCTTGGGCTGCCCAGCTGGTCACTGAGGTTCCTTTCATAGTAAACAGTGGACAGTTCATTCTTTTGGTTTCCCTGGTCTTGGTTTCAGGTTTGGGTAGCCTGGCATAAGATTACCATGGAAAAAGCCTTGCCCAACATTGTCATAATTCACCTTGGGAGAAATGATCTGGGTCAAACCCCTAAGAAGATACTCTTGGTCAGAATCTTATCTGATATGGACCACTTGGGCAGCTATATCTGAAGGTAGTTTCTTCTGGTCTGCCATGATCCTGAGACTGTAAAGTAAGTGTGCTAGAAGGTCTGGTGCGATTGAGAGAGCCAGGTGTTTTTTCATGTGAGTTGCTAGCCAAATTGGTTTCTAGGTGATTGAGCACAGTGATATTGACAGACTGGAGCCCAGTTTCTATGATTTGGACAATCTTTATTTGAATAATATAGGTTTTGATTTGTTTAATTTGGATATGGTAGTTGCTATTCAGATGTTTTTCAAAATTTAACTTTTTTGCTTCCATAACCTAAAATTTACTTGCAAGACCATCAATTTGTGGGGATGGCATTGCATGCCCATTTGGCAGCAGCCTTACAGCTTCACCTTCTCCTTGTGTCTCCCCTGTTCTTGTTCAGTGGTTTTGGCTCTCCTCAAGTTGGACCCAGATTTGACCAGTGACCACATCAAGGGGTATGTGGCTTGTAGGTATGAGTTACATGGGTTTGCCACCAGGTCTGAGGTAGCTAGGAACACACACATGATTATGCTCTTATAAAGGGGAGGAATGAAATGGCAAAAATAGACAAAGACTATTTTTCAGAAATTGATATTGTTAATGAGTTTCTTGTACAAGCATAATGGATTGTGATAGTTGTCAAAGAATCCTTAAAGAAGATGCTGTGCCATCTTTAAAGAAGTTTAAATAGGGCAGTTCTATGGGATCTGATCAGAAGTCTGGACAGTTTATTAAATTACTTTTTGATATAATCATACATCCTTTGATAGGTATGTTTAATTATCAGGGTAAAAGCTATGTAGTAGTAGTATACTTTGAGTTGCCCAAAGCTGTTGATTGTTTAAACATCATCCTATTGTAAAATATTTACAATTGTTAGGAGTAAACTCGCTGTAAAACAGGTAGCTTACTGGTTAACAGAATATAGGCAGAGTGATGTTTTATATGATGCACCATCAAAATGGAAGACCTTAATTAGGGGAGTGATCCAAGGACTGGTATTGGGATTAATACTTTTCAATATGATATTTTCTGAAATGCCTAGGTCTGAAAGATGTTGGTTAAAAAAATATACAGATGATTGTAAACTTGGTGGTGCACAAATCAATAACTATGATGATGTGAACAAACAGATCTAACTATCTAACTAGCATGATTGCCTGGGCTTTCAATGCAGGATTGAATTTCAATTATAAAAAAGAAAGTAAGGTTGTCATATTTGGGAAAAAAAAACATAAAATAAGAAAAAATCAAAATGATTGGCTATTGCTTAATTAGCAGCATGATACTTCTTTTATACTGCCCACACCAGACTAATGAATTTTCAGTCCAAAATAAAAAGCAAGATGCAAAGGTATGTCAGCTGAGAATTTCCATGATAACGTAGTACTAATTCACTAATGCAAATCACTGCAAGCTAATTTTATAAGTATAACATGGACAGAGTATATCAGTACTTAATTTATTATAATCATCTTTTGTATTGTCCTATGGACCTGGCAACAACTGTTTACTCACTTCTAATGTCGAAACTTCTGTAATTCAATATTCAGTAGATGTGTTAGCACTGACAGATAAAACACACATTAATAACAATAATACACTAATGCAAGGCAGACTTACAAATATGAAACTGTTTAGATTTTACAGTCTTTAAAACATCAACAAATTTATTTCACAACCTTATTATTCCATTTTACTCAATAATAGGATCAAAGTATGTTTCTTTAAAAAAAAAGAAAAAAAAACATGCTTTTCTTTTTTGGCAAGCTTCACAAAACAAAATTGCCTAGGTACAAAAAACAAAAGAAAATGTCCAAGTTCTGCCTAAGTGTGCATTTCTTCTACCCGGCCTGTTTTCCATAAAGGAAAAACACATATTGCCTACAAACACACATAGTATTTCTATACTTTCTAACAAGTTCCTCTCTGCTCCTACCTTTGCAGATGTTATACTGTGTTATATACTGCTTGATTCATAGCATACCTCTCAACTTCTTACACAAGAATTCTGGACAAATCCAAAAATAATAGGGGAGTGAGGACACAAAATTAGGGCCATTTTTTATGCATTGTTCTAATTCACTTAGAATGTTGATAGAATAAAAAGTTTGGCAGTGAGGCACATTTTCTGAACAATAAGTCTGAAACTTTAATAACTGGCATTGAAATACACACTTGGGTATACTTTACGATAACTGTGTTTCAAGTACAGTGTAAACCACTATAACAGATAGGCTAGAAGGCATTCTCAGATCCCCAAGCATCTAGGGAGGAGGCAATATTTACAAATAATGGCTTTGCAGAAGCATACCATCCAATGAAGCTGTATGCAGTTTTATAACAATTCTTAACCATTAACACACACACACACACACACACACACACACACACACACACACACACACACACACACACACACACACACACACTATTCAAATGTAGCAAATTGCTGTTTGGTTGAGGTCTTTGTGATCCTTAGTAAATTAAATGCATGCCATCCAGCTGGTATGATTTAGGCATAGTGGTATGCTTTCCAAACTCAAACTTAGCCTTGCTCCTCCTAGATTTACTCATGTTCCTGATAGTGTCAGACATGTTTGTGTATATGTATCTCATCAAATAGATAAGTCAAGCCCACAGATACATTCCATACCAGAAGCTATAAAGGATTGAGTGTACTAGATCCTTCATTTGTAAATAAGAAAGTGTTCCTGTTAAGTCAAACATGAACAATAATAAATAATAAGAATTAAAAGTTACAATTATATCAAACTGAATAGAACATGAATTAATTTTCCTATCATATAAAAGAGAAATATATAAATTACTAACAAAACAACTATTTACAAAGGGTGTCTGCTACATAATTAAACATATATCATGTGTCAATCATTGTTTGTTTACAAGGTCACTTAGTCCTTTCCATGAATTATATGAGGGTGTGATTCTTGTGGTTTTTGTTCTCATTGCGATAACTATCACTTTCCAGTTTCTTGTTATTACTTTCCTTGCAATTGACATAATACTCCATAAGATTGGATATTTCACAGTTGTAACACATTCAGGTATTGGACCATTACAAATAATTAAAGATTTGATCAGTATGAATTGTCAGAAAATAGGGCCCATAAAAAATGATTAATTTATTCCCAATATCTTTTAATTTTACCACATAAGTGCTCCTGTTTCTGACTCTACTTTGATTTTCTTTGTTTCAAACCTTTATTACACTTGAAGAAAACCAAACACATTTGGGTAACAACCAATATTATGCAACATTTGACCAACAGAAATTTCATAAAAGAAAAAAAAGAAAACACACACGCGCACGCGGGCACACACACACACACACACACACACACACACACACACACACACACACACACACACACACATACATACACTCTAATTAAACCAGCTGGGCTATTTCCATATTTAAGTATGTGATATGGACCATCCTTTAGTGTTATTCTCAGATGAGAGATCACCAGTCTTAACCAATAATATTTAAATCAGGATAAAATCGTAAGAAGAAAAGTAGACATACAATAACACTCCTTGTTTCTTAATCAATCAGCTAAGAAAAGGAGGAAAATATTTGTATTCAGACATAGACACCCTTCAAATCTACAGATCCATCAATGTAATCTAAGTATTCATACACTGTATTTCTCTCCACAGCTCATGAGGCTGTTGAGAGGAATAATCTCCTATTCCAGAAGAGTATGGACAAACATATTTACAGATAAAAGGTGTATGTATGTATATATATATATATATATATATATATATATATATATATATCTTATATATGGGTCTACTTCATATGACTGAAATTTAATTTGACTGAATTTCATTTGACCAAGACCATAATACCGAATTTTCAAAATACTGAAAATTCATTTGACTGAATCTCATTATACTGAATTGTAAGCCATAGACGTGATGTGGATTTCCCTTCTCTTGTGACTTGCTTGTGATAAGAAATAATTACTGTAACTTCTAGTGCTGATTGTCAGAATACAGATAGTTATATAGAAAGTAGTCAGAATACCAATAGTTATGTAGAAAGTAGTATTGTAGTGTTTGTAAATGTGGATATGTCTGTTTACATTTTTATGGGAAGTATCTCAAGTAATATGGTGGATGTTTTGTGCGTTCCCAGCAGTAGTGGCAACATGTAGACTACTGTAAGGTAAGTAAAGGGTATATGCCCTTTTCTCCACTGTAGTGTGATCCTGGAGTTAGTACATATAGTTAGAGGGGTGTGGGGAGCACAGACCTCCACTTTGGAGTTTGGTTTTATATCCTCCGGTTTCTGTTAAGAGGGCATGTAAGTATTTTTTCAGTTCTGGAAAGAGTTAGTCATTGGTGTTGTAAGTGTGCATATCTATGGTTTACAAATTAATATTTTGAAATTTAGCATTGTAAAGTTTCAGTATTATGAGTTTCAGTCAAGTGAGTTTTCAGTATTTTGAAAATTAGGTATTTTGGTCTCGGCCAAATGAAATTTCAGTCATGTGAAGTACACACACACATATATATATATATATATATATATATATATATATATATATATATATATATACACATGATCAAAATTTTATTTGACTGAAATTCATTTGAATGAGACCATAACATCGAAAATTCAAAATACTGAAAACTCACTTGACTGAAACTCATAAGACTGAAACCTTAACAATGCTAAATTTCAACATACTAAACTGTAAATTATAGACAGGCACACATACAACACCAATGACTAACACTGTCCAGAACTTAAAAACTACTTAGGTACCCTCTTAAAAGAAACTGGGCAATATAAAACCAAACTAGGTGGGAGGACAAGCCCCCCACACCCCGCAATGTGGGTGGGCACACCCCCTAACTATATATATACTAACTTCACGATCACACTAGTGGGAAAAGGACATATACCTTTTACTTACTGTACAGTAGTCTACACATTGCCACTACTATGTTGAAATTTAGCATTGTTAAGGTTTCAGTCTTATGAGTTTCAATCAAGTGAGTTTTCAGTATTTTGAACTTTCGATGTTATGGTCTCATTCAAATGAATTTCAGTCAAATGAAATGTTGATCATGTGTAGTAGACCCATATATATATATACATATATATATATTTTTATATATATATATATATATATATATATATATATATATATATATATATATATATATATATATATATATATATATATATCTATATATATATATATATATATATATATATATATATATAAAAAAATATATATATATATATATATATATATGTGTCCACTTCACATGACTGAAATTTCATTTGACTGACTTTAATTTGACGGAGACCAAAATACCTAATTTTCAAAATACTTAAAACTCACTTGACTGAAACTCATAATACTGAAACCTTACAGTGCTAAATTTCAAAATATTAACTAGTAAACCATAGACACGCACACTTACAACACCGATGGCTAACTCTTTCCAGAACTGAAAAACTACTTAAGTACCATCTTAACAGAAACCGGAGGATATAAAACCAAACTAGGTGGGGGGCAATGGCATTTTTCTTTTAGGCTGTAGCTGTTATGGGCAGTCAATAGTTGAGCAACAATAAGAATATTCCTTTGCTTAAGGCAAAGATGTGACTTTATGTCACATAAAAAATATGATATGATTTATTATAGCTTCATGTGAGGGCTTTCTCTCCAATAAATCATATAACTACATCTTTCATACACTGTATCAGTCTGTTTAATTAGTAGGTGGTTATCAACCAGCATGAGAAAATTTGCTACATTGTTTCAGGATGCTCATTTTAAGTATTTTAAGCACACTGGCAATGGAGACAGTTGGAAAATGCAAGTCCATGCTTCCCGGTGCTTAGTAATGTGGGATGAAAGTGAGCAAGAAGAAATGCTTATGAGGTTTGGAGTAGATAATGGGAAGTGCCATCTGTCTGGCATAGACGATAGTCCTGGGTAACTGGAGATGCTATTTGCACACTAGTGCAAATAGTGCTGGTCTCATCAGAGTTGTGCACAGTTAGGCATCAATGATCCTTTGTATCTTCTCTCACCAGAAGCAAAGAGTGGCACTAATCCCAAGCTGCCTACTGAGAAGTAATATTAACATAGGTGTTGATGGGTTAAGTACATGTGCTGTGTTCTTCTCTTGGTAGATACCCCATATGGAAACAGCAACATCTAGCTGCAACAGAAAGCCAAATGCACAAAGGCTCTGAAGAGGTTCTCACCAAAACTGCAACCAGACAATTCAGTGAATTCCCATGCATACTGCCCAATCAGAATCAAACAAGAAATCAGAGCCCCTTCACTCTTTCTCTCACCAGGAGCAAAGCAATAACTCTTGTCCCAAGCTGGTTCCTAAGAAAAACTTTCCAGGCATTCCAGTGGTAGATAATCACTAGACAGATCAGATAATAATGTTCCTCTGCTACTTCTCTCACTAGGAGCAAAATAGAAGCACTAATCCTAAAGCAATTCCTGATAAGCAGTTTCTAGGCTCTCCGATTATCGGTAGTCTAGTCCCAGCTGTTACTAGTTTTAAAAGTAGTATAGTAAAAGGAATGAGTATTCAGAATATTGTAATGTGCACTAAGTGAGTGGATTAGTAAAGAACAGAGGCCAACTCAAGCTTTAACCGTCTAAGGGGGAGAGCCTTTCCAGTCTGGTCTGTCAATATGCAGAGGTGCTGAGACTGGAAGTAGCTTTGAAGAACAAACTCACAGAAGGGTTAGTTAGCTCTAAGGCCAGCTTCTTTAAAAGCACAGATTTAACTGGACTGGTGGATGAGGAAACAAAAAGTATTTAAATTGTAAGATAACTGCAGTAGTAAAAATGTACCTGCCTGGATGCAAAATCTAGTCCACGTGCTTTGTTGGGTTTTATGCCCAGGACCTTGAAGTTCCCACAGTTTTAGTGTAAGACAAAAATGTCTGACTGCTAATGCAAAATATAAATATATATAGAAATGGGTCTACTTGACATGATTGAAATGTCAGTAGACTGACTTTTAAAACGTAGAGACCAAAAAAAAAAAATGTTTCATATGAGTGAAGCCTCACCATATCAATGTTTAGAAGACTGTACATTTCAAATGCAGACTTTCCAAGCTGAGCAGAACAGGAAATCTACTTATTTCCGCACTGTAGTGCGATCTCAGAGTTGGTATATTTAATTTGCATGGAGTTTGGGGGGGGTGCAGTCCCTCATGGGGAGTTGGGGGGGGGCATAGCCTCCCTCCAAAAATGTAAAAGTAGAAAGTAATTAATTGTATTTATTGAATTTCAGAATATGTAATGAATATTCATGTCAGTGCTATAGATACCTTCATGAATATTCAGTGGAATTTTCTTTGTTTATGCGGGTATTGTTAGTGGGCTGGGTGTAGGTGAGGTTAGGTACATAGTTTGTTTTTTTTTAAATGGTAGTGTATTGTTACTATATTGTTAGTTGTTAGTTTCATAATTATGTTTCCTGGGAGGTAAGTTGAAAAGTTATTGTGTCAGTTTTGTGTACATTAGGGATTTCAAGTATCAGGTTTGTGAGTTTTCACTTTTTTGGTCTCTCTGTTTTAAAAGTCGGTCTACTGACATTTGATCACGTCAAGTAGATCCGTAGAAATCATGCCCCATTTTCACTGGATTTAATAACCACAAGCTCTAGATAACTCACACTGTTGGCCAAAACTAACTGCTTGTTTTATGTTTGAATAGTGACTAAAAGCACAGCAGTTAAATATGCCAAGACTGACTAATCCACTTAACAGCGTAGTAAAACAGTGCAAACTGTAAAAGCAATTCAGTTTTTAGCTAAACCTTCAGATTCACAGAAGAAATAGTAAAAATATAAAAAATTAGAGAACCTACTCAAAGCTAATGTAAATGCAAAGAAGTAAGCCAGAGCCCACTGAAAAAAGCAGCGCAAACTAATTAATAACTCCAGTTTCAGACTCAGAGAAAACGTAATAAAACACAGAAAGAGAACATCATGGAACCAATTTAAATTGTAAGATAGCTGAGGTTTCATAAATGTACTTGCCTGGATGGAAAATGGAGTCCAAATGTTTTCTTTGGTATTATGGTATTAGCTTGTGTCCAGAAGCTTCAGCTTCAATGAGTCTTAATGGAAAACCACTTTGATCACGAAATAAGATATGTAGATAGATTTAGATATATATCATTAATAAACGTATCATCATCATTACCCCCCTTTTCATATTTTTCTAGATGAGGTGGGGTGTCATGTCAGCTGTCACTATCTCTATCTCTACTAAGTGCCATTTTCCTTGCAGTCATGCCTGACTGGCACATGTCTTCTCTCAGGCAATCTACTCACATCTCTGCTGGATGGTCTCGTATCCTCTTACCTTCTTCCTGTCTATCCCAAATCTACTTTACTAGAAAACTTCTGGTTTTCTGCACATGTTTTCTTCACATGTGCTTGAATCACCATAATCTGTTGTTTTTGACATTTTCTGCAATTGGAGCTACTTTAGTTTCTGCTTTCATGTCCCCATTTCTTCATCTGTCCCACAGTGTGCATCCCACCACCCAAATCAGGCACTTAATTTCCTTCACCTCTGGCTTCCTCAGTTGCCCTACTGCCCAGGTTTCTGCTCCATACATAAACCCTGGTGACACCACTGTTTTGTACACCTTACGTTTCAGCTAATTTGGCATTCTTCTGTCATAGACTATACCTGACACACTGTGCCAGTGTGCTGCAGTGCCTAATTCTAGCTTTGACATTGTCATTCATACTTCCATTCTACTCAACCAACCCTCCCAGTTACTTGAAGCTGTTAATCTGTTCCACTATCTCCCTTCTATCTCAGTTCTCATCTTCTCATGATTCCCTCATTTACTGTCATTACATCCATCTTATCTGTAATCAGTTTCTTCCAGTGTGCCTTCAGTTTTGAATTCCATTCCCCTAACAATTGCTGAAGTTCTTACTCAGAGTCTGCATACAGCAACTTTGCTGATCTGTCCCCTCCAGCTTGTTTGCTAATGTAGTCCATCACCAGTATGAACAGCAGCGGGCTCAGAGTTGAACCCGGATGCATACATAGTCCCACTGGGAACCCCTCCATGAGACTGACACTGTATGTACATAGCCTGCACTAGATCTACCAATGTTTCTGAGACTTTGAACCACTGCAAAACTGTCCAAATTCTTAGGACCTTGTCACATGCTTTCTCCACCACTAGCTGTGGACATGCATGTGTTAGCCTTTATAGTGACCTCATCAGCACAGTATAAGTGGATAGTTAAGCTATACATTAGAAACACAGGGTCTTTAAAACCACATGATGCCCATAAAAATTAAGTGGGTTTGGCTTTATTGGCCTGAATATAACCCTAAAGACTTAAAAAGTAAAAAAAGCCATGGCCATTCAGAAGCAATGTAGCTGAAACACTTGATGTCCTTAAGGGATCATTTACATATATTTCATGGGACTCCATTACAGGAGGTTTAAGGTAGCACAGTGAAAAGTCTATATATATATATATATATATATATATATATATATATATATATATATATATATATGGATTCACTTCATAATCTCGAAATACTGAAACATCGAATTTCAGTATCTCGAAACTATGAAACTGAATCATTAAAACACTGAAACTACAAAACCCTCGAGCCCGAAATGGCAACATTCAAAACACCGAACAAACCGCATAGACTACACCATACATACACCACAACACCCACATCACAACATAAACAAACAAAAACTACACACATACACAACTCATACACACATAAGTAGGGGGGCTGTGCCCTCCTGCACCCCCCATGTGGGGTTGCACCCCCCACACACACACACTTATATATACTAACTCCGAGATTGCACAAACAGGAAACAAAAGGAGTCTCACACATGCACATTCTCAAGTCCCTCACACACACAGCAAACATATCAGCACACTCAAACACATTCTAATCTAAATCTAAATATATATATATGTGTATATATATATATATCATCATCATCATTCTCTTTCGGCTTTTCCCGTTAGGGGTCGCCACAGCGGATCATCTCTTTCCATTTCTTCCTATCCTCTGCATCTTGCTCTGTCACACCAACCGTCTGCATGTCCTCTCTCACCACGTCCATAAACCTTATCTTAGGCCTTCCTCTATTCCTCTTACCTGGCAGCTCCATCCTTAGCATCTTTTTCCCAATATACCCATCATCCCTCCTCAGCACATGTCCAAACCAACGCAATCTCGTCTCTCTTGCTTTGTCTCCAAACAGTCCAACATGAGCTGACCCTCTAATATACCGATTCCTAATCCTATCCATCCTAGTCACACCGATTGCAAATCTTAACATCTTTAACTCTGCCACATCCAGCTCTGACTCCTGCCTTTTTGTCAATGCCACTGTCTCCAACCCATATAACATAGCTGGTCTCATTTTATCAGGTGTATGAAAACTCATAGATTTGCATTGTAACAACAGTCTTGTTGTGAGTATAACACTGTAGCATAATGTAAGCCTTAAAATTTTACTTTTGTTAACTGTTATGCAGGTTGGTTTACATGAAATTAAGTGGTGGGATTGCAATTCGCCCTGTCAGAGGATGCAGTGGGGCTTACTCCTTGACAAAAGACTTTTTTGTTATATTTCATGTGATTAAGATCAATCAGTAAAATGTAACTTTAAAAAAGGAATATGATTATTTACCTTAGGGAATGCATTGCAAAATTATTAACAGCAACAATGGGTCAAAAAGAGCTGTTTGTGAAATGTTACATATTTACAATGAATAATTATGTCTTATTTAATTAATACACAATTATCTGAGCTCAAAACACATAGAACCTTAAGAATTATTTACTCAGAACAGTAACAGTCCCATGATGGAAAAGCACAAAAAATGATATTTTTAGGTGATAAGCCCCCCCATGCTCCTGAAGTGTATATACATATATATATATATATATATATATATATATATATATATATATATATATATATATATATAAATAACCGACAAGACAAAACCGAACGTTCAAAAACACAAAACTTCTCATGCCCGACAAACCACAATCCTGGCAATCAACAAAACAAATACCTTTCCTGAAAAACAGACACAGAACACATGCACACCAAAAACCTTACAAACCTACACTAAACCTTACATACACAACTATCTATGCACTAACCTTAACCCAAACCCTAACCCTAAGGTCCATCACTATTGCACACTTACCTTACCCACACCCTAACCCTAGCTCTCTTAATCCACCCCTAACCCTTAAGTTTGTCACTATCGCACACTTACCTTACCTGCACCCTAACCCTAACTCACATAACCCGCCCCTAGACCTAAAGTCCGTCACTATCGCACACATACCTGACCCGCACCCTACCCTAATGTCCGTCACTATCACACACTTACCTTACCCACACCCTGACCCTAATGTCCGTCCCTATCGCACACTTACCTTAACATGTCAGTGTTCTCAGCATCAGGATTCTCAATTTTTGGTCTTCTCCATTGTCGATCTACCAGTGTCGGTTATCTCATTGTCTTTCTTCTCAGCTTTCAGCATTATCAGGTAGACCTATATATATATATATATATATATATATATATATATATATATATATATTAGTATACCAATTACAATACTGCACAGTTTTAGAGAAGAGGGTAAAAGAGGGGAAATTGCAACATTCATCTTCTTGCTCTTCTTGAAGTCTAACTGCCATAACAGGGAATAGGCAATCATTCAGTGATGACATTTTGCACATTTATTTATTTATTTATTTATTTATTTCCAGTTTGATTACCGGGGAAGTTCACTGGGCCCAGAAAGCCCATTTTGCAGTGAAGGCCTGGGGAGAAAAGCTCCATGAAACAGATTACAGTAAAGATAGCAGTCTAATAAAAATAAAAGTACAAGTGCCAATACATACCAAATAATACAAAGCGTGAGCAATATTACCCATAGTGGAAAAATATCGTGCAGATACATTTTAGCAAATTCACACAAAGTCAAAAGTCAAAAGCTATTTGCAATATTTACAGAGTGTGAGAGATCATATGGGAATTAGCTATAGAAAGAAATAGCCAGCGATAAAGTGCTTAGGAAATGAGGAGGATACCCTCCCAGGGACTTTTGTTAAAGAGTTCTAGGTAGGGAGGATGCAGTTACATTTTCATTTGGTGGAGAGGTAGGTGTAAAGCTGAGTTTTGGAGTTGTTTGTGTTTGACATTGTCCTTAGTGTGGAAGGGAAGGAATTCCATTTCTTACCTAAGGAGAAGGAGAGGAGATGTTGTCCAGCAGGACATTTAAGTTTGTGGACAGTAATTAAGTTTTGGTGTTCAGATCAACATCAGTCAAATAACCATCAAAAAACAGTAGGACCTCCAGTCAATCCATACTGATAAGCAAAAGTATATTTCTTTTTTTTTTGCTCAAAAGTTTTTATTATTTTTTTTTTCAAAAGTAACAAATATCTTGAGAGAGATTTCCAATAAATTTAAACAACAGAGAAAAAGTATATACATTATTTACATTTTGTCTGAACTTGTAGTTATACAGAAACATTTCTGATTCAAACATATTTAAACACTAGTCATAGATTTTTTAAGAAGAATCAAAGTTCATTTTTAAAGTCTCAATAAGGGATAAAATCTTCCTCCACGGATTGTTGCTCCATAGTTTTGGATAAATCCTCAGTTCTTTGATTTTGACTTCCATTATCTCTGTTTCGTTTAATAATGTTAAAAATTCTTCAAAGGTAGGAGCAAAGTTGGACTTTCATTTTCTGGAGATGCATTTCATAGCAAAAGCTAGGATTGTCCATAGTAAATACATATTTTCTTTTTTCATTTCTAAATTTTCATTTACATTCAACAAAATTAAAACTTTAGTTAGAAGAAATGAATCTGTAAATATAGTTTGTAAAAAATTGTTAATATCTTTCCAGAATTTTTCAACAAAAAAATACAATCATGAAAAATTTGTATCCAATCTGCTTTACCATTCTCTAAATATCTCCAGCAGGAAGCATTACTGGAAGAACTGAGATTGGCTAGTTTATCAAGTGTATAGAATGCTCTATGCCTAAATTTCCATGTGTAAATTCTCCAAAATTGTGTGTTAGATGTTTATTTAATCAAAAGCAACAAGTTAGTTTTGCTTTCCAATGATATGTTTAATGAATGTCCTTTAGTAATGTAATTCCAATATTTCTGTTTTGGTGTAGCTTTGTAGCTTATTAGAATTTTATATAATCTTTAAGTTGCATTTTCCATATTATGATTATTATAAATAATTATATTTAGATATTTTATAAATTTAGTTTCATTCTTAAAGGAAGAATTATTAATCATTCTGCATAGGTCTTGTGAATATGTTAATACACTTTGAAGCACTAGCCAGTCAGAATAAAGCAGATCATATTTATTCATTATGTACTGGATATCTGTCACTTTTTTAATATTGATACAATGTTTCCAACACATACATTCTTTGTTTCCCATGTACTAAAGACATTCTTATGTATCTTATTAAAGATATTTTTTGTAATGCTGAAATGTATTAATAGGTCTAACCAAAATTTAATATCTATATTAGCATTAATACATTTTCTAAAACAGTTGAATATAGATTTTATAAAATTCAGTTTAGTATTTTTTATGAAGTTATATTGTAAGCTGATACAAAAGATATGCCATAACATGTTGGATTGATCAGATAGCATAACATTTTTAATATGTGAATTTCATTTAGAAATATAGTAAAATGATATGGTTCCCATCTAGATGAGTAGTTTGGATCTATCCAATTTATGATAATTTTGAAAATAGATGCTTTTATATATGTTTCTACATCTGGGAAGTTGATCCCTCCCTGTTCCCATGGTCTAATATGGTGAGTGAAAGCTATTCTGTTTCTATTAGGGTGCCATAGCAATTTTATTTATAATGCATTTATATCTTTCAAGAGCTGTTTGTCAGGTATTATAGGAATAGCTTGAGCTATATATAAAATTTTTGGAAGTAATATAATTTTTATTAATTGCAATCTATCTTCAAAGGTTAAATACATTTTATTCTACTTTTCCACATAATTATTCATTATTTTTATGATGTTATTGTAATCTGTAGTTAAGGTTTATTCTATATTTTTACATAAAGTAATACCGAAATAGTTTAAAGTGGATACTTATTTGCCGATTATATGATCCCCATCTACTAGATATTCCCCATATTTGTTTAATACTATGAAGTGAGACTCTGTTTTATTAAAGTGGAGACCTGAAATTAAATACAATTTTTCAATCTGTTTAATTCTTTTAAGGATTTTTTTGAATTATGTAAAGTAAGAAGCACATCATCAGCGAATAACATTATTTTAGAATTTTATTGACCATATATATTAATACCTTTTATTTTAGGGTTGTAACATATTAAAGAGGCAAATATTTCTATTGCTTGTGCAGATAAAATGGGAGACATAGAAAAACCTTGTTTAGTACCTTTAGTTAGAGCTATAGATTTAGAGGTAAAAGGTCCTAGCTTTACATATACTAGATTATTTTTGTAGATATCTTTTATCAGAGTAATAAAGGAGAGAGGAAAATCATAAAGCTCTAAGACTTTAAATAAATAGTCCAATTTTAAGGAATCAAATGTTTTTTCTATACCTAGTGCAATTATTAGGGCTTCTTGAGTCTCTCTATTCAATATATCAATAAGCGCTAATATCCTTTGTATGTTATCATATGTGCATCTATTGTGTATAAATCCAGTTTGATCTTCATTAATAATATGGGTCAAAGATTTTTTTAATTCTGTTAACTAGAATAGACATGAACATTTTATAATCATTGTTAAGAAGAGATTTTGGTCTATAAGAGCTGCAGTGTGTAAGATCTTTATTCTCTTTTATAATGGGTGTGATAAAGGAGTATTTTCATAATGGTGGTATTGTGTTTTTCATTTGGATTTCAAGTAAGGTTTTATGAAAAAGGGTAGTTATGGAAGTCGGAAAAAAAATTATATAGTTCTATAATAATTCCATCAATTCCTAGAGCTTTATTATACTTACTTTCCTTAATCTTTTCTATAATGTCTTTATGTAAAATTAATTTTTGAATATCAAATTTTATTTTTTCTGGGATTTTCTTAATTTTAGGAAAATTTGTTTCCAAATTTAGAAGATTATTATGGGAATTACTATCTTTAAAATGTTCAGTGTAATGATGTTTAAATGCTTCTAGAATGTTGCTTATATCTGATACTTTTTTGTTTTTCCCCTCATGTAGAATATTGATGATGTTATTAGCTCATGATTGTATTTTGATCTCATAGCTAAGTTATGCGTGTGTCTGGGTGAAGTTGAATAAGAGTTTAATTTTATTTTTTTTCTAGGGGTAAATTAGCTTAATGGGATAGAATGTCATTATATTTTTTCTTTAATTCATCAATTGTCTTTTTGTTGTTAGAGGAGTTTGCTGACTTTTTTGATTCATTCCTTATGTTGGTTTTGTATGTTGTATAATTCTGATTCCTATTCTTTTGATTTATTTTTGAACCATGTAAGGGTTTTACCATATATGAAAGCTCTCAATGAATCCCAAATCATGACTATGTTAATCTCTTCAGAATAATTAGTGTCTAGAAAAAAATTGTAATTCTGATACAAGCCACGGTTTAAATTCTTTCAATTTTGTAATATATGCAGGAATTCTCATCATATGTGCTATTTTTTTTAAATCTATTTGAATTTTGAGAATAAATGAGTTATGATCGGATAAAGGACAGGGAATTATTGAATAGGTAGATATTTTTGTATTTAGATCTTGATAAATATAAATTCTGTCATTTCTAGTTGAGTACCAAATCTGTAATCTCGATGTGAAAAAGGTAAAAGAATGCCAACCTCCACTCACGCCAGAACACTTCCACTATCTAATGTCACAGCCTCCTTCCTTGGAAGAAGTAATAAAACTAGGAATGAACTCATCACAATCTAAAAAATGGCAAACTTCTTTTATTAATTATAATCATTTAATGAAATCCTGATTTTTTATAGTCATTTAATGAAATCCTGAATATTATGAGTATTTTTAAGCGCTGTTCCATGTAAGGGTTTTACCATATATGAAAGCTCTCAATGAATCCCAAATCATGACTATGTTAATAATTTGTATCAGTTGGCAAAACGTTCTGATGATGCTCACGCTTGAGTGAGTGAAAGCGCTTCACTTTTTTGTTTTAATAAAAGAATTTTGCCATTTTTTACCGATTGTGGTGAGTTCATTCCTAGTTTTATTACTTCTTCCAAGGACAGAGGCTGTGACATTGGATAGCGGAAGTGTTTTGGCATGAGCGGAGGTTGGTGTTCTTTTACCTTTGTTTTGTTGTGTTTATGGTGTGGACAGAAAGCCATTCTACAAGTTTAAGCAGTCGATTATGATGTGAAAAAGGTAAAGAGCTAGTGTCTTTGAAATTAAAAATATCTAATAGATTAAGATTTTCACTCCATTTCTAGAGGAGTTTTGCTATGGAAGTAAGATGAAAAGGTCTCTTGTTGGTAGTATCAGAGCTATCTAAAATACAATTAAAATCTCCACCTATTATCAAGTTACTTTTCTAAGTGTTAATAATGAGATCTAAATGTTTTTTAGCTGCCCCTATCCCCATACCAGGAAACCAATACAGATTTACTAATGTCCATATCCTGTTATTAAATTTTAGTGTAACAAAAGCCATGAGACCTTCTTTATCTACATAATTATAGACCACTTGGAGATTAGCAATATTTTTCTTCCATAAAATAATCATTCCTCTGTTTTTTTGTTTTATATGAGAGAATGAGACAACATTAGATATTATTTTGGATTCTGTATACATTTTTCATTTGTTTTGAAATGAGTTTCTTGGAGTAAGACCACTTGTGCTTTGTTTAATTTTACATATCTTAGTAAATTTGATCTCTTCTTTGGATTGTTTAAGCCATTAATGTTTAAAGAAAGTAGTGTTAGATCCATATTTATTTGCTAGGATTGGGAGTTGTTTATAAGTATTTGTTAATAGTATTTAAGACTCTTCCATGACAGTAACGTTGAATATATCTTTTATTATTATTAAGTATTGTAATCTGAGAGGTTTTCTGTATTAAAGAACATATGATAAGTTTTAGATCAGGCCTATAAAAGACAGAGAAAAATATCACATTTTATGTAACAAAATAACTTCAAAATTAGTATTTTTCCTTATCCTACATGCAATGATAAACATTCCTAATCCAATAGATAAAGAATAATCTTATTGGATTAACCCTTATGTCTCAGCAACAAGAAGCCTTATAAGCTCCATATACATTTCTAGGGAGATTGTATAGTCATAAGTGAAATGCAGATTTTTAACTATACTGATTAATTAATTATAACAGACATTAAATGGGGTTAAATTATACAAGTTTACTGACAGTTTGCTAGTTATATATCTTTGTATCTCATATAATAAATGAGTTAAAACTAAACCAAGTCAGAACCATTTTGGCAGAATATAACTTATCTTAAGAATTATAAGATGTAATTCAGTTTAGTAAAGAAAAACAATATAAAATATTCTCACTATTGTATATTGCCAAATTATATGAGATTATCCCTTCTATTTTATGAACATTAGATAACTAGATTATTGTTATTAAGTATAGCATAGTTTTGTAGTTAAATAGACTTATTAAGTGTCATTATATTGATTGATTCAATATGTGAATTAAATTTCTTTAAGCTAGTTTGCATGCTCATTATAAAATTTGTGTAATTTCAAGTATTCTCTTTTTCTTTCCTTTCCCTTCCCGCTTCCTTCCTGCCCCTCCTCCCACCTCTCTCCCCCTATACCTTCTACATTTCAAACTGTATAATATGATCATTGTATGTTTACTTATGGGGTTCTCAATCTAGATGTCTGAAAACCTATATCAATTTTCATAGATCTATCAATCAGTATAAAATGTGAGGTAGTCAGACACAGTAAACATGTATTATCTATTGTGGTTACATATATGTTATCTGAGCTATCATTAAGATCTTAAGATATACAACTAAGATAAATTTTGCTTCAATTAAACTATGATATTTTCCCATGTTCTCTTCTGCCAGCTTTAGAATATATGCTGTTGCAATTTTGGAATTATCTATTAGTGGTTTTGGAGTGATAATTATAATATGTACTTTAGCAGCTCAGTCTTAAAGGAGAGAGTTTGTTTTGAAGAAGAGATGTATGACATTTTGACAAGGCTCTTAACTCTGGAATTATATTTATACATATATACATACCCACACACACACACACACACACACACACACACACACACACACACACACACACACACACACACATATATATATATATATGTATACACACACACATGCACACACACACACACACACACGCACACACGCACACACACACACACACACACACACACACACACACACACACACACACACACACACACACACACACACATACATGCGCACCCACATATATACAAACAAAATATGCAGGCATTCATTTGTTAGCATATGGTGTAAGTTCATTGTCTATTTCTGTACCCTTAAGCTAGTAAATGCTTTTTTATTATATTGTTTTAATATAGAGTCTAATGTAATGTTTTAAATGCAGTTGTAAAGCTATAACATTGTACAATGCACAGCAATATTTTACTGACTGAGCAATTTTCAGTGCATTAGATTATGAAGTATAAGATATGTCAAAGGTACCACGTCAAAATGTTAAGCATTATGAAAAATCTTACACTGACATATATACTTGCTTTTTCTGTTGTAACTACATTTTATTGTTTTAGTTAGTGTTCTGAGTATAACACAGGAGATATGAGCTGTCTTTCCAATTCACAGGATGTTTGCATAAGCACAAATACAATCTCTACTTTCAAACATCTTAAGAACCTGCAATTTCAGGTCAATTAGATCATAATGAGAGCATTATACATTTCATGTGTCCATGGGGTACTTCAAACATCTAAAGCCTCATATCGCACTTACAAACAATCTCTCACTCCCTCTAGTTTGACTAAATAAACTGAACAAAGGGCCATACAGTGAGAGAAAGGAGAAAACACATGTCTGGTAGAACAGACCAAGCCCTTTCCCACATACTCCCAGAGCAATCTCTAAATCTCATGAAGCAACCTAGTCAGCAGATAACATAAATAGTATATCTCCCCCCATGCACAACAGTTCAACTTTCCCTCGGGATGTCTGCAAGACCAAAAACCTAGACTCCACCCTCCGTCATCATGGCAACTCACAACACCAGTTCCAATTTGTCAATAAAGACAAGGAAGGACTCACCATGCAGCTATGAAATGCATAATTCATCAAAGACCCCATACTGCACAAGCGCACTGAACAAAGAACTAGAATGCAATAGCAAAAAGCTAGTCAAAGCACTGGGAAAACAACTTAGATTTTGATCTGCACATCTGCAGTCCACATTTGAGTCCTGTGCAATCACTCAGCGAGCAAGGGACACAAATAAAACTTTCTCCTCATGTATTCCAACCCATCACGACTACGGAATGTGTACAAGATCATAAAGTCAATCTCTAGTTTCCATTGTCATAGTAATCCGCAATGTCACTCAGTTTTACTCATGGAGGGAATGGAAAGCAATATATGCACTCATGGAAAGCTTCAATTATTCAAAGCTTCACTTCTCTCATTTATTAAAACTTTCATTCCCTCTAAAAAATAAAGAACAAAAAAAAAAAACAAAAAACAAAAATGAGTCATGTAGAAAACTGGACAATGCTAAGATAGTAGTCAGCAAAGTAACATCCTAATAATTTAAGTTTCAATTTAAAGCATTGAGAAGACATTTTAAATCTTGTGTGACAACTTAATTAGCAGGTAACATAAGAAAAATGCTACATTACATGTATAACAACCCCTCAAGCATTTGAATAACAGGAAGCCAAATATATTTTGCTAACAGCATGAAAGGCTGCTAATCTAACTATAAAGAAATATCAAGAATGGAAAAGGTTGCTAATTTAAATTATCTAAAGTCATTCATTCTATTAATACACTTTTACCATAAATCAAACATCATCAAGTATGTGGGTACCTTGTTAGCTTCAGACATGAATATTACTATGTGATATAAGAATATAAATTCAAAACAGGAGAAAATGTATCTCATTAATGTCGCTTATTATATTGCATTTATCAAACTCTCATTTTTAGTCTTAGTGAAAAGAAACCCCTAGAACAATAAAGAGAGAAAGTGGAAGAGAGAAAAAAAAAGAATTATACATAGAAACAGTAATACCTGTTCATAGTATATTATGAACATTGAAGCAGTAACAAATCAAGTTGAAGTAGATTCTTTGAGAGATTTACATGGACTAGTTATTTTGGATTCAGTCTTTTGTTTTTTTCCTTTTATCATCAGTCCAGGGTTTTGTTTCATTTGCTCTCTTCAGAGATTGGGATGACCAGTCCATATCTTCAGGAATAGAGATAATGTTGTTTTTTATGAATGTTGAATCTTCTTCTAAGCTGTTAAAAGTTCTCATTTCATTTTAATAATGGATTTTGATTCTAGCAGAAAAGGCAAGCTGTGCCTTGATGTTGTTTTGCTTAAGCAGTTTTATTAGTGGCCAAGCTTTCTTCCTTTGTTCCAGTACTTTGGTAGAAAAGTCATTATCAAATCTGATTAAGTTTTGTTTATATTTCAAAGATGATTTCTTCCAAACAGCTTTTAGGACTAATTCATTGTCCAAAAAAGATAAGAATTGTATTACTATTGATCTAGAAGGTATACTAGTTGAGGTGGAGACAGGTTTCCCTATAGCTCTGTGAGCTCTTTCAATGCCATATGATAGGCCTTCTTTTAAATCTAAAAACTCTGTAATCCATGAAGTTAAAAATGAAATAATGTCCTCACCCTCAGTATTTTCAGGCAGTCTGAAGATTCTAATATTTGCCCTTCTTTCTCTATTCTCTAAGTCATCCACCTTATTAAGGAGCCAGGTATTTTACTTGAGAAGATACTCTTTTTGGATTTCTCCTTCTTTGAGCCTCCCTTCAATATCATTTAATGAAGTTTCTAGGTCTGTTATTTTTGTTTGTTGTTGTAACATTACCTTAAGAACATCAGTTTGCTTCTGACAGTTGATTTTTAGATTTTCCAAGTTATCTTTAAAATCATCCATTTTCAAAGACAGTTCTGATGAAGAAATAGTTATAAAGAGTTTCCAGAAGTGGTCTATTGCGTAATAAATTATTAAGTGCACATACCTCAGCAAGTATTCTTTAAAACTATTACAGTTTTTGTATTAGATTCTTTTATTGGGACTTCTCTGCAACATGCCAGTTTCTGCAGACTAACATTTTTTCTTCTTAATTAGGATAGTGTCTGAACTATTTGAATTTTAATGCTAAAAATATATTTTCTTTCACAGAGATTCATAAATTGTTTAACCTTAGGGCACATATAGAGGAAGTAATCACATTTCTTTAGTATGATAGATCTATCAAATGGTTATAATCATTAAATAAAACACTTAAAATGATAATGCTACTTTTTTAATCCAGTAATACCTCAGCAATATCAGTTTCATATTTTGAAATAAAGCTCACCTTTTTAAGACAATAATCTGTTCATCTGAAATATGATACCAAGAAGTATTATACACAGTTCTTTTTTTGTAAATTCATTTATACTGTTTCTATCTCCACTGATTTCCTTGTTTGGGTCTTGCTTTGTCTTTACCCCTTCAGTTGCAAAAAATAGTGTCAGTTCCATAGATGAACATTTTCTCCTTAGCTTTTGTGAAGTTATCAGCTCAGTTAGCAGCGGAAGTGATTATTTCTCTAACTACAAAGTGACAGTCATTATGGAAAGAACAATATTTCTTTCTGTTAAACGTATTAAGGGTGAAAGTTAGATTTGTTTACATTTGTCACTGGGATGTGACAACAGGTAGTATCACTCCCAGCAATACTGCTGAGCATATAATTCAATTTATTAACAGTCCTCTTCTATTAGCCAGCTCTTTTGGTATAGAAGGATAAAGCCCTAATTATGACACAGGTGCATACCTCTCAACTGTCCAGATTTTCGCAGAATGTCCAGATTTTTGCCTCATATTTTTGGTCTTTTACTCATAAAATGTGTGTTTTTCTAATAAATTATTCAGATTTGAAGTCATTAAATAATATTAAATAATGACATACATTTGAGTTTCAGACTTCATATCCTTCAGAAAATACATAATAATTCAAAACCTGTTATTCCATGAACTTTCAAAGTTTATAGGAGCAATTTTTAAAATTTGTCACCATTGTTGGGGTCTATATTATATTGTCGAAATCCGACAATATTGAATCTGATATTGTTGACACAACAATAGCGAATGTTCAGATTATCGAACGTGTAAACGGAAATCTCCATAAGTGGAGATTTCCATTTACTTCAATGTAGTGCAGTCTTGGAGTTGGTATATTTAAGTAGCAGGGGGTGGAGGGAGCAGCCCCCTACATGGGAGGTGCAGGGGGGCTTGCCCCCTGCCTACACCCTTTAGTTTTTCTTTTTTATTTTTTGAATTATTTTTTAGGAACATTCGATGTTTTAATAGTTTGATCATTAAAGGTCGACCTTTAGTGATTTGAACTATTAATCATTCGATGTTCTAATATAGACCCCTATTTTTGGGCACTTGTCCCCCCATTATTTCTGGCTTTGTTCAGATTCCTTGTGCTGAGAGGTTGAGAGATGTACTCAGGTGATGCAAGTTCACTGAGCACCTGCTGGAGCTAGCAATGTTGGGGGAACAGTACAGCTTTGCCAGCCCACCATTCTTTTGGAGGGAGTATGAGATCATAAGCCTAGGGTATATGTTCAAGTGGCAGAATCCCTGGTAGAGTCTGAAGAACCCAAGGGAGCACTGTGGAAGCACATTTGTGGAAGTGAGAGACACATGTAGTCATTGATGTCTGCTGCCTGCCTAACCCTGATAGTGTTAATGGGCATGAGCTGTGGCACTGGATTACAGAAAAGAAAATCAAACAGTTTCTCAGATCTGCCTGAGTGAAGGCCGCTCTCAGGAAGCTCTCAACCAGGTGTATGTGGAATGAATCGGACAGTGAACTGAGAAAGGGTCAATTGGTTGTCAGGCAATAAGCTTAAAAAATCATTGTTTTTCTTCTTCTTTGCAGCTTTATCTTAAGCTTCTTCACTAAATTCTCTAACACTAATATACACGATCTTATGGAAGATAATGTGTTTGTTTCTTTTTCCAAACTTTATTGTCCAACTTAGAACAGCTGTTTATTACCCCCTAAAAATATCTGCATGATTAAAATGTATTTCACCTTCTCCAGCTTCACCATACCAATACAAGCATCAAGATCCCAGTTTGCTTTTCTTCCATTAAACAGACTGGTTGTGGCTGGGCTTTTATTTTGCACTAATCTTGAGAAACAAAACTAATGTCACACCCTTTAACTTACAAAAAAGGAATTCTCAACTGTTACTTTGCAGAAATGAAATATTCATTCTTGATGCCTTATTTTTGGAAGGGTTTACTGGCGTCTTATGTTTCTTTCTTTATAAACCATTGCTTTGCTTAAATAGTCTGCAAGGATAGTTTTCTATTAATAATACCTAGCTCACTATTAAAATACATTTTCAGTCTATGCAAATAAAGCAGAGGCATATCTAGAGTGGGGAGGTGGAGGAGGAAACAGCTGCTCAGGGAGGCAAAGTGCTGGTGTGGGGGTAGGGGGTGTGATCAGCAGATCTCGATCAGTCTTCAGTGCATTGACTGCATTCTGGTATTGCATTTGCAGTCAGATCTAAAGTGCTGTAGCACTCTATGTATGCATAAACAGTATCAACTTCTTTCTACATTTGAAAGCAAGATGAGGAAAACTTTTTTTTTTTTTGCTCTTCAACTTAAAGTTGTGGGGGGTGCAAGATTGGGGGATGGCACCAGGAGCAAAAATAGCTATTTACACATTTGAAATGAAGTAATATTAATTCACAGTAAAGATATTAGCAAGATGCAAAAACAAGTAAAATGTAATCTGAAAATATTATCCACTGCAAAGTGTGTGTGTGTGTGTGTGTGTGTGTGTGTGTGTGTGTGTGTGTGTGTGTGTGTGTGTGTGTGTGTGTGTGTGTGCATGTGTACATATGTGGTGTAACAGTTTTTTATTCTGTTGCTACTGCTCAGTATTCCTTTATATTCTTTAAGTGTTTTCTTGATAAAACTAATGAAGTATCCTTTATTTCACGTATACAGACTGATATATGCATAATTAGCTTTGGATTAAACAATATGGTAAAATTGCTTTTCTTAAATATCCCCCCTCACTCAGCTGAACATTAGATACTATTGGGAGGCCCTCCCATATACTGAAGCTACCAATCCTGACAAGCCTTCTCCAGCCTTTTGCCAATCCATGCTCAGAGCTGTTGAGGAGACTGAGTCTCCCCAAGGCAGTATAAAACAGCTGCAGAGCTTTTTGTTTTGTCATGCCCTAAGATTCAATCGCCCCCATGGACTAATATTCATGCAGGGATTGGCACAAATTAGGCATGCTGGCTTACTGTCCAACCATAGTAGTGACTCAGTCAATGTACTGCATGCCTAAAGAAGATGACAACCAGCATATCCCCAGTTTCCATCAGAGATCAACCATGAGTTGCAATAAAGTGTGCACCATCCTCTCCAGGATGGGTGTAATCGTCCTCTCTCACCAGTGCCTCAGATGCCTAAGATGTTAGCTGAACTTTGATCTTCTGTGCTGCTCTCAGGATATTATGTTTGAATGTGGACAAACACTTATTCATGCCTTATATCTCCTTATTCTCTCTTCTTCATTCAATACCTTACTTGTATCGATTTCTCTACCCTGGCTATATCTCTAAATATACCATAAACCTGCTTTTCTGTCACTTAATATTGCATTATACTAACTTACCTTTAATATCTTTACAAACAGGCTAAAATTTCTCTGACTGTTAAATCATTGTCATATAACTTGTGCCTACTCTTAACTAATGTTTTCATACTATGTCTAATTTGGTATAATTATTTGAACTGCATTTGCTTTTATTATTATTATTATTTTTAAAGACTATAAAATTATTATTCTTGAAATATTTTGTAATACTTTGGAGCTTTTCTCCCCAGGCCTTCACTCGAAATGGCTTCATACTCAGTCGGACTCTCCAGGTAATCCAATGTCAATAATAAATAAATAAATATACTTTAAAAGAGGAATGTTAAGGTACAACTGATGCCTACATTCTTGGTTCTCCATTCAAATACTGAGAGTCTTATAAAACATGGTTATACTTATTCCTAGCTTCTTTACACTGTTTCATGTTTACTTTCAGTATTGTTAAACTTCATGTATTTACACACTTACCTATCTTTCTAACTTACTGCTGACCA
This sequence comes from Protopterus annectens, assembly GCF_019279795.1. Classification (NCBI taxonomy): domain Eukaryota; kingdom Metazoa; phylum Chordata; order Ceratodontiformes; family Protopteridae; genus Protopterus; species Protopterus annectens. Next base: position 1,011,404,064 of record NC_056730.1, read on the forward strand.
GGTAAGACCACTGACGTAGCACGTGTTTTAATGAGAAGAGTGATGTTTGAGATTCGCTCTTCTCCTTTGTTTTTGGTCTTTTTATTTTTGGCTTGTCAGTACTTGGTATTTCGAGCGCCGACATAAACAGTGAGCCATGTTTAGGCACTTTTTAGAGTTACAGCAAACAATTTTGGCCAAATGTGTTAGTCATCTAAAACTTGTACTATTTATTGTAGTGGTAGGATGGTAATTACTGCAATTCTGGGGAAAATAAACATTGTTGGTTAGATATTTATCTGTGTTTCATTAGATCTTTCATCTTCTTTGTTTTAGTTTATATTGTGTGGAGCTGTATTTAGCACAGCATGGGTGAAATATGCAGTCCATAGACTTAAACACTTTCACTTGTAATGTCTCCTAATATAAGCAACTCATGGAAATCCTTTCATTAAATAGGCTCTTGTTACATAATGGTGCAGCAAGCTGTGCTTAGCAGCATAATGTGCAGAGTTGAGCACCTAGCAACCTAAAAGTAGCTTGCAACACCCCCTAGCAGTGCAACATCATCCACAAACACTGCATATAAGCTCAAAACTACTGTAACACATGATTCCCAAGCTATGCGTATCACAGTCACATTTAAACCCAAGTTATTTATTTACTCAGCATTCATACATAGCTACACTGCCCACACCTTAAACTATAACTATTTTAATAGACCATACACCTCTTCTTTATTTAAGCTCTGAAATGCAAATCAGGTTTCACTTCTCACTGGGCAAAATAGAAGGTCAGTCTTCTTGGCCCTCTTTTGCCACCAGTTTTATAGCATTAGAGATAGTAAAGCAGTGTAGTAACTCCCTTAAGCTGACAGATAATGAACTGTTATTAAAGACAAATAACTCTACTTGTGAGAGATGCACATATTTACGAGATATGGAGGTATCATTTTCCCAAAAAACCCAGATGTGAGCATTGCACATACACCATCAGCTCCTAATCCAACCCTGACACATAATATAAAGTCATATGTAGATGCTGAAAATCAGTACTCACCTAAACCTCCTAAATCCATAAATATTAATTCTCGGCAAAAGTCAAAAGCAAACACCATATCCCATAATATATCATCTTTAAGGAAAAAGTCACCATAAGACAGCATGCCTTGATTCCAGTACCCCAGACCACACCACAAACAAATTTTTTATATTGATTGGTGAATACATAGTGAGACACATAGCTTCCCCACTCACTAGACTGGACAGGGTGACAGTGAGTTGTCTTTCAGGTGGCAGGATATCAGACATCTGAAAGGCTGCGAAGGCCAGTACACCAGACAAATATAGCTATGGCATAGTAATGTTGCATATTGGGGTGACTGACTTGTGGATAGAAGCCCTAAGAGAGAGGCATGTCTGAGTTCCCTATGCATGTCACAAATGCAGGCAAGACTTTGATACTGAGCAGAATCCTCCATTCTCAGTGAATCAGACCTTGATACAAAAAAAAAGATGATTGGCTTCAACAACTGTCTAAAAAAATTTGTGTAATTCTAGGGAGATCCAGTATGTGTCAACATGGAACAACATACATGATAGCCCTACTGGCTTTTCAAGTGAGGATCTGCATCTCTTGCTCAGAGGCTTTAGCATACTGGTAAAAGTTGTTTCTGCCCCATAGTGTCTATTTAGACATAGTTTACTCAATGAACATTACAGTAATTCCAGTGTAGTAAACATATCAATATTAAAACAGGATCAGATTAAGGTGGCTCTGCTCAATGCCAGAAATCTAAAGAGCAATATGCCTAACTCTGAGGCACTGCTACATTTGAAATGCATCTGTATATGTGTAATGAATGAAACATGGCTTAAATGCCAAGAAAGCACTCTTTCCAAACATGTACTCAACACCTATCTTGCCCTCAGACTAAGTGGCAACTGTGATGGTCTGTGCATATTTGTAAGAGACTCTATCCGGAAACCTACAAATAAAACATATTGAACTCCAAATCACACTAAACAAAATCTAAACAAAATCAACTATCAGTTTTTTGCTAGTTACAGGACACCTTTGCTGACCACAGATGTTCATGTCAGGTTCCTAAATGTCATGGATGAACTCTCCATAAATAAGAACTCTATCATTCTAGGAGAGTACCCATTAATTGATTGATATACCTGCATCTCCAGTGTATGACATGCATAGAAGGTTTTAGATCTCAGAAATAAAAACTTAGTAGACTGGATTGTTAATAACCCAAACAGAGTACAAAATATTCTTGACCTGCTACTTACAGATGTAGTGTCACAATGCACAATGCCCATAATAACCCTGTCTTTGATTAAGTCATAGGCTAATAATATCTATCTCAAAATATCTACATTCCTGAAACCAATATTTCAGAATTAAAAGACTAAGCACATAAATATCCTCAAATTCTATGATGACATCTCAAAATCCACCTACAACAGCAACCAAGCATCACCTCAGCACATACATTTGCAGTAGTTTTATACCTACAAAACTAAATGTATAGAATTAGCAGTACCATCTTGATCCAAATACAATGGGAAATTAAAAAAACAAACCACCCTAGTGGTCCACCAACATATATAAAATCTGCAATAAAAGGAACAAAAATCATTAGAGTATACAACAGATCTGAAGACCTCAAGGTCATAGAAAATATTGAAAATTTAGCCAAGAACTGAAAAAGAAAACTAAATCTTTTAAGGCAACATGTAAACTCAGTTTGGAATCTGAAGCTAATAACAATTACAAACACTTCCTTAGTTAAGTTAAAAAACTAAGAATCGCCACTCAACAGTATATAGAACTCAGACTAAATAAAAAAAGAACTACTTTTACCTGGTACACATTGTCAAAATATTAGCAAATAAATTTAGTGCAAATTTTATTCCTGAGATGCTGATCCAAATGCCTACAATCCCCCCCCCCCCATCAACATTAAAGAATATAAACTGAAAGACTAAGAACAATTCCAATGTGGGACCAGATAATAAACCAGATGTTTGCTAAATAGTACTAAACAATAGCTGGTGGAACTTCCCTATAAGCTATTTACGTGTAGCTTAGGCCTGGCTACAAGCGTATTCCTAGATGTAAGGCATACACCATCCTTGATGCAGGCATAATTAATGAGCTAATGGTATTGCAAAAAGACTCATACGTGGTAATATGGAGACCAAATTGACTAAAAGACATAACCTTTAGAGTGCAGGTGGCAGGGACAGTATTTGAAGACATGAAGGTGACCAGTGGTATTCCACAGGGCTCAGAGCTGCAATAGCTTTAATTTTGTATTTGCTTCTCTGACCTACAAACTAAAGAACAATATCTATGGCTAAGCTAGCCAATAGAGAACTGCAAAATGGGAATCATTGTTAAATCCCCCTCTGAAACAGAAGCCATCCAGTAGGAACATACATGTATAAATGCATAGTGTATTAAAAATGGGCTTAAATGAAATGCAAAAAAAAAAAAATGCAACAGTATAGCATTTTTCTGACAAACTACCTCCCAGCATTTAAAATTGACAACACCCTACTTCAAAATGAAAATGTAATTAGAGACCTGGGAGTCTGGGACAATAATCCCCTCTTCTTTGATCACCCTATAGCAACAGTTAACAGTAAGTCCTTGTACTTGGCACAGCTGATTACTAAGGGTACATCATCCAGATCTAAAGACTGTTGTCACCTTGTATTCAGCACTGATCAGACCCATTATAGAATGCAATGTCCCCTTTATAATGTAAATCTCAAGACATATCAAACAGCTGGAGACTCATACCTCACATGTTTGTAACAAAGAGGACCTCTCTAAGCTACCAGAAAAAAACAGAATGACTCACTCTTTCCTGTGTCTAATAGGCCCTTCAGGAGAGACCTATGCCTTTCCTTCTGAGCAAACATAGAGCCATCATTCCATAATCTCTTGTATCTTCACAAATCTGACAGTGTCACAAATACCAGTGCAAGGGATTTAAACCTGCTTTGGCAGATCAGTAAGAGAGGGTGGAGGACAGATTTATTACTCAATCTCTCCCTTACCTCTGGAATAAACTCTCCCAGCAGAAAAAAACAGAGTGATGCACTCTCTTCCTCCAAACTGAACCTGGATAATTGGATGGGTACTCATTAGAAATTCACCCTGGGATTGACATGCCTAGCAATCCTTGACAAGTACAGAAGTACAGTCTAGGATGGGAACTGTGAAGCTGTAATGGTCACATGACTCAGTAATCTCGAACTTCCTATGATTCACATGATTCATATGAAAAGACTTGACCAATAAAACAGTGACTACTCAATTTGCAACTTATTTACATTTCCAATAGAAAAACTATTTATTTCAAGTTAGAAGTTTGACCACCTCATTTAAGATATTAATGGTTTCTGTCTGCAGTGATAATTGAACAATCCAAGAAATAACTGTGATAGTCTTAACTATAGATCATTTTAAAAGTTGGGTCTACAGAAGCAATGTGATATGTTGATGTTATCAACAAAGTAGTCACCATGGTATCTTCACACTGTTTCGTGCAGAGTAATCACTTCCTTGTTTCTAAAAACTATATTTTCTATTTATTTATTTATTTATTTGTCTGTTTATTTATTTATTGCAGTTTGATGACCGGGGAAGTCCACTGGGCCTAAAAGAGCCCATTTTCAGTGGAGGCCAGGGGAGAAAAGCTCCAGTAGCAATAACAAACATACAAAAATATACAAAACAAAGAATTCATCAGTTTCCTGCAGAAATATACAATAATAAAAGTCAATTACTGAATAGAAATCTAGCAACGGTACAGTCTAAGAGTTATTTACAGTAAATAAAAATTGAGCAAATAAAAGAAATTGCTGGAAATAAATATTAACAATGTTTGGAGTAAGTTTAAGGAGGAGCTGCAGGGGAAGGGATGTGAGTGTAGAGAAGATGCAGGGTTAGGTTAGCATTGTATAGTTTAATTACAAAGTTGGAAGATTAGGTTTTGATATTAGAGGGACTTATGCTGAGAAGGAGCATGGACATTCCTACTTTGAGGATAGGTAGGAATGGAGGAGGGATTTAAAGTTAAAGTAATTTTGAATATTTCGAAGGAAGGGAGGAAGAGAGTTCCATAATTTAGCTAAGGAGCAGAACTGCAGAAGGTAGCCAAGTAGCCATAAAGGTTTGTAGATTTTAAAGAGGTTCTGATGTTTTGATCTTAGTGAGTGATTAGGAATATAGGGGGTTAAGTTGTTGATGCAGAAACTATAACTTCCATAATAAGAGGCAACAGTTTTTAATTAAAAATGCATTTACAAGCTCTCATATAAGGACAGGTCATGACATAGTACTTCATTTATTCATATGACCTCTGAATTTTTCACAAAAGATGTAAAGGCAGCCAGACTGTTTTTGATGGTATTATGTTTCATTTTTATGAAAGTGTAGAGATGTGCTTTTTAACTTCTTGTTTGCCAGCTAATTTTCTAAAAAGGATCTTATCTTAGAATATGACTGACAACCATACTCACGCATTTTGAAGTGTCCTAGATTTGTTTTGTAAATTCCTCAAAATTAGATAGCTGTCTCAGTGTATTCTTACAAAATCAAGAGCATATTTATATAAATACATATCAATAAAATTACATTTTCTGTACAGCAGAATTCTGAATAAGTATTCTTAGCTCATCTGATAATAACATAAAAACAATACTTCCTAAGTGAGATTATTTAATTGTATATACTGACTGGAATTTAGAATACTCATTCTGTCTTCATATGACTGTATAAGCTAATAAACCTTATAATTATATGCAAAATAAAAATGTTCATACTGTGTTAAACCCAGAGGGTACATTTCTTAATTAAATTAAACTGGTGAAAAAGTCATCTCAGGAATATTTCTTTCCTTCCTCAGTTTAGGCTTCAGGGGGCTTGACTTGTTAAAGAAGCTGTAAAAGTATAATTAGCTTAATTATTGGTTATGTCACTTATGTTTTAATTATTTAATGGTCTAAATCTGCACTGATGGTTTCCTCTGAAACAAAAGCTCGAAATTTCACAAATATTAACAGTGGCAGTCTATGCTAATTCTCTATTATCTGTTCGAAGACTGCTTCTGCATAATTATGGACACCATGTTTAGTTAGTACAAAATGAGAATGTTAAATGTATTTTATAATTTAGCTCGGTGCTGTTATTTAATTGTATAGACTATTTTTCAATCGCAGTCATAATAGTCTATAAAAATGTGAACTTGAACACAGATTGTTTCAAAGACTCTGCAAGTTGAGGCAAATTAACATTTTTTGTCAATTTCAATAAACTAAAATTGCAATAGTATTTCTTTTAACACCTACTCCCATTAAATGTGCCAGCAGATTAGGTTCTTTCCCTGGGAAATTAATATTATCATTTAATCACAGAATCATAGAATATACAAGGCAGCTGTACCATGTTGCCATTTATGCCTTGCCAGTTCTCTTCCTTAGACCTTACCTCCTTTATGAAGGAACATTAGGGCAATCATTACTGGGATGACTTTATGAATACCCATCTATTATTATTTGTCAGCAATTGAAAGTAAGAATGAATAAGTTACATAGAATCCATTTTAGTGGAGGCCTAGAAGGAAAACCACCAGAAAAATAGCAAAGGTTATACAGAACTCCCAAAAGCATATAATATAGAGGATTATGATTGGGTCACTGATCATTACCTGTTTATGACGTGTTTAAAACATGGATTCCAAGAAATTGCTCTCAAGGTGAATTTTGGCATCTGTGTTGAGAACACATAACTAAGGGTTATGATCAGAGAATAAAATCATAATTCTTTGTACTAGATGCAGCTTTACTAGTTAAAGAAAAAAAATGTATTTTGCTTGCTTTCAAAACAATAAAGCACTTAGCAAGCACTGTCAGAAAGACAGTGTAACAGAGTTCATTATGTTTACACTCACCTTGCTATGGTCTGAAATGCCCAGATTTTCACAGAATGTCCAGATTTTTGCATCATTTGTATGGTCTGTCCCTCATAAAATATTTGCATTTCAGACAAATCACTGATAACTGAAGTAACTAAATGACATTCATTTCAGTTTAAGACTTTGCATCATTCAGAAAATGTAGGCAAACACAGATCCTGTGCTAGCTGGCGGGCACATTATCTGTACAGACGACATGCAGAAACAAATTTGTTTTTTATTCTTCTGCTGTCTTTTGCTGATCAGTACTGGCAGATTTGATTATCTAGTATGAGACTCGACCTTACCAAGTTAAGCAGGGTGTGCGTAACATTTGTTAAGGTCAGGTCTCATGCTACAGTAACGCTTAACTGATTTGTCTTTTTCCGGATATTGGATCATAATTAATGCTTGGTATTTACTACAAAGTTATTCTACAAAGATCACCCATTTACACATTTACAAGGTAAAACAATGCATGCATAAAATAAAGGAAATCAACTACACTAATAATAACACGAACCAAACAACAATCTTCAATTTCAATTGAAGAATTTCTATTGGTGGATAGAAATGAGGTGGACTATTTAAAAGTGTTACTCAGTTGAGCTATTTATCTGATGAAATCTGTTAGATTCAAGATGAAAACACTGTGGTTTTAGTTAATGTGTTCATGTTTTAAGCTCTGATCCATTAATAAAATCTTCTTCATATCAACTGATTTGGTTGAGCCTTTCCTGTGGTGCTCAAGATCATTTTTTTTTTTTTTTTTTTTTTTTGGTTTGTGGTGTTTTTTTGAGCACTGTTCCAGTCATTTTCTTTGCACTAATAATAAGAATACCACTTAGAAACTACTACACATGCTAACACATACATCAGTATCTCAGCAAATAAGCCCCTAAGGCAAAACACCTCAAAACCTAATGTCTTGGTCATAGACAACTCCATAGTGAGACACACAGATGTCTCCCTCACCAGGCTGGACAAGGAGACGGTCACAGCCAGCTGCCTGTCAGGTGCCAGGATCTGTCAAATCACACATGCACTCAGGTTACTCAACAACAAGTACTGTTATAACTATGTCATAGTCCATGTTGGGCTAAATGACTTAAGATGTACCTCTCTGGACTATATGAAGAGATACATGACTGAACTCTCAGATTATGTGTCCCAGGCAGGTATGACCCTAGCCCTAAGCAGCATTCTACCTTCTCCTGGGATGATGCCACAATATAAAAAACAATGATCAGCTTCAGCTTGTGATGTCAGTCCAGGGGGATCCAGTATCTGTCAATCTGGGAAGACATGGTCGACAGGCCACACTGCTTTGCCAGAGATGGTCTGCACCTGTCTCCTCTAGGCTTTCAGATACTGCTAAAGGCACTTGCCTCCCCCATAGTGTCTTTTTTAGGCAATGTCAAAACAACAAAATTTCCAATGAAACAAAATCCACTCGAAGCAAACTCAAGGTTCTGCTGCTTAATGCTCGGAACCTAAACATGAAACTGCACTCCCTGGAAGCACTCCTCACCTTGGAAGAGACTGACATCTGTGTATGTTTCAAGGCTGCAGAGAGCACCAAGGTTGTACAAGGCTACACTGCCTTCCACACATTCAGACCTCAAAGTAAGTGTGAAAGAACCAAACGTGGAAGTGTATCCATCTTCATTAAAGCCAAGTACACATTGAGACTGGTTAAACAGTGCGGCTTTCTTGAACTACTCCATGTCCAATTAACTATGGACAAAATACCATACCACATCATTGCTAGCTATAGGTCCCCACCATGAACCAAGAAAAACATACTTCCTGTCTGGACTTACTGGAGTCACTCACCATACAGCCCAACATCTTAGTCATGGGAGATTTCAACTATCCTTCCATCAACTAGGTGACATATCTGAGCACAAACATGCTTGTCCAGAGGTCCCTGGACTTTGTCAATACAAAAGCTCTGTTACATATAGTCTGCACCCCCACAAGGGGCTCAACTGTCCTAGACATAGAATTCACCAACATGTGGGGTCACTACACTCCCCACTGTGTGATCCCCCCCCAGTAAGGTCAGGCCATAAATCAGCCAGTGGATAGAATTCAAAGTCAAACACTATATAAAAAGGAAAAATATCACTGGGAGAAGTATCTATATAGGTCTTGACTAAATAAATACAAATGTTGAACAGAAACACATGATCAAGATTGCCTAAGGAAAGACAGATAAATTATAAAAAAAAAACAAAAAACAAGCAAAGAGTACTGATTTTGGTATATAGACCATAGAGGCACTTTTTAACCAAAAAGCTTTTCTAAGTGGGTGGGTTAAAATGTATGAAAATGCAATTTATAGTTTCTTTGATGAAACTTGGACAGAAAGAAAGGGCAAGTAAAACATGACTTGCAAAAAAATAAAATATGAATGTATATGAAAGTAAAGAAAGTAAAGAGTGAAGACACTGGCCTTTAAAACAGAAAGATGTATATTTCAAAAACTTATTGATAGGAAAATTGAGTTAGATGATCCTAAAACTGTATTAGGACTAGTAGATAAAGACAACTTTCCAGGGGAAGATGGACTCCAATTATGTTTTTTATATTTTGATGGATGTTATACAAAAATATATTTTTGGATAATTTAATGAATGTTATCTTTAGGCTCACATAGTATGCACTATCGTAAAGTTTCTATGGAAAAGGGTGATAAACAGGATGAAAAACAGAGCACATGCTCTAAGTAATATGGACTACAAAATCTTTTTTTTTCCACCGTATTTTGTATTTTATTTTTTTTTTTACTCAGATATTTTTTATTTTGAAAATATAAAGCGAAAGGTATCCGGTTACAAATAAATAACAAATAGAATAATTGATTAACTATATACAGTATTTACATTTAGCCTGACATGAGTTGACTTCAATAGTATTAGGTTTCAGCAATTGTTAATAAGTCATAACATTTAATATATTTGTCTTCAGGAGGAGTCTGAATCCGATTGTAATGTGTATATCAATGACAAAACTTTCTTCCATGGATTATTAACTAATGGTTTAGGAATTATTATTAGTTATTTGACTTTTATTTCCATTAATGATGTCTTCTTCAACAGGAATAAGAAGTCTTCTTTGGTGGGCACTGCATTAGAATTCCATTTCCTAATTATACATTTTCTAGCTATTGCTAGTATTGTCCACAGTAGATATAAATGTGTTTTATTAATAAAAGGACCTACATTTATATTCAGTAAAATTAAAGCCATAGTCATAACAAATGTACCTGTGAATATTGCTTGTATGAAATTAGTAATATCATTCCAAAATGTTTTAATCTCCATACAATCATAGAAAATATGGGACCAATCTACTATAAAGGTTTGTTGACATCTCCAACATAACCCTTTACTAAAATAATTGATTTTTGAAATTTTATCAGGGGTTAGGAAGGATCTATGCAGGGATTTCCAATTAAATATTCTCCAGTATTGAGAATAGGATGTTAATTTAAGTGATAATATATTTGATTTGTTTTCTGCTGATAAAAGTATTGTAATTCCTTTAGTAATATATTGCCAATAAGTCGTTTTAGGGGCTGATCTGTAATTCTTTATTATATTATATAGATACGAGATATCATTTTTCATATGTGCATTATTATAAATGATTCTGAACAGCCCACATATAAATTTTGGTGAGTTTTTAAAGGAAGAGTTATTTATTATTCTGCATAGATCCTTGGAGTATGTCAGATAATTCTGTAATAATAACCAGTCATGAGAAGTTAGCTTATAAATTGATGACATTATTTGTGCATCTAAGACTTGTTGATTCTCTATGCAATGCAGCCACCATATTAAGTTCTTGTGTTCCCAATAAGTAAAAGTATCTCTATGCATCCTATTTGGGAAATTCTTAGTAATACTGAAAGGTACTAAAATTATGAACCAAGTCTTTATGTCAATGTTCATATTAACACATTTTCTAAAATTATCAAAGAAGTGATTAACTAGATTTAATTTAGTAGGTTTTATTATATTATATTGTAGGTTTAAACTAAATGAATACCATAATTTACTATCTTTGTTTATAACTAAGGTATTTTTATGACAAATTGTTTTCATATGTTATTATAGTTGAGTGTAATAATTTCCAGTTGGATGTATATTTAGGATTTATCCAGTCTATTAGAGTTTTAAGTAAGGAAGCTCTTGTATAAGATTCATTGTCTGGGAAATTTAGTCCTTGATCCCATTATTTTATGTGATCTGATAATGCAATTCTATTTCTTTTTGGGTGCCATAGAAAGCTCAATAATGAAGTTATTTCCTTAAAATAACATTTCTCAGGCATTAGCAAGATAGCTTGCACTACATACAGAATTTTAGGAAGTAATACCATTTTTATCAGTTGTAATGTGTCTTCATAATGTATATATTATTCCACTTATTTATCAGGGAATTAATTATATGTATAATTTTTCTATAATTAACCTTTAATGTCTCATTTATGTTTCCATATAAAACAATCCCTAAATTTTATTTTTATTTATTTTATTTTACATTTGTTGACCGGGCTAGTCTAACTGGATACATGTCCATTTTCAGTAGAGGCGCGTTGGAGAAAAGCTCCAAGACACTTACATAAAGACATTATAGCAAGTTACAATAGTCAATGTATATAACAGCTATTATTAGTAAAATACAATACTCCTGGTGAGCATATAAGCTAATGTGCAAGAGATGTTACTGTATACATATATACATATTTTAAATTGCAATAACATGGTCTTTGGTTGATTAAAAGTAGGTCAATAAAGATAAAGAGTAATAAAACTAGTGTATGTAGAGAAAGTCAGTCAGGGTTAGTACAGGGGCATAACCAATGAGTACTGAGAAATAGTCTTAGATTCTGTTTAAAAAGTGTCAATGAAGACTGAGATATGAGTTCAGTGGGAAGAAGATTCTAGTGCTTACCAACAGTATTAGAGAACAGAGAGTCTCCTGCTTAGTTGTTAGATCTGCTGGTGTGGATAAGGCGTTTGTTTGAGGAGCGTAAGTGTTTAAGACTGTTATATGGGGTAATGAGGCAACAGAGTATTGGAGTGTTGGTGGGTTGATACAGGATCCTATGGGCTATGACAAGCTGGTGAAATTGCAGTTGGTTTTGAAACTCTAGCCATCCTAGTTCTTAAGATTAAGACAGTGATGAGTTCTAAAAGGAGAGCCAGTGGCAAATCTAGCAATATTATTATAGGAGATAGTCAGTTTGTTGAGGTTGTTTTTAGAAAGATTAGTGAATATAGCTGAAGCATAGAGTAGGGTGGAGATTAGGTGAGTTCTGGCTATGGTGGTCCTGGCTACTGGTGTAAGAAAGGGTTTGATTCTATAGAGGGACCCCAATTTCTTGTTGACTGTTTTGATAGTACTGTTTATATGAGTATCAAAGCTAAGGTTGTTATCTATTGTTATTCCTAAAAGTTTAGTAGTTGAGTTGGGAGATATAATAGTGCCATTATTAGACACTAGTGTGAAATTTATTGGTGTGGATTTTTGGGTTGGTGTGAAAAGTAAAAGTTTAGTTTTTTTAGGATTTAGGAGGAGGCAGCGGTATAAGAACCATCGTTCTACTGTATTAAATGCTTTTTGGGTAAGGGACTGTAGTTCAGTTGGAGATGCAGCTGAACAAATTATTGTGGAGTCATCTGCATATTGAATACAGGTGGCTTCAGGAATTGCTGAGTGAAGGTCATTAATAAAAATGGAGAATAGGAGTGGGCCTAATATAGAGCCCTGTGGAACACCTAGGGAAATAGGGAGGTGAGTAGATAGGTTGTTTTCCCATAGCACAGCCTGTTGTCTATTGTCTAAGTAAGATTTAAACCAATTTATGGTTAGATGTTCAAGTGAGAGGGATTTCAGTATATTTAAAAGGTGCTGGTGATTAACCATGTTGAAAGCTTTAGATATAGATTCTTTAAAGTATTCAATTGTATTTATTACTGCTTGGTAGTAACTTGATTAAAGTGTAGCTATCATTCTAAGTCTTCTGGATTAAGCACTTGGGCTTCAGACCAGTTGTTTTACATTAGGAAGGTTTGTGGCCTGCACTGTGGTGGCAGGACAAGTAGCTTACATTCTTCTAAGTTGGGAACTGCTGATTGAGGGCTCAGTGTCTGTTATTCTAAAAGTGTATTAATTCTGGTTTAAGCACTTGGGCTTCAGGCCAGTTATTTTACATTAACAGGGTTCGTGATCTGCACTCTTGTGGGAGGAGAGGCTGGACTCTACCCTTCTGAGCTGGGAATTTCTGGTTAAAGGCTTATAGTGCTTGCATATTTGAACTGCTTCTTACTGAAGTTGGTACACCTTGTTTGCTGTATCATAGACTAGATCCAGGCCTGCTGACTCTAGCTTTGTTTGTATAACTTGAGCACTAATCCAAGCATTCTTTAAAGTATTCAATTGTATTTATTACTGCTTGGTAGTAACTTGATTAAAGTGTAGCTATCATTCTAAGTCTTTTGGATTAAGCACTTGGGCTTCAGACCAGTTGTTTTACATTAGGAAGGTTTGTGACTTGCACTGTGTTGGCAGGACAGGTAGCTTACATCCTTCTAAGTTGGGAACTGCTGAGTGAGGGCTCAGTGTCTGTTATTCTAAAAGTGCATTAGTTCTGGTTTAAGCATTTGGGCTTCAGGCCAGTTATTTTACATTGAGAAGGTTCGTGGTCTGCACTCTTGCGGGAGGAGAGGCTGGACTCTACCCTTCTGAGCTGGGAATTTCTGGTTAAAGGCTTATAGTGCCTGCATATTTCAACTGTTTCTTACTGAAATTGGTACACCTTGTGTGCTTTTGCATAGACTAGATCCAGGCCTGCTGAATCTAGCTTTGTTTGTATGCTTGTTGTTTGTTTGCTTGTTATTCCCCTGAAATGCTAATTCCACCTAAAACGTGGCTTTTCAGCACTTCTGTGGATCCCTAGTGATATCTGCATTGCTTACTGTACTTATTTCCTTGTTTCACTTGAATGAAAGTTACTGTTTGTCGTTTTTGCATTTAAGTTACCTGTAGTACTTGCTCACTAAAGCAATTATATAGGTCAGCGCTAAAAAATTAAAAGCACTACACCCTCACAAACTCCCCTTGAGTACCTTGTTCCCCATTGGCCCTTTTTTCAATTATAAAGGAATTCCCAATACTATTCTAGCATGTCCAAAGGTCAGTTGTCAATCTCCTCTCTGGTCCAGCTGGTGAATCTGGGAATCTTGAGGCAATGTTACAACTGCCTCATGTACACAGACAACCCTCTCCTCCTCCCAACAAATTCCAACACATGTGAGAGATGCAACCATATAGCCAAACTGGAGGCTAAGCTCTCTCAACTCAGTACTGGCATAACCAGTCAGGAGGAAAAGGAAACCACACTCACTACAATTCCAGTCTCACATAGACCTACCATGACAGCAAACCAAACACATAAACACACAAAAACATACTCGGATGCTCTAAATAAAATCTGCCTAAGCAGCAGAGACCTCCCAAGCAGACACCCAAGCAACCGCTACCCCAAAACAAAACACGTGCAACACATAGCTCACAAAGCCAGTGTGCCGAACAGTCACAGCCCTTAAGGCTAAACAACACACCTGATACACTTGTAATAGGTGACTCTATCTTCAAGCACACTGACGTCCCGCTCACCAGGCTGAACAAGGAGAAGGTCACGGTGAGCTGCCTGTCGGGCGCTAGGATCCGCCACATAACACAAGCACTCAGGTCACACCAAGGCAAGTACAAATATGACTCAGTCATTGTCCATGCTGGTGTGAATGACCTGAGATGTACCTCCCTGGACTACATGAAAAGAGACATAGAGGAGCTCTCCGAGCATGTAGCCCAGGCCGGTATGACCCTGACCTTGAGTAGCATCTTACCTTCACCAAGAATGATGCCACAATATGAAGACAAGATGATCAATTTCAACAACTGGCTTAATTATTGGTGTCATTCAAAGGGGATCCAATGCCTGTCAGCCTGGGATGACATGCTTGACAAGCCACAGTGCTTTGCTAGGGACGGCTTGCACCTATCACCCCTGGGCTTTCGGATATTGGCAAAGGCTCTTGCTACCCCCATAGTGCCTTTTTTAGGCAAGGCTCAAAAGACAAACCCACCTCCATAGGTATCACAAGGGATAAGAAACTAAGAGTAATGCTACTCAACGCCAGAAGTCTAAATCTCAAGATGCATGCACTCGAAACTCTCCTTAGCATGGAGAACATCGATATCTGTGCAGTAAAAGAAACCTGGTTCAAGGCTCCCGAGAGCACCCCAGCACTACCAGGTTATACCTCATACCATGCTTTTTGGCTCCAAAACTTGGACCGAACCACAAAAGGAGGGGGAGTATCAATATTCATCAAAGATACCCACACCTCCAGGTTGGTGGCACAGCACGAAGCATCAGAGACTATCCATGTGCAACTAACAGTGGGTAAAACTGCCTTCCAGTTTATAGCTTGCTACAGACCACCCTCCCAAACCCAGAAACTCCACTCAGCCTTCCTGACAACACTGGAAAATATGAAGGTCTCTCCAAACACCATTATACTTGGCGATTTCAACTACCCAAACATAGAGTGGGAGCATTACTCTAGCTCCAACACCCTTGCCCAAAGGTTCCTACAGTTTATAAACTCAAATGCTATGGAACAACTTGTTACCACTCCCACAAGAGGGGAAAACATACTGGACCTGATCATCACCAACATGGGGACTCTATGCTCCAGACCAGAAGTGTATCCCTCACTGGTAAGATCAGACCATAAACTAATCTCACTGGATATTCACTTCCCGACCCCACCCCCTACCCAGAAAACCACAGTGAAAAACTTCTCTAAAGCAAATTTCACACTCCTCAAAACTGAGGTGGAATCCTTCAAAGCCCCCAGGCCTGTGGGAAATACGGCCCAGACCACAGAATCCTTTATAAATGCATTCTATGAACACCTTCAGGAATGCATGGATCGTGCAATCCCAAATGAAACCAAGACCCAATCCTCCAAAGGCAGATGTCCTGTCTGTTGGACCCCAGCCATAAACAAACTATACAATAGAAGGAGGAAGCTACTACATGATAGAGCAAAATCCCAAAAAGGGAAGGCATCTCTGATCAGTATTAGCAAAAAACTATGGGCACTCATAAAATCATCTAAGGCCAGCTTCGAGAGAAAAATTGCACAGGACACTAAGGATAATCACAAGGCTTTCTTTAGTTATGTTAGGAACCTGGGTGGGAATTCCCAGATATGCTCAGAATTAGTCCAAAATGACAAAAAATACACCAAACCCACAGACATTGCCAACATCCTAGCTGACAGGTTCAGCGCAAACTCCCCACCAAAAGGGCAAATATCTATCCCAGCAGAGTGCTGCCCCCCTGACATCTCAGATGCTCAGGTAAAAGCCACCCTCTCCAAAGCAAAAAACACAGCATCAATGGGACCAGACGGTGTCCCGGGCTGCGTCCTACATGAACTCCAAGAAGAGCTAAACCCAAACATAAAACTACTGTTCAATCTCAGCCTTACTACAGGATATGTACCCAAACAGTGGCGTACAGCAATGGTGGTCCCTCTCCCCAAAGATGGTGCCTCAATGGATCCTGGAAATTATCGCTCCATAAGCCTGACTAGCTTGGGCTGCAAAGTTATGGAAAGGATCATCATGGACCTTATAAATAAAGATATTGGGGACCTACAGACACTGGATCCTACCCAGTTTGGCTTTGTTAAGGGCAGATCCTGCCTCTTAAACCTGGTCAATTTCTTTGAAACAGTCACCAAGGCCATTGATGAGGGAAGGTGGTCCACACAGCCTACCTGGACCTTGCAAAAACCTTTGATACAATACCCCACTCGGGCATTATAGATAAGCTCACCAGCTTAAATATAAACCCCTATGTCACTAGATGGGTTACAAACTGGCTCAAGGACAGAACCCACATGGTTAGAATTGCTGGAGCCATGTCAGACTCCAAACCAGTTACAAGTGGCATCCCACAAAGCTCAGTCCTAGGACCTCTCTTGTTCGGTATATATTTCTCAGAGGTACAGGCCAACACGGAAGGACTGTGGCTGACCAAGTTCGCAGATGACTGCAAACTGGGCGCCATAATCGACTCTCCAGCCAACACAAGCATCCTCCAAAAGGGCCTCATAGAAACAGACAACTGGTGCCAGAGCCATGGCCTCAAGTTAAACGCCAAAAAGTGTATAGTCATCCCCTTTGGCAAAAACAAAGTGCCCACAAATTACCACATAAGTGGTAATCCATTAAGTACGGAAGAACTAATTAGGGACCTGGGGACCCAAGTTGATAGCAATCTCTCATTTGACAACCACGTGGCCAAAGTGGTTAGAAAAACATTTTATATAGCCCACCTAATCATGAAGGGATTCACATCTAGATCAGGCGAGGTCATTGTGCCTCTTTACTCATCCCTCATCAGGCCCATAATTGAGTACAATGCCCCTTTTGGGATGTACCTTACCAGACACCTGCAGCAACTGGAAAGACCCCAAAAGTACCTCACTAAGAGGATCAAAGGGCTCAAACAGATGCCATATGCTGCCCGGTTAAAGAAACTCCAGCTCTACTCAGTGGCATACCACCTGCTCAGAGGCGATCTGTTCCTGACGTATAAAGCCATGTCCAACCCGGAATTAATGGACATGCTGCACCTCAGAAAATCCAAATCCCATCGAGCTACACGCTCAAGAGACTTGAACCTCAGCACTGAAATAAATAGGACAGGCTGGAGGGACAGATTCATAACCCAGAGGCTCCCTTCACTTTGGAATAAAATCCCAGTCAAGGTTAGGCAGAGTCCCTCATTGACTCTCTTCAAGAGGAATCTTGATGAGTGGATGGGGTTCATAGGTTTACTCCGGGTATCACTTCTGTGTCACTGTTAGACAGAGGCACAGTATACTAACCTCAAAAAAGGGCATAGCAAAATTAATTTAATGGGTGGCGAAAGCCAAACACACTCTGGCTAGGCTTATAAATGCCCTAGGGCAGATAGCCTAGTATGAACCTATGAACCTATGAACCTATAAATCAATAAAGACTGCAGAGGAGAGAATTTTGTTGTTTCGGTTTTTGTTGATGAAGTCTGTGAAGGTTAGTAGGGCAGTGGTAGTACTGTGGAAAGGTCTAAATCCGTGTTGACAATTGGCTAGTAAGTTGTTTTGGAGTAGGTGGTTAAGTAGTTGCTTATGGATCCATTTCTCCATAGTTTTTGCTAGGGGAGATAGAAGAGCAATAGGACGATAGTTAGAAAAGTCAGTAGAGTTCCCATCTTTATGTAGAGGGATGATGTGAGAAATTTTCCAGATAGATGGGATACTTCCTTCACTTATAGTTCTAACAACCAGAATGGAAATTGGATAGGCTATGGCTTTAGCTCCTTTTTGCAGATATTCTGCAGGAAGTTTGTCAGCTGAGGGGGTAGTAGGTTTTAGTTTCTGGAGAAGGGAGCAAATAAAGGGTGTTGGAACTAGTTTTAACTGAAATGATGGAGGTGGGCTTGTAATAGATGAAAGCAGATTTGAGGTATCTGGAGATAGTTGACTAGCAAGAGTTTGGATAGCGTCTGTGAAGAAAAAATTGAAGGCATTAGGTTTTTGTGTGGGATTATTAGGGTTAAAGCTTTGTGGGTTAGGTGTGATAGATTGACCTGGGTATAGTAGTTTGTTAATGCTAGTCCAGAACTTTTGTGGCTTCTTATGGTATGTTTGTTGTAGTTGGAAATAGAAGTTCTTTTTGTCTAAGAGGATGGCTGTTTTAGTACTATTTCTAAGTTGTCTAAAGGTTTGGTGGTCAGTGGGATTTTTAGTAGTACGCCATTTTGCCCAGGATTTGTTTCTAAGAAGGATTTTTTGTCTAGTAGTATTTGAGAGCCAAGGGGCAGGTTTAGCTTTATTTCTAGCAGAGCGAGTTGGGGCATGATGGTTGAGGATGGTTAAGAATGTGGAATTAAAGTATTCCACTGCTTCATTTAGTGGGAGAGATTTTAGAGGTGACCAGTTACATTGCTTGAGTTCAGCTTGGAAGAGTTCTGGGTTAAAATGCTTTTTGGTGCGTATTATCCTGAATTTGTTTGGGTAAATTAGATTGGTTTTGTGTCTGATAATAAAAGTTAGTGAATGGTCACTTAGATCATCTGGGAGGGTTCCTACTTGGTATGTTTGGTGAGGAGTATTAGTAAGAATCTAGTCTAAGATACTTTCCTTGTTATTGGGTTTATTAATTCTAGTTGGGGAGTTAATAGTTTGTGAGAAGCCATATAGGTTAATATGGGTGGTCGGGTGTGCCATACTGCAGGACTTCCAGTCGATGTTAAAGTCTCCTAGGACTATGGTTTCTTGTGGGAGATTAATAGAAAGCCAGTTAAGGATATTTTAAAGGATTGAAATTTTATTTCCTGGGGGAAGGTAGATGCAAATGATGTATATAGATTTATATAAATTTATCTGAAATTTAGAAATGAGGCTTTCAGGATTATTGTCAGAAGGTGGTCTAAGGTTTACAGTGGTAACTTGTAGGTCTGATTTATAAAGGATTGCTACCCCGCCTCCCTTCTTGGTTGTCCGGTCTAGTCTCAGGATATTATAACCAGGTGGGGTGACTTCATTGTCTTTAATTGTGGGTTTTAGCCATGTTTCGGATAGACATAGTATGTCAAATAGGTGAACATGTAGGAGGGCATGGAGGTGGGCAATTTTATTGTTAATGCTACGTATGTTAAGATGTGATATATAGAGTGAGTTGGAGGGTTTAGTAGGGGCTTGGGTACTGGAGTTATTAGGGTTACACTCTTTAGTGTCAAGGATATTGTTTGGGCCTGGGTTAGTATGAATGTCCCCGTCTAATCTTCTATTTTATTTTTGTTTTCAAATAATAATAAATAATTTAAGGTGGTGACTTATTCGCCTATAATGTGATTCCTGCCTACTTGTATTCCCTTTTTTTAATTCAGTAACAAGTATTTTGATTTTGATTTATTAAAATGAAGTCCTGAGATCTTATAAAATGTCTCTATTAATAAATCTATTTCATCTAGAACTTCTTTTGAATTGGGCAAGGTAAGGAAAACATCATCAACAAAGAGCATAATCTTAGAACCATATTGATCATATATATCTATGCCTATTATGTGATGCTACTTATTCATATAGCAAGTATTTCTATGACTATTGCAAATAAAATAGGTGGCATAGGACAGCCTTGTTTAGTGCCTCTAGTAATCTGGATTGCCTCTGAAGTAAAGGGTCCCAATTTAACGTAATCTAAGTTTTTTCATAGACCTTTTTTATAAGCGTGATAAAAGAGAGGGGGGAATCAAATACTTCTAGTATTTTCATTAAGTAATCCCATATTAAAGAATCAAAAGCCTTTTCTATGTCCAATCCAATTATCAAAGCTTTCTGATTTTCTCTATTTAGGTAATCAATTAATGTCAATATCCTTTTTATGTTATCATGTGTGTGTCTGTTATATATGAATCCAGTTTGATCCTCATCAATTACTTATATTTGAACTTTTATTCTGTTTACTATAATTGACATGAATAATTTGGAATTGGTATTCAGTATAGATATTGGTCTATAAGAACTACAATAGCTAGAGTCCTTGTTATTTTTTTTAAAATAGGAGTGATTAAAGAGTATCTCCATGAAGGGGGAATTATTGCATGTGTTTGTATTTCAAGTAATGTTTTATGTAACAATGAAGTTATACTTGTGGGAAAAAGTTTATATATTTCTACTATTAATCCATCTATCCCTGGGCCTTATCAGTTTTGCTTTCTTTAATCCTGCCTGTCATTTTCTTGTATGTAATAGGTTTTTCCAATTCTGTTTTTAATTCTTTAGATATTTTCTTGATGTTAGGAATAATAGTTTCTAGATTTAAATGCTCGTTTGTAGTGCTTTCACTTTTATGATGCTCTATATAATGAATTTTAAATGCATTTAAAATATCCCCTATTTCTGAAACTTTCTTACCTTTTTCTTCATGTAAGATGTTAGCAATAGAATTAGCTTTAATTTGCATTTTGATTTTCCTGGCTAGATAATGTAGATGCTTTGGTGGAGTTGCATAAGAGCTTATTTTTAATCTTTCCATGACTAAGTTAGTTTTATGGGTTAGTATTTCATTTCATCTTTTATTTAAATCTTCTATTTTCTTTTTGTTTTCAAACAAATTAAAATCCTTTTAAGATTTATGTAATAAAAGTTAATTTTGTAGTTCTTGTAATTCTGATTCCCATTCTTTAACTTTGTTTTTGAACCAACTAAGGATTTTACCATATATATATATATATATATATATATATATATATATATATATATATACTTAATATCTAAAAAAAGTTGAAGTTCATTGTTTAACCATTGTTTAAATTCTTTAATTTTTAGTAATTTACGATGGAATTCTAGAAGTGAATATTAATGGTCTAAAGTCTATTTGAATCTTCAACATGAGAGAGTTATGGTCTGTGAAAGAGCATGGGATTATTGAAAAGGATGAGAGTTTAGAGTAAAGATTCTGAGAAACATATATTTTATCTATTCTGGTTTGGGTTCCAAATCTATAATCTTGATGAGAAAATAGTAATGAGCTATTTTGTTCAGTATTATAGGTGTTGCTTAATTTTAATGCCTCAATCCATCTTTTTAGAAGTTTTGCAGTTGATGATAAGCATGGGGATTTCTTATTTGTGGTTTCCAAAGTATCAGTGATACAATTAAAATATCAGCTATCATTAAGTTACCTTTAGATATACTTGTTATTTGATCTAAATGTTTCTTGATGGATCCCACCCCAATACCAGGAAACCAGTATACATTTACTAATGTCCATATTCTATTATTAAATTTCAATATAATAATAGCTATAAGACCTTCATTATCTACATGTTTGTGTATAATTTCAGGACTTAAAAAACTCTTTTTCCATAAGATTGCTACCCCTCTAGTCTTTGATTTATATGAGGAAGAAATTAAAGTTATATATTCCCTTGGGTTTCATATGAATTTGTCATTCTTTTTAAAATGTGTTTCCTGTAAGAATATTATTTGGGATCTACTTAACTTTAGATATTTTAATAAATTAGATCTCTTGTTAGGATTATTTAAGCCATTAGTATTTAAAGATAGCAATGTAATGTCCATATCAAATTGTTTTTAGGTAAAGAATTGTTATAATGTTATTTTTAATATATATGACTCCTCCTCTAATGTTTATTTTATAATAACATGCATGCATTCAACTATCTCAGTCAACAATATGCTCTTCAAAAAAAAAGCAATAAAAAACTTATGTCAAGCTTAATAAAACTAAATTTGAATTTAGGTACTAAGGTAAATGGTATAGTTATAGTAGTGTATTTTTTTATTCGCATCCAACATGGAATGAAAAGCATTCCTGGTCCAACAGATAGAAATAAATCTGTTGCACAAATCTCCCTAACTTTCTTTCTCATTTTATCTGAGCTTCATAATTAAATGTAATTTTAAAGAAGACTATTCTGAAAATAATGTAAGTTATGACATTTTATTGTTAGACTTGTTAAACTCAATGCATTTTTCAGACTTCATTTTCATCCCATAAACAATTATCTGTTAATCCAGCACAGAATATCTAATATGAAAAGTCTGAAAATTAACTTTTAAATGTCACAAACCAAGCTAATGCTCATTGCATACCCCCAACCACTGTAAACTTTACATCTCAATTCTCATCCACAGAGACAAGCATTCAAAAAAACCCTGTATGCGATCCAAACGACCAATGGCAACATCCGAGTCACGAGTTATCAAGTGCTTTAATTCACATGCAGACGTAGCGTGCCATGGTGGTATGGCAGTAGCGTTGTTACCTCACAGCAAGAGGTTCTACCCTTCGATTCTCGACTGGACTTGGGAGTGCCTTCTGTGTGAAGTCTGCATGTCCTCCCCGCAGTTGGGTAGCATTCGAAAGACATGCGTGCGTAAATGGGTGTACCTTCGTTGAAGGTTGGGCGTCGAGCTGGCACCTCGGCGTTTCGTAAAAATTTACTGCCAATCATTAGCAGACCGAAGTTCCACTGTGGTGACCCCTTATCGGAAAAAGCCAAAAGACAAACAAAAACAACATAGCATGCCATGACAAATTAGCTCCATAATTAACAATCTTATATTTCAATATATATATTTTATGCAACTTACTATTTATATTATTAGTCTTCACTGTTTGCACTTTTGCGAATGTCCTTTACAACTATAGCTGCATCCAGTTTACATATGCGGCTTTAATATTAACAGGAAGCATTATCCTTCTTTCTGCATTACTTTTATCCCCTTTCCTCCTCTCACCTCCCTTTCTTGTTCATCTCCTTCAGTATTTAAAAAAGGGTTAGGTGTACCTTGCATAGTGTTCATGGCACATAATCTGGCAATACAAATTAAGGGGAACAATACTGCACCGATCCACAGCATGCCATCAGTGTTTTAGAGGCTCACTTTACAAACAGGAACCAGCTTCATACCACACCATTCGCAATCACTCAGTGCAGCTGCGAGTATCAGGCACAAGCAAACAAAAATGACAACACACAGGAAATCAAAGCCATTCAGCCCTTTGGTTTGGCAAATCAACACAATATGCAGCAATTATTCTTCTTGATACTAAAATGACATTTTTACCTGTTGACCCCCCAGTTTAAGTAATTTCAGAACTAATTATGATACTATTTAACAGAAAAAGTCATATGCTACTCATTTTATAAAAAACTTAGACCATCAGCTATATAAAATGAGACTTAACTGTTGGGTATTTATTTACCCTTTTATACTATTTAAATTAATGAGAATAGCAATTTAGTTTGTCATTAGATTAATGATATAAAAAGAGGTAGAAGAGATAGGAAAAGAAAGAACTATAAAAATAATTATAACTGTTATTAATAATAAAGAGTTTGAATATAACAAAAGAGACATACCTTTTCTTCTTGCATATATCTATTAGCATATATAAACAAGAATATAATTTACATTTAAAGTTATAAATCAGATCTGTACATCAGGTATTAATTATGTTGCAATTGATGCTTTGAGAGATTTTGCTGGAACAACTATTTTTGATTCAGTTTTTTGTTTTTTTTTTCTTTTTCACATCAGTCCAGGCATTCTTATCAGTAGATCTATTCAAGGAAGGAGATGCCCAATCCATATCTTCAGGAATATAAATAATATTGTTGTTTTTTTATGAATAAGGAGGCTTCTTCCAAGTTGATGAAAGTTCTCATTTCATTTAAATGCTGAATTTTGATTCTTGCAGGAAAAGCCAGCTGAGATTTAATGCTATTTTGTTTTAGTAATTTAATTAATGGCCACGCTTTTTTCCTTTGATCCCATTTCTTTTGCAGAATAGTCATTATCAAACCTTATTAAGTTTTGATTGTATTTTAAAGGTATTTTCCTCCATGCTGTTTTTACTACTAGTTCGTTTCCCATAAAAGATAAAAACTTTATTACAATTGACCTTAGTAATGTAGAAGATGCAGCTGAAGGTGATGAAGTTGGGTTTCCCAAGGCACAGTGAGCCCTTTCAATGCCAAATGAGAAACCCTCTTTAAAGTCTAATATTTCTGGAATACATGTATTTAAAAAAGAGATGATGTCTCCTCCCTTAGCCTTCTCTGATAAGTCAAAGATTCTGATGTTTGTCCTTCTCTCCCTGTTTTCGATGTCATCTACTTTATTGAGAAGCCAGGTATTTTATTTGAGGAGAATGTCTTTCCGGATTTCTTCTTCCTTGAGTCTTCCATCAATATCACTTAAAGAGGTTTTTATGTTTGTTATTTTATTCTGATGTTGTTGGAGCATTTCTTTAAATACCTCTGTCTGTTTTTGACAGTTCTCTTTCAGAGTCTGTAGATTTTCTTTAAAGTCATCCATTTTCAGTGACAGTTCTTGCAGTGTAGTAGTCACAAGTTGTAGGTCCTTTTTTAGTATTGAGTCAGAGTGAGTGTTCTTCAAAGTGCTCATTTCTACCAGTTATAATAGTCTTCAATATACTTTGACAAGAAAAATCTTACAAAGATCCACCAAAGTTTGTAAATTTATATTTCAGACTTTCATCTATCTATTCTGGATGTTTTTTTTTGTTTTTTGGTTTTTTTTTTTCAAATTATTTTAATTCCTGTATTCTATACTAGTTTATGAAGCTCTAAAAATCTACTGCCTTCGGTTAGCCATTCAGGCTCTACCCCAACCCGGACTACAAAATCTTGAAGGTTTGACAGGGTAAAGTAAGAGAAGCTATTAGGTATATGATGAAAGGAGTGCATAGTGTGCAAGGAATTACAATTAAAGAATTGTTATTGTTAATTAAAAATGTAATACATGATACACAGTTGAGAAGAGTGGACACAGCTAAGGCCCTTGATAGCTTAATCATAGACCATTATGGGAAATATTATGACAGTGTGGCTTTGGTATCAAACTGCAGATATTGATACATGCAGTATAAAGTAAGCCAACTAAGCCATTTTTAATAAAATAATGGGAAGGTACTAACATCAAAATGCAGAGAGAAGTTATGTAGGTAAGCCCATTAGCTCATTGCAAGAAAACATACTCATCATCTGCCGCTCTTTTCCATCTTTGCCTATGACACATCCTTTATGCTAGATTTTTGGGTCTATGTTAAATAATCGAATGCTTAAAAAAGCATCGAACCCATGTAAGCAAAAGCTTACAATCTTGAACGCTTAGAACAGCAATTTTTTTCCATGGGAAAAAAAATCGTTTCTCCACAAAAAAAAAAATTGTAAAACATTACATAAAGTGGGGAGCTTTGCCCCCACACCCCCTGATGGGGGGGGGGCTGTGCCCCCCACACACACCCTACCTAAATATACCAACTCTAAGATTGCACTACAGTCACAAAAAAGGCAAAGTAATGGAAGTGGCTAATCGATTTCTTTTCCAGGGAAAGAATTTGCTTATATGCCATTTCGCTATTTTGCCTTTTCGTGCTTTCAAGTTCGATCAAGATGCATTTGAAAGAACGTGTCTTCGATCATTTAATAGGAACCATAGATTTTTATACCTCACATTTTGTTTGCTAGGTAATTTTAGTAATGGTTGCTAGTACAAAATGTCAGACCATTCCGGTCCTGTAGGTCCTGTTGGTGTGCCCTTTTGTCTTTTTATGAATGATTTAGCATGCTAGAGGGAAACATTAGCTGTGTTTTCACCTGAGGGTATCACATATACTCATCTCTGTCCTTTGGATGTTAACTTCATTGAATGCTAAGATTCATATGCATGGGCATATTGTAATAGCCCTCCACTCCTTAGCCAGTACTAGAACCTGTTAAGACTCTTTAGCAGCTATTGCTGTGAGGGACTGACTGTATTGTGTTTTGCTGATGTCTGGGCTTGATATTACAATTGATAGAATAATAATCTCCTGAATGATGAATTTATTTATTAGGTAGAATGTTCCTGTTACCTGTTTTTGCAGTGCAGTCTTCCTACTGTATATACAGTTGTAAGCTCACCACACTGTTGTTACATTTGTCATACATGTGCTGTAGAAACAGAACTGGTTCTCTGTATTATATTACTAATGTTTGTGCATACAGTCAGCCACTTAGATATAATGCCTTTATAATCTCATTTGCACTACTTCTAGTGCACTTATGTAATCATTGTTTCATTTTATGTAACCATTTCCTCATGTTCTATACATAATAGACCTATTTGGCCTACAATACTCAGTTCAGGCATTCATCATTTATAAGTACAGTTGTGGTGTTCTGCAGCACAAAGGTGAATCACAATTAAATTTACCTGCAATACCATACACTGAGCTATACAAGTGTTTCAGCAATTAATGTTAGGTAACTTATCGAATACTGTCTACACAGCTGCAGCTTGTTCAAAAAAGTACAATTTGTCAGTATGGGTTGCAGTCCTTACCCCCTTGACAGTTTTTCTTTGGTTTTATTGCTTATGATGAGATTTTCAGAATTGCTAAATTAGAGTTATTTAAATAATCACCACTATATCTGCATTGCACTAACACTATCTCTGTTTTGGTACAATACTGCTGCATTCACTTTGTAAGGTTGAACTCCCTCCTTTCTCTAGAGTCAGGCCTTGCTAAAACATCTGAGTATGTTAACTTTATAGACTATCTGCAGTCTAAACATCAGCTTAATAAATTCTTCCTGCATTTGTCTGTGTCACCTGTATAATGTTTTGCTTGCAGTTCAATGAGATTGGTGTGTCAATGATAAGCAGTGCCTTGTTTTGCCTTTATTTTATTTTTACATTGTTTATTGCACAAATTACATAGATGCAACTGGCTGACAAACGTTTTATTTTTAATTTGCTATTTACAGTCTTTAACAAACTGCGTATACCTAATTGTGTCAGTCTGTATCTACTTCTGTATCTGGTCAGTTGTGAAAAAAGGTACATGTTAAGTCAAAATATGCAAAAACATATTATCATGAGTATAAACAACAAGACTGATTTCTGATATTTGACTGTATAATGAATTAAAGAACTGAAAATTTCAGAACAGTTACAGAGAAGGTTCAAACTGAGGATAAGAACATAGAAATGACTGAAAAATGTAGTGAAACTGAATTACAAGGACTTCAAAGTCCAAAAACGTAAGAAAGTTGGAAAGTCAAGAAATACATGAGTAAGTAGTACAACTGTTTAGCAGTTTTGAATGCCTCAACAGGGAACATTGGGAGAAATTTCATCCGGGGAAGAAAATGGCTGGGCTAAGAGACAGAGAGAGAGAGGGAATGAAAGACAGAAACGTAACAGGAAAATTGAAGAAAATTATAGCAGAACTTGATTTTGATGGTGGATTTTAATAGTTTGTCATTAGATGTGGACATTTTAATTGTAATGCAAGAATATACTTAGGGCAGTATTCATAGTCATTACATGGAAGTGATAAGGCTGTCCATGAATGAATGCAGCTAAGCCATGATTCACAAAGGCTACTGACGTTAATGTGGGATGATCACGAATAACCTTAAGCAAATGAATGCATAACACAATGTAAATGAGGAATGATGTAACCCAGCATACACTAAAGAAGCATTTTCTCGCCTTTTTATGATTGATAGTGAATTTTTCCTGCTTTTCTAAATTGTCTGCTGATAAATTATATAAAGAGGAGTCTCACCCATCCTATTTAATTTATAATTTGCAAAAATGGTGTATCTTGCTGCTAGCCTAGCTATTTGCAGGGGTGAGTTGCTTGTGCTGACTGAGTCAAAATCACTTCTGCCCAGCAGTGCTTGCAAGCCAAGAAGGCAGAGATATATGCAGAGTATGACTCACTATAACTTTGTAATCAGGAGCGGAGAGTAATATTATTATAACAGTCTTAGTTAGTATGTATGACTGCCATGGGGTACTGGAGGAATGCATAGACTTCCTATCTCTGTGGATACTAGGGTAGGTATAGGTGTCACTATACAGGCACCATCCACAGACAGACTGGGGACACATTGGGAATCTCACAGACTTCTACCTTGAGGATACTGGAGCACTTCCTGAATGTACTCTTGGCACTTGTGCATCAGTGCATCTGTTTCCTGGTATCACCTCAGGACTGAGCCAAGACTGTATGGCCTTTATGGTTGGTACATTTTCCTGAGGTTCTTGGTGGAATAAATTGCACCCATGTTGCAATTAATGCCCCTTGTGGTCCATGGGGTAAGTGGTACTACTATAGGAAGAGCTGTCATTCCATCAGTTGCCAGGTAATGTATGGTGCATGGGGGGGGGGGTATCACTAATGTCTCTGCCCAGCATCCTGGCAGTGCACATGATTCCCATATGTGATTAAATCACTCTACCCCCTCTTCCTGCATGGTAGGATGCTCACTGGTCATCTTACTGGTAAGTGGAAAAATATATATTTTTCTTTTTTCTATTGCGTTTAAGTAGTTATTCATGTTAAAATGTATTACTGAATACTAAACCACTTTTCATTTGTCCCCCTCATCCATCTCTTTTTTGACTTTCAGGTGATGCTGGATATCCAATGGAGCCATAGATCATGACATCAGTGATAAAATCATACAACACTGCAGAAGACACCTACAACACATCCCTGTCCGAGACCCATACTGTTATTGAGAGGGTGTTTGGCCTCCTGAAGAATCTGTTTAGGTGTGTGGATGAGTTTGAGGGTACCCTTAAGTATGATCCAGCTTCTGCATGCAGGATATTTACTCTCTATGTTGCATTCTGGGGGACTCTGACCATTTCTAGTTGACCATCTGTGGCAGTGCTCTGAGCTGTAAAAATGTCATGGCACATCTGGTGTTGCAGTCAATGTTTTATGTGTTTCCACTGATAGCTGTAACAAATTACCACCCTGGTTCCCCTTTGTAAAGGTGTCACTGTAGACACTGTTACCGCTGAATGTATGCCATCATCCGGAAAGTGTTCATTTGAGTTTGGAGATACTGATGTAGAGGCACATGGTTACCTCCTGTACATATATGAGTGTAATGTCGGCATTTGCTTGACTTTGTGATGTACTGTCACTTTCTACAGTGTTACTTACATGTTCTTGGGTGTGAGATCCTACCATTAAAATGGGGTACTGCCTGTCACTTTCCTGAAGCTGCCTCAAAAATAAAACTATGTTATCAACATCAGCATCTTCAGTAGCAATTCTGCTGATGATATACTCCAAATTTATCAGTATAGTGAAACTGTTTGTTTCTGCTGCTGAACCTGTAACAACTGATTTGAAAACATTACTAATAAAAAAGTAGCATGCACTACTGTATACTTATTAAGGAGGTGTGGGGGACACTTAGCATGCACACTGTCTTCATTATCATTCCGTACAGATGTGAAAGGTCCATCTATTAGTGCTGTCATGTGTTTAATATAGTCATTCCTTGTCAGCATTTAATTCTCTGTACAAATATATGTTACTGTTTAAACAAACCTTCCTGAAAAGATGAGTGCTGCTGCTGGTTGTTGCTGTAGACATTGATAATAACCAGTGTCCACACCACCTCTGATTATTCCAGCCATCATCTTCTATAACATAATTATCCATATGAATGGAGAAGTTTTCCTCATCTGATGTTCATGGGATAATTGTTGGGATAATTGTTGGAGGGACCTCTTCCCCAGTACTTACCCTGTAAATATTTTTCTTTACCTACCTTCAACTTCCCTTCTACTTGAGACTAATATCCTCCATGTTAACTAGCCATGAAATGTACCCAACATCCCTTTAAGTATTAGATATCCTAATCTGGCTCTTACTGTATAAGGAATCTAACTAACTAGTATTTTATGAAGAATTTATCACTATTAATGTCAATATTACAATATATGTAACTTTTCATGTATAGCTGCAACTTAATGCATGTTCACACTGTACTGATTTTGATTGTATTTCATATCTTGTTATTTGTATACTGATGTTATATATTTGCCTTAATTTTTTTATGTCTTCTATACTTATTAGTTGGAGCTTTTCTCCCCGGGCCTCCGCTGAAAATGGATTTGTATCCAGTCGGACTTTCCCGGTTAACAAATGTAAAATAAATGAAATAAATAAATAAATAAATAAATAAATAATACTGGTATGGGGAACTACATTATGCCTGGCCTTGCTTCTAGCACATCCTGCCATATAATTTGCCCTCTTCTTGCACTGTGTTAATGTCCATTTTCTGCCACCCACTACATTAATGTCCAAGGCTACCTGATTCTAGGCTTTTGTCCTCCCAGCTTGCTTGGGCCCCATTTACCAAACAGACCTTTCTCATATGTCCTAAGGATTGCCATGAAAATGTGATTTTCTCATGGATAAATTTGTCTTTTCTATACCTCAATCCCTTGTTTACATCATTCCTTCACATAAAAAAGGCCACAGTCATACACAAAAAGCTTTTGATATAATCATCAAACAACACAACAATGGCTATGGGTGCCTGCCATCCTCCTAAAAAAAGCTAACACAAACTCCATAATTATATACACATGAAAAATCTCAGTGCAGCCAAGTAAATTTGTGCTATCCTAAAGTCTGCTATATCATAAATACATGCAGAGCATTAAACAATCCCTTTTTAACAGATTCATCTTTATCCTAGCCCTCACCATTTCTATGTATTCACAATACTGTCATTTTTCATACTTCAATGACACTTAGAAATCTTCAAGTAAGGACACATGCATGTTCAGCCAACAACATATCCTTACTACATCAGTACTTCAGAATTATAGTATATATATATATATATATATATATATATATATATATATATAAATGTGTGTGTGTGGGTCCCCTACAGATGTTCGAAATTTCAAAAAGCCTAAGCCCATATGGTCGAGACTATATGTTCGCCTTTTGAAATTTCAAACGTTCAGAACGGACAGCTCCACATTGTGCGGAATGGGAGAATTTCCATTTACCACACTGTAGTGCGATCTTGGAGTTGATATATTAAAGTTAAGGGGTGTGGGGCATAGCCCCCCATGGGGGGGGTGCAGCTAGCAGCTTTAAAGTAATGTAGTGTTTTGTTTTTTTTTTTTTTGCATGTTCGAAATTTCTGGAGTCGAACATATGGTCTTGGCCATACGGGTTTCGGCTTTCTGAAATTTTGTTCAGGTATAGTAGACCATATATATATATATATATATATATATATATATATATATATATATATATATATATATATACATATATATATATATATATATATATATATATATATATTTATTTATTTATTTATATATGCACAATCCATAAATGACAACAAAGTATGATTTTTCTCAATGATCATTAATCAC